>NW_017731483.1:2843700-2872890 GCF_001890085.2 Hipposideros armiger | reverse complement strand
GGGGGGGGGGGGGGGGGGGGAGTAAGAAAGGTCAGCAAATTTACTCTGAAAAGGGCCAAACAGTAGATATTTTGGTTCATAGGCCATTAAGTCTCTGTGGCAACCACTCAATTGCTGCTGTACAGTAATGTGAAAGCAGCCATACATACAACTAAAGGGGTGTGGTTGTTTGCTAATAAAACTTTATTTACGGAAACAGGCAGCAGCTGGATTTGGCCCAAGAGCTGTAGTTTGCCCACCTCTGGTCTAGACCAATGGTTCTCAACAGGCTGCATGTTAAAACAACCTGGGGAGCTTTCACAAAACACCAATGCTTGAGTTCTATCCCAAATTCCAATTTAAGTGGTCCCAGCTGGGGCCCGGGATCAGCAGATTCTATAAGCTCCCCCAGGTGACTGTACCACGCAGCCAAGACTGAGAATTACTGGTCTCTACCAGAAGAGAGGCACCTGTAATCCCACTATTATCTTGCAATAATCCACAGGATTTCACAAACCCCGCCCAGGGGAAGTGACTCGCTCAAGGTCATACAATGAGTCAAGAGGCAAGGAATCCCAGCCCAGAGCTTTCCTCTGCACCACAGCAGATACAGATGGGCCCACAACCCTAGCCCAGACGTGGAGGACGCAGGTGCCTGTAGCTCCTGCCCCACTCACTGTTCCAGGAAGATGAGGATCTTGGAGAAATCCAACCACACTCACCCGACCCACTCTACCGCATGGGACCCAGCCCTCTCCCCAGACCAAACCCCAATGACCTCAGACTAACACGGGAACAGAACTCCCAAAACATCTCCCTTTCTTTTGAGAAGCAGCATTGTAAGCAAATTTTAAACAGTTTATTAGCATTTGGGAGGAACAAAAGGGAACTGTAAAAACTGTATTTCCTCAGTCCTAACAAGCGCAACCACAGGAAGCTCTTTACCAATGACACCACTGAGGACCTGCCAAAACGTGCTGCCTGCTCGGAGCTCTGCCCACACAGAATTTGGGCACAAGGAACCACCAGGGCCCTGGGGAATGTTGCAAGAGCTTAGCTGAGGCTGGGAGGCCATTGGCAGTGATGATCTCGATGATCTCGTCTACAGAGCAAACCCAGGCATCCCTGGCCTTGCAGGAGTCTGTGGGTGGCCAGAGAGCCTCTGAGCCCCAAATCCTTTCCACTGAGCCACGGGGACAGTCAGGGGCGTGAGAGGGCAAGGATAGGACCAGCGCGATAATAATACAATAAGTACTGAGAGCAGTACCAGGGGCTATGCGCATAGTTAATGCTCCCAACAACCCTATGGAGTAGATTCTGACATTATTCCCATTCTACACTGGGTGGCTGGGTAACTTACCCAAGGTCACCAAGACAGTGAGTTACGAAGTCAGGATTCAAACTCAGCTGCTCTGTCCCAGATTCTGACTCTTAATGTTATGCTCAAAGGACTTTAAAGTGACTCTACTAATGCAACTCCGCCCTGCAGAGATGGTGAAATAGCCAGAGAGAGTAGGGGGCTGGTGTGGGGCCATACACACGGGGGCTGGGGCAAAACCAAGTCTATGTACTACCCCTGCAAGAGCCCTCTCTTTTCATGGAGCTGGGTCCTGCCAGCTCTTAGGACACGTAACAGTGGTCTCACACAAGGTGCTAAGGGTCTCCTGATCCAGAGATTGCCAGCGCACAGGGCTCTTGCCCGCTAGGAGACCCTGTCATTCAGAAACTTCCTGTTCTACCTCCACGGTCCGGAGAGCTGTACGCTTACTTCCCAGGTTATTCCCTCTCTGCTCCCCCACGCTCACATGCAGGAGTCACAGCCCCCAGCTTTCCTCCATGCATTTTTGCACATGCTGTGCCCTGCCTCCAAGTGTGCTCCCTTCTCCAGTCACTGCACGTTCAAATTCTACCCAGTCTGCAAGGCACAGTGCTTAAGAACATCAGCTCTGGAGTTAGATGTGACTGGGTTACGTTGGGAAGCTTGCTCAACCTCTCTGGGCCTCAGTTTCTTCATCTATAAAGTGGGGATACTGACAAAGCCCACCTCACTTCCTGGTAACAGTAGGGGCTCCACTGTTATTATCATCATCACTGACTCAGCCCCCATGGACTGTCCTCTGAGACCCACACCCCAACTAGAAGTGAGCTTTCCCTCCTCTGAGCCCCATAGTTCTATCTGCACCTCCGCTCAGCCTCCTGGGCCAACTATGGGTTGGGTCCCATGCTGGGTTCTGGGACCCAGAGGTAAATGAGACACTAACTGCAGTCCTGCAGGAGTTCCCAGGCTAACCAGGGGGACAGACACAGGCTCACAAAAAGCTGTGAGGGACTACGAAGTGACATTTCACATCCTGTCACACTCTAACAAGATTTTTTAAAAGCCTGGCTCTCTTCCCACTGACTAAAGGCAGTTTCACTAACTCCTGACAAGTTGTATAAGGGTTTTTTAAAATCAGGTCAAACCACATTTGGAGAACTCTAAACAGCTCGCAGAATTTTCTCCCTCCCTTGCTTTACAGTCTGGGTTTGCTGCTCAGCTCCCACCCTCCCACACCCCTATGCCCCGACACGTGTGCCCTAGCCCATGCGTTCCACGTACACTGAGCTCAGCAGCCACAGAACAGGGTGGGCACACAGGCACCAGGCTTGAAGGGACTTCCAGACTTACAAGTGCCACAAGGCGGGTCTTGTTCTAGCACAAAAGCACTGGACCCTGGAGCCCCAAGAACCAACACTCTTTCCATCTGCACTGCACTTTACAGTGTATGCGCTCCTTTCATGCCAGAGTGTCACTGGCTCTTGTCAAACACCCATAAAGGCATCTTACCGTGATTATCAAGACCTCCTGAACTGGGGACTCCAGCACAGGGCCTATATGCACTCATCTTTCTGATACCTGTGTCTAATGCAGGACCCAGCACATAATAGGGTACTACGTAAGCGAGAAAATGAATTTTACAAGTGAGGAAACTGGCTCTGAGATGTTAAGAAACTTGCCCATGGTTACACAGCAAAGGAAAATAACAGTTCTGCCTGGGGACAAGGAGAAGTGGGGGCTGCCCATGAGGAGGTGACAAGAATGGGAAAAGACAGATAAAGCCCCAGAGAGGGAGTGTCTGACCAAGAAAGAACAAAGGCAGGCTGGGGGAGTGGGCTGGAGAGTGGCCAGAGGAAGTGAGGAGATGGAAGTTTTTGAGACAGACTGTCAGCTGTGAAGAACATGTTTCTGAACCCCTGAAGCTTATCAGGCCACGCTGGCAGGAGGGCGTGACGGCCTGGGACAATACAGCACAGGAAAAGGTTCGCTGTAGACCGTTTTCTTCCCGCGAATAAATGTGGCTGATTTGTTGTTGGACTGATGAATAGTATTCCTGGGATAAAGTGCTCTGTCAAATGCTGATGTCAGGTCTTCACACCTCCAATATCATCCCCAAACCAGGCAACTGGAGTCTAAAAAAAGGACTCCACATTCTATTCTAATTTGTTGTTGCATCTAAATCAGAAGAAAACTGACAAAATGGGCACTTTTACCAAAAAATTGCACTTTGAATAAGACCAAGAGAAAGCCAAGTGCCAAACTTGATTACAGTATGGGGATTGCTCATGCCATTAGCGGGCGTGTGCTACTGCAGATTTCAAGGTTGCCAGATCCCAAGGAAGGAGGTCATGGCCCTAGGGGCAAGGATGCCATCCTATTTTGTGGCAAAGGGGTATGTGAATGAATGGATCCATATTCTTGGCTCAAGGACTCTGATTTTAGGACCCTCTGCCCCTTCCCATCCACATCCTCCCCCATCTACAGAGCAGCGGTCACAAAGCCACAGGTCCTGTTGTAATCCATTTCCTGTAGATACAAGTCTGGCTTTCTGAACAACCTCTTTAACCTGACCGCACAACCCACAGTTGTCCAGAAACAGCTCTGATGTCAGAAACACCTCAGGAAAGCTCAGCGCTACTTAAAAAGTCCAAGACACCCATGGCCCAGGGCTGCCATCGACTGGACACCATGGCGAGGGCTGTGCCCAGTGACTCGGCTCTGACAAGCCAACCTTTCCAGGGTAGCTCACAGCTGAAGAAAGAGGGGAGAGAAGGAGGAATTCCACCAGGAGGCTCTTGACAGGAGTCTGGCAGCCTATGCCCTGCTCTCCACAAATCCCAGGGCCAGGGTTTTATTTTGAGCCAGAGTCGCTGATTCCGATTCTGAGGCCACATTCTAGAGATGCACCGCAGACAGGAGTGTTGATAGTGGTCTGATTCTTGCAGGGTGATTGTTCACAGAGGACAAGAGTTGTTTGTTCTCAGAAATTCGCAAACCACCTCCACAATTCTTACCACTGAAGCCAGGTGGCCTCCTCAGACATGCATTGTGTGGCGGAGAAGGGGATTCAGAGAGGGGACAGGACCAGCCAGCAGGCTCCTTTTACCCACTCTGCCAAAGGAGATGAGACAGTGTCTCTTCAATGCCATCCCGGCCACTGTGCTCCACACCAGTAAGAGCAGGCAGGCGGGCAGTGCTAGTGCTGTTGGCTGGATGGCCTCCTGGAGGAGGTGGCGCAGCTCCCCTGGGTTCAGGCGGAGTCACAGCACTTGAGGGGAGAGGATCAGCAGTAAGGCATCTGGAGGGGGGTGTGAAAGGGAGGGAGCGGGGCAGCAAAGAGACCAGGCTACAGTGCTGGAGGGGCTGTAAGGTGGGTGTATAACAAAGACGTTTAGAAATGGAGCTGGGGTCCGAATTTTGAGGGCTCGGCTTTGGGGCTTTGCTGTAAACAGAGAACAGGGTCAACATTTTGAAGTGGAGGCATAACGTGTGCTCAGCAAGATGAAGGGTGTGCAGCATGGGGTGAGATGGGAATGCTGCCATCCCAGGGAAAGGTGACAGCTGACTTGGAAAAGACACCTGCCCTAGAGGTGTTTAGAGGCAGTTTAACTCCCAGAGAACCTGGTACCTGGCAGGAGTGGGACAGATGAGGTCTTAGGACATTTATCCTCACTCAAGTCCTCTCTCTGTCTCCAGGCTACAAAGCCACAGCTTAGTTTCTTCCGGCCAGGGATGAAGGGTCAAAGTGCAGTCAGGTCCTTTGTTCTTTTCTCCACAATTAGAGACAGTCCCTTCAGGATCACACCCAAAACCTTCATTTTCACTCACCAGGAACCTTCATTTTCCCTTTGCCCATAAAGGCCACACTTAAGCTGTCTTTCCCATCCCCATGCACACATACAGGCTAATCTACTTCCCAGCAAGGAGCTCTATATGGGGATGGGGCACAGTCATGACACCCACAACTACACAGGAGGCACAACTACACAGGAGGCAGGCCACATTGTCACCAGCAAGGCCCAGAGGCATGACCCATAGGGAGAGACTGTTGGCAAGGTCGGAGCTGAACCTGCATTTGGTAGGCAGGCTGGGGAGGCAGGTGGGCAGATGCACATGCCAGCCTCGGGAATGGGCATGTGCCAAGGTGCAGAGCGGTAAAAACCCAGTGAGCCGAGGGAAGGATGTTCTCTGACATGGTAGGAAAAGAAGACAAGGACCACCTTGTGGGGGGTCTGGAATGCCAGGTTAAAGCAACTCCATGGTGTTCCCAAAGGCAGGGGGAAGCCACCACAGGTTCTTAGCAACCAAGCGACAGGATCAGGAGGGGTATGAATGAGGTCAGTTGTCCTCCATAGAAGGACCCTAAGGTGGGGCGGGTAGTAGATGCATAAAGCGCATTAGAAGAGAAAGAGTTACTACAGGAGTCTGCCAATTGGCAAAACATAGCCAGCAGAAGCCAGCTTTCAAATAGTGCTTTGGGCCTTAGTGGAAACAACCTCATTCTCTACCTATTTCCTTTCTCATTCTTCAATTTTCTCTGAGTTTCTGAGCATGGATCTCATGAGGAAGTCATTAGCAGGAGTGGCAGTCTGTTCTAATTACACAGTATGCTGGAAGTGCCAAAGCAGACACAGGGATCGTGCCCACGTCTGGCCTCACAGAGGCACCAGGGCATTGAGCTCAGGGCAGGTCCTGGGGTGGGACCACCTGGGATCAAACGCCACATCTGTCCCGTGCTTAGTTGTTGTGTTAAGTTACTTACTCTCCTGTGCTCCAGTCTCCTCCTTGGGGGATAACAAAAGTTATCTGACAAGGGTTGTCACAAGAATGAAGTGAGGAGCCTGATATGCATTGGTGAGGCCAGAAATCACCCACTGTCTTCAATTGTCATTTAAACGCAAACCTCACCTCCAAACTGTGCCTATGCCCTTTAATTACTGAGGGACTGTGCTGTGTGGTGACTAATACACTGGCCTGGGAGTGGAGAGGCCCAGCCCGGCTGGGGGGACTCCTAACTTGTGACTGCAAGCAATTCACTTCTCTATCCCTAGAATGGAAACTGGAAATGCCTCCTGGGGCAGCTGAGACAATGCCAATAGGAGGGCCCAGGGCAAACTGCAAAGTGCCCTGTGAGGGGTCAGCGCTCCCCTGCCTCCAGCTTTGGCTGGGAGTAGTATAAGAAGGGCTCTGCCTCTGTGAGAGGGGCATTTCCATCTCGTCTATCTGTTGGCCAACCTCAGAATCACTGTGACAGGTTCTTCGAAGGCCAGCCCAAGGAAGCAGATGTCACGGCCAGAACAGCAGGGGTTCATTTCCAACCTGGCCAAGCATGGACTTTCCTGGGGTGACCTGGCCCAGCCTAGAAGTCAAATTCCTGTTAATTTCCACCATGGGCCAGGTGATGGGTTTTCCCCGGGTCCCTGCAGTGACAGAGGCCAACCAGGGGCCCCTCAGACCCATTGCCACATTACAGAACCACACGGCTAACTCTATGGCAAGGCCTTTGGAGCCATTCAGCACACCACCACCACCACCTCTACCAGATAACCCACAGCCTCACCTGTTCCCACTATGAGCTGCGGCCCCATACCTTTCCCCCAAGACCTCACTTGTACTTGTCTACTTCCGTGATTTTGGCCAAGCTGTGCCCTCTGCCCAGAGTACTTCTCATTCTTCTCCAGCCACTTTTCAGGGCCAGGCTGAACATACTCCCACTTCCTCCAGAGCCCGCCCAGATGCCCCTCCCAGAATCAATCAGATGCCTCTATAAGTCTGACCATTTTGCCACACAGTGGGAAGCCTTATGTCTGCTGCCCTGCACCCGCTTCTTTACAATGAATGTCCTGTTCTGCTCTGTGCACTGTGCCCAGGCCAGGCCAAGGAGCTCACCCAGTACATATACAGGGAACTCTGAACCTCTAAAACAGCCTCCCTTTGAACAGGGTAACTGCTCTGCATACTTAGATTCCAGAGACTGATATCTTAACTGTGCATTTCCCAATCTGAAAACAGTGAGTTGCATCCTCCGTGGAAAAGGGGTTTTCTGGGGACAAAGGGAGCAAAGCCACTTAGCAGTGGGCCCGGCTGACTTTATATGGTAGAAGCCCAAGGTGACCGAGGTTGCGGACGCGGAGCTGGAGTACGGGGGTATGTGGTGGAGGGGAATCGAGGGTCAATGGTACTCCCCCCTCCCGAGCCACAGAACTATCAACTGAGTCAGCAAGTCCTAGGAAGAGCTGGGCTGACTGCCTTTAATGCCCCCAGAACACGCTGGCAGCAGGGAAAGCTCGAAGGGGCAGTCCTCACGTCAGGGCCGCAGCCCCTGTGATGGAGCCAGCAAGCTCAGGCGGCGACCTGGAGAGGCGGGCAAGCCCTGGCTCTGCCTGGCAGCCCACTCCAACCTGCCACTGCACATAAATTACAGGGAGGAGGCCGGTGGCCAACTGGCTTCAAGGCCGCCCTGCCTCTCTCCAACACAAGGAAGCGCTTTGTGTAGCCCAACACCTCATTATCTGGCATCTCAGTCACACCGGAAAGGGCAAATAATGGGGTGAGCGCGACACATGTTGCCCAGACGTCCCTCCCTGCACAAACCTGTCTTTGACTCCGCACTGCCTGTGGGGCAAAGGCTCAATTAACTCCTAAGTATGGCATTTGTGGCCCTTCAATCTGGCCACAACAAATCTTTCCAGAAAAACCTCCTTCTAGTCTACTCATGTATTCATTCAAAAAGTATCTGTTGAACACCTGGTATATGTGCTGGACACAATCCTGAAGGGTTCCTAAGTCCCACTGCCCCGAAGCCCATGCAGATGACACCCAAGTCCCCGGCTCAGAGCTCTGCATCCAGGAGGTGCTCAATACTTCGTAACTGTTATTGCCATCACTCTCACCTGCTCCTGAGGAGGGAGGAAGCCGCTCGTTCCGGATGCCCACCTGCCTGCCCACCTGTAAGTCTCACCACCACATCAGAAAGGTGGGCTCCAAAGCCACTCCCCTGTTGGAGGTTCCCCCAGGTGCCTGTAACTTAAGTGTGCTGGCCGCTCTGGAGGACACTGGGATTTCGGGTGTTTTCCTGTGCTGGAGTTACTGGAGGTCTGGTGACTCGGGGTTTCAGAGCACATCGGGCCTTCAGTCAAACTTCCACAGGCCACTCCTCTGACAAGCTTTCCTGGGCCTGTTCTGGGTACGGCCCTGTGTGATGGGCTCTCACTGTAGCTCTCCAGGAGCCCGACAGGGACAGGAACCGTGACCTGTGTGACCACTCCTGCCACAGAGACATAGACACATGGACACGAAGAAAGGAAGGGTGGTAGATCGGGAGGCCCCCTGAATGGCATGACAGCTGAGCTGGACTGGGAAGGAGAAAGAGGAGGAAGGCACAATACGTGTAAAGACACAGAGGCATGGAGGGAAATCCTGGCAGAAGGCAAGGGGTTTCCAAAGGCTGGTTGGGAAACAGGGGACGACAGGAAGCCTTAAGGAGGAGGGGTCGGCCTGGACATCGCCTAGGAGTCTAGATGTGATCAACGCCATGAGGCATGTTTAGGTAATGACATGTCAAGAGTCGCTTTTGAAAGATAGAGATGACGGACCAACCAGAGGAGTCAAGACTCAAGCATTATGGGATGTCAGGTATGAGGCTTTTCTTCTTCTGACAGCATTTTAAAAAGCTGTAACAATAAATAATGTGACCATGTATCAACTTCCTACATCTTTATAATGAACCAGACTATACAGCAAGAAATCCTACACAGGACAACTCAATTTAGAGGAAAAAAATGGTGCATTTTTAGAAGACTTATATTTTATTTATTTTATTTTTTTTAGCTGAGCCACCCTGCCACCTGTTGGCAGCTCAGCGGCAGCTCAGCTCGGGCCAGGAATCGAACTGGCAACCCTGTTGCTCAGAGCTTGCACTCTTGAATGAGTTCTTAACCAACTGAGCCACTTGGCTGGCCCAAGACTTATATTTTTTAACATGGGAATATAGGCAACTTCTATGCAACTAAATATGGATCAAAGCTCTTACAGCACATCTAGGTCAGAGGCAGCCTGCAGGAAACCAATAAGAGCATGCTTCCATACAATCAGGTTAAAAGAGAGGTGTACAAGACAGAGAACAAGTCAACATGGGCTGTGATTATGAAGAGGTGTGCCTAACATTTTAGACCAGAGGTCTGCAAAGCTTTATATTTTTAAATAAAGTTTTATTGGCACATAGCCACAGCCATTCATTACGTCTATGGCCACTTTCGTGCTACAAGGGCAGAATAGAGTAGCTGCAACAGAAACTATGTAGCCCCCGAAGCCTAAAATACTTAGCATCTGGCCTTTACAGAAAGTTCACAGACACCTATGTTAGACACATGGGAACTTACGCACCCAAACAAGAACAAGTGGCCACCCTGGGAGGGAACCTACTTATTCCAAAAGCCCCTCTGGGTTCTGATCTGAGTAGGGCTCCCAGGGGAGGCCACACACTTTCTTGAACATCCTGGGATTTGGTAAATCTATCCTCTATAGTGGATTTAATTTCTGGAAACTGCCCAAGGCTTTTCCAAACCAATGCAGGTGAAAAGGTGGGTGATCATGCCAAGGAATGAAACGGGAGCTTGCCAGGGGCAGGACGCGTGCCTTAAACACTGGATGAATTGAAATTGTAGTGAGAAATGTGGTTTCATTATAAAGTTGCATAACTTTATTTCTTGTGTCTCATTAATTGGGGACAACAGTCATCTGACGTTTAAGCCTCGACCTGATAGTAAGGAAAAAAAAACACAAAAACCTCAGTTGCTTGTGACTACCTCTTACAAGACTGACTGCATTCCACAGGAACCTGTGGTCTGGGGATGGCTATTATGGGCTGGCTGTCCTGGGAAGTCTCTGGAAAAGACAGGCCCTGGTGACAGAGAAAAACACCTGGCCATTTTACAAATGGAGACACTGTGGCCCAGAGAGGGGACGGGACTTGTCCAGAGTCACCCAGCCACAGAGCCTCAAGATTCAATTCAGCCAGAGTGGCTAGCTGTAGGAGCGAGGAGCTGAGCGGGTAACTCAATAAGTACATGTTCTCAAGGAGCTGGGTCCCTGGCATCCAACACCACAGGATGTCAAAAAGAAACCACAGAGGTTTGACAGGCTTTGGTCACATCTCCTGACCTGAGTCTGTTTCCCTTATATGAAAAAGGGACAATATCCTCCTTGCAGAGCTCCTGGGAGGATTACAGTAAGGTGATGTACCTAAAGCACCCAGTGGGGGTACAGCATATAATGGGTTCTCAATAAAAAGTAGTTCATAATCTCAGGTGTGAGATACTTTCTAGTAGCAATAGTCCACTATCCTTACCCACATGTACACCTTTCCATACAAGAGACTCTTCAAGACGGCAACGCTTCGCTGGGCACCTGTCATGTGCAAGGTACGTTCTGCCTGCCTCCTACAGGGAAGTTAACAGAGGGGAAAACCCATGAGCTGCCTTTGGAGCAGCAACATTCCCAGGAGGAGGGAATGGGAGGGAAGGATCCCCTCTCCAGGCTAACCCCTTCAGCAGGACAGCTGTAAACACAGCACAGACCAACAGGAACCAAGAAACAGGAGCAGGTGAAAAGCAGGTTGCTTTGGCTTTTGGAGGCAGCCTGGATAGCTTTCTTCCAAAGGGGCAAGGGAAAATCCCCACACCTTCCGGGAATAACGCCCCGTTCACCCCTCCGCTCTGGCCTTTCTCTTTTCATGGAATAACCTGACGCACCAGTGGGAGTTCAGGGAGGGGGTGTGAGCTGTGGCTTCCTGTGCTTGGCTGTGCAGTTCCTATCACAGGTCCCTGCCCAAGCTAGCTAAGGCTGTGACACAGACAGATGATGTCCTGATCCGAGTACCAAGGGCCAGCGTTGGCACCGATGAGCAAGCCTGGTGAGCTTATATAACAAAGGGCTTGTCACCACTTCCTGTGATCCTCATCGCCCACATTCCAACACAATGAGACACTCCCTCAGCCTTGGCTTTGAAGCTCAACAACTCATTTGGAAGGCAGGGGCAAGACCTCAGCTGGGGGGCAGAGCCTCCACTGGCTCACCTTCTCCTTCCCCTTTGTGCTTCACGTATCAGGAGTTTGTTTAGATAGATAGATAGATAGATAGATAGATAGATAGATAGATAGATAGATAGATAGATAGGGCACCTTTGTGACTAAACAATGTTTTTAAAAACTGAAAAATAACCAACTTTCCAGGGACAACCACTGTCCACATGGGGTCTATTTGCTTCCTTTTTTCTACACATGTGTGTGGGAACGGGGTAGGGGGAGAATATAAACACGTCTTCCAGTTTTATACATCCTACTTTTAAAAAGTATTGTGTAGTGAGCCTTCTCCCTGTTGACTATTCCACAGTTGAGTTACTCAACCCAGCTCTGGTTGGCCGCTTGCCTGCGTTACATGCATGTGCCACACACTAGCCATTTCC
This sequence comes from Hipposideros armiger, assembly GCF_001890085.2. Taxonomy (NCBI): domain Eukaryota; kingdom Metazoa; phylum Chordata; class Mammalia; order Chiroptera; family Hipposideridae; genus Hipposideros; species Hipposideros armiger. The sequence continues at coordinate 2,861,128 of NW_017731483.1, read as the reverse complement.
CATGGCTGGATAGTTAGGTGATTTCCAATTTTTTGTTTTTCCAAATGCCGTATGTTAACAGTAACTAAATCATTGTGACTCTTCCCTCTATCCTTAGAATACATTCCTAGGAGGAGAACCACTGGGTCACAGGGAAACGGTTAAGCTTCTCGTGTTATTCGCTCACTGTTTCCTGTCACTCTTTCAGACCTAGGACCAAGTCTACAATATTTTTAGGACAACTTTGATTACAAAGTCCTCTCACAGCGGCCTTATGTAAGACCTCATGATTGGTCAGCTATGATGAACACCCTCATAGTAAAGATGGGAAAACAGGCTCAGAGGGGTTAAGTGACTTGCCCAAGGTCACATACCCTCGGCGTGAACCCAGACTAAGCCTGAGAAGTGCTCCTTCGTTGCCCCACATTGCTTCTCTCACAGGCCCCTAAGCAGGTACAGTGTGTGTGTGTTGGGGGCGAGGGAGTATTTTTAAATGATCTACAACACAGCTTGCTACAAATCCCCAAGACATACCCTGTGTTTTGGGGTCTACCTGTTAATGCTTATCAGTGTTTTGACCATCCAACCACAGACCAATGCAGGGAAATGCCACAGTCCTTCAACAAAAGGGCTCCGGTGCTCTTTTTTTTATTCGGCAATAGGGACGGTTCTCTTTTAGCACTAAAGAACTAAGGAGTAGAAAATGTCACACCCCAATGGCTACAGGAATCAATTTTATGATAAACAACCTAACTCATTTGTCTCTGACTTTTTAGACTGTGAGTGCAAGTTGACCTTAGATTTCACATTCAAACCAGCCTTTGAAATTCAAATATACAGATCTTCCAAGGAAGCCAGGCCTCTTCCTACAAGGGAAGCCCTGACTTCCCATTTTGAGTTTTTTAAAGGAAAGATGGGGTAAGACAAGAACAAACAAACTTGTTGTTTCATTTCGGTGCCCTTCACTTATCTAAAGTCCCTTTCCCATCCATAACAATAATGGGGCCATCAGAAAAGTCCAAGATAAAATGATTCTCTAATGAAAGTGTACAACTAAAGTTCATTTTAAGAGTAAGACACATGCGAGCACAACAAACTACAGGCTGCTGAACTTGAAGGGATCCAATACTCTGGAGTACTTACTAGGTTGTAGAGAAATAGGTAAAACCAGAAACAATTAAAAGCAAAGGGGTATGATATTTTCAGGGCTAACCATTCCCCAAAGGATCAGGCGGGTATAAAAAATGCATTTCTAATTTAGTGAGAAAGGCATTGGATAGTATAAAAAATAATCGAGTGTGTCTTACCCCCATCCACTGACTTACAGTCAGTGAACTTCTTACTTCCAAACTGTTTCATCAGCATCCCTCGGTGAGCTGTCACTACCAGCAATTTCTGCTTCCTCTGGGGGTCTCACGTCTAATAATCTTTAAGGACTCCTCAAACCAAAGGGCTTGCCTGGATGGAGAAATTTCCTCTGCCTTTTCAAAACCAGGCCCGATTCTGCCCTAGTCTGCTGGTGACAGAATCAAGGGTGCAGACAAAAGTCAAGGAGGGGTGGGGCGTAGGGCATGGGGAAGAAAGGCAAGACCCCAGATGCATGCCCTCGTTTGGGGTCTGCACTCTGACAACGTTTAGGCCAAGGCCTGTGTGTGTGATCTGGGCCTTGACAGTGTTCTCAGCTGTCCTGTGGGTGACTAACAAGTGATGACACCGATTCCCACCATCTTGTCACTTTGCAGTCACATCAGAAATGGCTGTCAGGCAGATCCTGAGGCCGGCAGAAGGTAGGCAGGCAGGAGCCAGCAGGGGCTGACTGACAGCTGAATTCCCCAGCATGTGTCCCAACAAGCGTGGGGCAAGGGCCCCCTGAGCTGGACTGATGGCATGTTATTCCTGGATCTTTATTTACAAAGCATCTCTTCGGGACTTGGAATGTGCACTCTGATGGCCAGAGGGGCCTATCTGAGTCAGCAGTGCATGTGGAAGAAATTGGCCAAGGAGCCTCAGGGGGCCCCTTCGATTGAGCCCAGCAAGTATCTCTTCATCAAGGCTAATGTTTCTTCCCCTCTGGGGACCTAAAGGCCCCTGAGCACTTAATGCTTCTTACAGAGCTACTCTTCGTGGAGGACGTCCTCTAAAGGTCAGCATTCCGGCATCTGTCAACTGTTCCCTTCTCCCTTCTGTGTTCCCTCCTGAAGGCTCTGGCTATACCACCGGCAGCTGTACCGTAGCATCCTTCTATCTCCCTTGACATCTAGCTGCCTGGATATCCTGCAATGCCTCCAACTCCTTGACGTGCATCCATCAGATGCGAGAGCTGAGCCTGGGTCTCAAGATCAGGCGACTAGCTCTTATGGCCCCCAGAACAAACATTACCTACTCCCCCATCTCCTTCCTCCCAACAGTGTTCCTCATGGATGGGCTACTACTTGGTGGCTTTGTCCTTCCCTGCTCCGTGTTCCTGCAGAAACAAGCAGCTGAGGTGCTGTCTGGTTTGTACACGGCCTCCTCCTGCCTAGCTCTCCAACCAGAAGGACCACTGGTGGAAACGTACCTCCATTCCTGACCCAGACCCTGGAACCCAGCACATGATCCATCTGATTCTGACAGAATGCGGACAAATGCTCTGGTGGACTGAATAACTTAGAAACTCCCAAAGAGAGCATCTCAGCTATTGACAATAGCCATCCAGAAAAATCTATCCCCTTGACAAGTGCTGGGTCAATTTCCCTCCATTAACCAGTGTCATCTGAGGGCTGCCTGAGCAGTCAGTCGCAGTATTTCACTGTTTGAGGATGCAGACTGGGGTCAGGCCCTTGCTGCCTCTGCCTAAAGCATTTGCTGTCCTCCCCACTTTCAGGCTCAGTTTAGGTCTTCCCACCCCCACCCTCTCTAACCAGTTCTCTTAAGCTGCAGACAGACAGGTTTTCCTAAAGCACAGACCTGACCCTGTCACTCCCTTGCTCTGCCATCTTTCATTAGTCACAGAATAAAGGCCAAACTCTGTGGCCTGGCCCTTCAGGCCTTCCAACATCTGGCCTCATCTCCCATTCCAGTTATCTCTTCCTGTGTATCTTTTCACAGACTCTCCTTCAGTCACTTGGGACCATTCACAGGGCCCCTTCCTAGGATACCCTCTTCATATCCACCAATTTCTATCCAAATGCCCCCTGCCCATGAAGACCCAGCTCCTGTGCCACCTCCTCCATGAAGCTTTCCTGATATTCCTTTGGCACCATTATCCTGAGAACGCATATAAAGAGTGCATGGCTCAAACCAGATCTTTCTCAGCAGTAGAGAACTATGGTTTTTAAATGGCTCTGGCCTCATGGTTTGGGGACCATTGGGTGATAGAGAATGACCTCTGTCACGGTTTCCTATAACTGTGTAGTATGGAGGTTAAAGGCAGACAGAAGCCAGACTGACTGCCTGAGCTCACCCTGCCTAATCTGCAGCTTTGCCCATTACTAGCAGTGTTGCCTACAAGGTACTAAAAACAAAACAAAACAAAAGCCATCCTGTTTGCCTGTTTCCAAATCTGTAAGACGGTACTCTATTTTTTTTTTAAATGAATCTTTTTTTTTTTAATTTTTTAAAATTTTATTGGGGAACAGTGTGTTTTTCCAGGACCCATCAGCTCCAAGTCAAGTAGTTGTTTCAATCTAGTTGTCGAGGGTGCAACTCAGTGGCCCATGTGGGGATCGAACCGGCAACCTTGGTGTTATGAGCACTGCGTACTAACCAACTGAGCTAACTGGCCGCCCCAAGACGGTATTCTTTAATAGAGCATACCTCCTAGGGAGTGTTGTGGGGTTCAGTGAGTTAATATTCATAAAGCACTTAGAACAGAGTGGTGATCCAGGTAGAGTTTCCACTTCTACTGTCTAGCTGCCGGGAATCGTGGGACAACTGCAAACTGTCAAAGATAGTCACTTTTTGCAGACGACCTCACCACGCCAGAAAGGTCAGCCCCACTGGCTTGACTGTGGCTATAGGAAGCCCAGAGCTCTAGACTGGGTTCAGGCCCAGGACAGACTGTGGCCAAAAGGATATAAAAACATCCATAAAGCTCTTCCTAGATTCCAAGCATTGTGCTCAGCCATTTAAACAAATGGTTTTATGGAATCCTCACGATGGCCCTGTGTGCTGCTCCTGAACCTCATCTCCAGAATGCTTCATTATCTGTAAAAGGGGATTTTAACAGGACCACCTCAAAGACCTGCCGTGAGGATCATACAAGAAAAGTGTCACGTAGGTGCTAGGCACAGAGTGAGCGATCAGGAAACGCCACCTATTATTATTACACCCACATTAGGACAGATGGGGTGTTCCAGGCCCAGAAGTTAGTCACTTGTCCCAAGTTACTAATTACTAACTACTAACCCGGCCAAGTACCAGGGCCAGGTTTGAGCCCAGGTTTCTGACCCCAAACCTGGTGCCCGTTTCACATCACCACAGTGGATACCATTAGGGTCCTGCCATGTTTGGATCAACAGCTCTGAGCACCTGTGGTGTGTGGCCTTGTTGACTACCCCCACAAAAGGTAAAGTACCAGGAGAGAGAATACCTGGCCCCTGACACCATGCCCTTCTCAGCTGGGCAAATTCTGTGCTGCTTGCTACCTGCTCAGGGCTGAAATCCTGGTTGGTAAGAGCCCACCTACTCCTTTGCAATTTACCTACTGCTCCCCTACTCTCTTTGCTGTGAGGCCCCAAAGCCACCTGGGAATCTGACCCTGCTCTCCATCCAGTCTCGCACTGGCACAGTTAACTCCTCAGTGCCATCCTCAGCCCACCCACTGAGAACCTGCTCAGGCCTACCACCTCCTGCCCAGGAACCTCCTGGATTGGAGGTCCAAATAACGCCCTCCACCATTGTGATTCTGGGGGGTCCTTGCCCTTAGCAGCTGCTGTCCTGGCTGGGAATCCGAGTCCAGAAAATGTTAACAGCCTGAAGCTTCTCTCTGCCTTTGAAGATGTAATCACATATCTGAGGGTCGTTATGTGGAAGAAGTAAGGTTCAACTGGCTCTACTTGACCTCCAAGAGTTCAACTAAAACAGGAGTAGAATCTACAGAGAGAAAGAGATCAGCCAGCAGAGTTCCTATAAACACCAGGCACTTAACAAACTTTTGCTTAAATGGGAGTGAACAACAGAAAAACTTGCAAGCCCAGCTCTGCCAAGGAGTAGGGGGTTACGTGGCCTGGGAGGTGACAAATCATCGCTGTAAGTTTTCAGGCATGGATGCAGGCAAGTTGGACTGGGTGGCGCCCCGGCTCCTCTGGAACTCTAACTAAGGTCCAGCACAACAGCTTTCAACCTTGGACACATATCAGAACCATCTGGGGATCTTCTAAAAACACTAATGCCCAGGCTCTATCTCCAGAAACCAAGGTGTAATTAGTCTGGGGTGGAGCCTAGGGAACTGAAAATGCTGAAAAATACTCTCCAGGTGATTCTAATGTACTGCCAGCGCTGGTCTAAGATTCAGTGTTGGGGTGTGACATACAGCATAGTCAATTAGGTAGACACCCTCAGCCTCTTAGGACCACAGAAATGTTCACTGGTGTTCAAATATCTGCATTTTTTTCTTGGTTTATTCCCTGTGACTACTCCTGGACTTAATCTATTCCATCAACACCAATTCATTAATGTCAAAAACCACTGACAGCAGACACTGCAGGATGAATTACCCTGATGCTGGCCTGAGCCAGGAAAAGAAAATGCAACAGGGGTTCAGAAAGGGTGTCTCCCTGATTGAAGATACAGGACTCCTGGGTTGAGGGGCCAGAAAAGGGTGGGTGGGGGAAGGACTCTGTGAATTCATATCACTTGAATTAGACTTTGGTGGGTGTGAAAAAAATGTAAGCGACCAAAATAATGTAGTCCCCACATGCCACACCTTCAAGTCTGAAGTCTCCCACTCACAGTCTATTCCACACTGCCCCCACCCCACCCCCTCGGGCTCCAGGACTTCTCTACTGAGTCATTCTCTCTATCTTGAAGTTGAACGCTTTCTGTCTTGTGTTAGTGATATAGGAGGTCCTTCAATAATCTCCTTTTGTTCAACATTGTTTCAATGTAATAATGAGATGCTTAGGAACTTAATTCTTGTTTTTATCAACTAGCCTATGGCAAAATTGGTTTCATGTTACTTCAAGTCTCAGAACCTATCCACAGTGTTCCTGTATTCCTGGGCCTTTCCGATATCCCCACCTGGGTGCTGGGTTAGAGTGCTGGGCGCACTCACTTCCATAGTCCACAGGACTCGCTCGCCCAGTGTGGGAATGTGGTAGGTTTCTAAAAAATGGTTGCTGCATGGATGACTGGAAATTGTATCCTTTTCTCCACAAAAGTCATCATGTGAAAGCTGAAGCAGACACATCCAGATAAGGCCACACAAGCAGGGCAGACAAGTTAGTGGTCGCCCCCCACATACCTAGACAGCTGGCCCATCTGGTCTAGGAAGGGGAAGCCAACCCCACCAGAGATGAGCAGAGGCTTTCCTGCCCTCACCGCACCCACAGTGTCAGGTCCAGCATGCAAAGATGAAGCACTAACACCCACTTACTTCCCTCAGGTGTCACGCAGCGAATGTGTAATAACAAGCTCATGGATACCTGCAGATGAAAAGTTTAATTTTATAATGACAAGGTGAAATCGTCATTATCATAGCTGATGAGACCTAAACACAGTCAGGGCAAGACAGAGTCAAAATATTTAAGTCTAAAAAGGCACCTGAAGAAATACAGACAGATCATAGAACAAACAACAAGGAGAGGATGTCCAGACAGACTGGTCATCCAGAAAAATAAAATTAAACCCCTACGTCATATCCTGAAATCAAACTCCAGACAGATTAAAATGTCAATATTTAAAAAAAGAAACTATCAAAGTATTAGAAGAAAATAGGTAAATATTGGGGTAAGGAAGACTTTGTAAGCAGCACATTCAAGAAATAATTAAGAGGGCCGGCCAAGTGGCACGGTGGTTGGGAGCTGGCTTGGGACGCCAGAGAGCCCGGGTTCGGATCCCACATGTGAGGGCCAGTGACACTGCCCTCTACAGCTGGGATGCTGAACAGCGGCTCAACCTGGAGCTGGGCTTCCGGGAGTCGCCAGCATGGGCTACTGTGTGTAGCCAGCGGTCAACGTGAGCGGCCCTCAAGCCGCTGTGAGCGGCCGTCCAAAGGCCGGCGACTGATCTGCCTCGCCCGGGAAGAGCACAATGATGGTGCCAACTTGGGCCACTGAAGTGATGTCCTCCACAGCTAGACTGAGGAACGAAAGGACAGCAACTTGTCTGTTCCCAGCCCCCAACTCCCCAATAAAATCTTAAAAAAAAAAAAAAGAAAAGAAATAATCCAGAAAAGCATCAAGACTGATTTAACAGCAGAAAATACTTCAATGTAAGCAACAACAGTCACCACACACAAAGCCTAAAGGCAAATTGAAAACTTGTAGAAAATATTCTACAACCCAAATGGCAGGCCAGGGGCAGCCATCCTTAATCCACAAAGAGCTCTTACAAATCAAAAAGAAGATAAACCCCAAGTAGAAAAGGGTGGACAGAAAATAAAAGTACACAATTTTAGAAAAGAAACAAATGGTCAATATACATATGCACAAGTAACCCAAGAATTTCCAAATCAAACTAAGTTTCACTAGAATAACACAGGCATAAACTTGTAAAGTCTTTCTACAATATACAATTTGAAAGCATGTATCAAAAGCTTTAACCTTATTCAACAATTCTCCTTCTGGGACTCAATCAGAGGAAAATCATCACAGACTTATGCAAAGAATTAAGTTACAAAGATGTTCATCACAGCACTGTTCAATTAGTGAAAACTAGGGGGAGCCTAAATATGCAAACAGAATGCTACACAGACATTAAAGAACTATTGTTGAATGTTTAAGATAATGGAGACATCTTTCCATGTCTTAAAAAGAAAACAGAGACAACTTTGTTTTCTTACTTAACTTTGGGGGGGGGGGTGTGTGTGTGTGTGTGTGTGTGTGTGTGTGTGTGTGTGTGTGTGTTCATTGAAAAAAAGGCTAGGTGGACAGTGAAATGTTAACGGTGGTTTCTTTGAATTATAGAATTAGAGATGGTTTCTGTCATAGTTTTGCTTATCTGCCTTTTCTATACCAAACCTGTCTTAGTTTTGTTAAAAGGGGAAGAAAAAAGTTAACATAGAGAGAAACATTGAAATAGATCGAAAAATCCAAGCTTGCAGCTCTGAGGAACTGCCAACTCCCAAAAACCCCCCACAGAAGGGCAGGTAGGGGCTGCACCATTCCACAAATGCCATGCAGGCCCCAAATCACATGTGTGGCTTTGGAATGCACCGGAGGGATTAGGGGGCTGTCTGGCTTTCTGGGAGTGCACATCCAACAAAACAGTGAAGCGTCACTGCGAAAAACTTTCTGGTCATTTTCATTTTTAGAATTTTGCCAGGGCCTGGAGAAACAGGAAAGTTCCATTCCTCCTACTTCTGTGAGCCTCAGCCCTGGTAGCCCACGTTTCCGTGAGTTCCATATAAGGGAGAACTTTCCCAACAATCACAAGTGCTCAGCAATGAAATGCTCTGTTTAACAGAACAGGCAGGCCCCTGCCCTGTCCCTGAGACTTAACCATGCACTCATCTTCACCCACCTGTGGCACCCAGCTCAGGCACACAACACAGCATGCAACCCACCAGGTGGCCTCTTTTGAATTTGGAGAATTGGGGTCATTTCAGACCAGTGGCACCCACCCCCCTGCCACCTTCCTCTTATCACCTGCAGTTACACCAAGGTAATCCCCAGGTTCTGGCCACACCTGCACATGCAGCAGCGCTCCCCTTCCAATCTCACTCACTATGGACAGGATCCCTTCCGTCTGGGATGCCCCATCTGCACCATCCTCTGAACCCACCTCTGATATGGCCTCTTCTTCCTGGTGCTTTATTTCCCCCAGTCCAGACAAAGGCTACCCAAGCCTTCTCTGGGTTCTCAGGAACCTCCCAGCCACGGAGGGCAGGGCATGTCTTGCTCCTAGTTCCAGGAACCCATGACTGGATCAACTCCACTGGCAAAATTGTGACTGCTCCTTCGGGGTCCTCGCCATCTCAGCTAAAGGCCTCTCATTAGCTCAGGCCAAAATCTTGGAGCCATCCTTGACCCTCTCCCCCTCTCACACCTCCCATTTCATCTGTCAAGAAATCCTGCAGCTCTACCTTCACATGTCCTGAATCCAGTCTCATCTCATTATCCACCACTGGCATCCCAGTTCCAGGGGATGCCAAGTCCCCAAGGCTGGTCTCCTGACTTGTCCCCTCCAGTCTGTTCTAGGCAGTCAGAGCAATCTTCTCAAAACCCAAGTCAGCTACCTCAGAACCCTTCACTGACTTCCCATCTTACCTGGAGTTAAAGAGCGAGACCCTTCCAAGTGCCTCCCGGGCCTGACACACTGGGCCTGCCTGACACACTGGGCCTGCCTGACACACTGGGCCTGCCTAACACACTGGGCCTGCCAGTCCCAGCTCTCAGACCTCATCTGCCCCACTTCCTCCTCACCTGCTGCGCTCAGTCATGCTGATCTCCCTGAAGCACCCTGAGGATGTGCTCCTGCCTCGGGCTTTTGCCCTAACTGTTCCCTCTGCCTGGAATCCTCTTCTGGGGGAAAGCCCTGAATCACCACATCCTTCAGCACAGACCCCTCTGAGTCCCCATCTAATACAGCACCCCACCCCAAACTCGGGCCCACCCCAGCCTCTTAACCCTGCTTTACTTTTCTCCACACTCTCCACCCGACATATTATATTTGCTTGACTACTCTCCTGACGGGGCAAATTCAGGGGAGCAGGAATTTGTATCTATTTTGTTTACTGCTGTATCCCCAACACGACTCTCAACAATGTCTGCTAGACAAATGAATGAGGAGAAAGGACGTGGTATAGGCTCCCCTGGCCCAGCTGAGGCCTCGGGGTCCAGCCTGTGGCTGAAGGCCCAGCAGTGGGTGAGCAATATCTGCCTCCCCGCACTCCATCCACCTGTCAGGTCACTTCTCCCCTCATGGGCCTCGGGAAGCCTCTATTTGACCCTTACTCCTAAGCACTGCTTGGAAAACACGGAGCCTGAGTCATTCCCAAGGGCCCTGACTAACTCTCTCTCCATCCCTTGGACCCACCTCCAAGATCCTTCCTCTCTACGGCATAATGGGAAATCCAGAGAGCGCTCCCCATGGAGAAAATGGAAAGGAACTGAATGATTTAAAGGAAAATTCAATTCTTCCTGGCTCAACAGTTGAGAAAGCACAAGCTCTCAGGAAGCTAGTGCCTCTGAAAGTGAAACATTAATAGAAATATTACTGGAAAATACCAAACAGGAAGAGAAGGAAAATTCCATTGTAGAGGCAAGGTCCTCTGTCCATCCTCCTTAATGATCTCTCAGTAGTGTTTCAGAATCAAAACATGGAAAGAACTGGAAATCAATCCAGCTGTCACCCTTCCTGTGGACCTGAGCTTTGGCCAAACCACCTCCATCCACATCACCCCGGCACAGAGGCCACTGGGCTCAGAACACAAGGTCACCAGGCTGGCCACTGGCTGGGCCAGTACCTGCTGTCCCCAGAGCCTCAGTTTCTTTAGCTGTAAAATGGGGATAACAGCACCATTCTCAGAGTGACTCTGAGAATCAAATGAATTACAGGTGTGAAAATGCCCTTTAAGCTGTGAGATACTTATATAAATGTAGGAATCAGTTGCTCCTACAATGCTGACAGAGGGGATTTTTATAAAGAGTAAGTCTAGTCACAAACAAAGCATGACACTGTGCAGCCTGAGGTGACATGGCATATAAAGACAGACTCTGGATCTGGCTTCAAATCTCATCTCTCCCAATTACTGGCGGTATGACCTTAGACAAGGTACTTAACCTCTCTGTGCCTCAGTTTTCTCATACATAAAATGGGAATGACAAACAATAGCACTGACCTCATAGGATTTTGGTAAGGTGTAAAAGAGGTAACGCATACAAAGCACATAGAACAGTGCCTGGCTCACAGGATGTGCCATGAAAGTACTAATATTACTACTGTAGAAAGTTCCCAATTCAAATGACTACCCTTTCTTGACTCAAATGCCTCCTTCAAGGAGCCGTCCCTGTTTCCCTCATTTGAATGAATTTCCTCTTCACTCTGCTTCTCCTTGGGCTCCATGGAATCACGGCTCTGTTTAGAACAGCCTCTGTGCAAGGATGGCTCTTAGCTCACCCACCCCGCTTTGTTTATTGATACATTCTGCCATACAGATCTGTCTTCCGACCTTGGTTCCTATGTTCTCACCAGAAGATAAGCACTACCAATCCCCCGGCTCATCCTTGTATCCACACAGTTCTTGACAGTGGCCTGCCTATAGCAATTCCTCCGTCAACACAGACCAAACAGAAATTATGAAGCCAGGGTGGCACAGACGACCACAGCTTCTGTCTGCATCCTGCAGGAAACCCATCACCTCCACCCAACCTCAGAAAGCCAGCAGGGGTGCTGCCATCAGCCAGCATCCCAGCTCTGTTTCAAAGCCACCAATTCCCATTTATTTTTCATGGGCAATCCTGACGTACCCCCTCCCCCACTCCCCACAGGCCACTACCTCTTGGATCTACCAGCACAAGATATGAAAGTCAGCTCCAAGCTAAACTGCCGGGGGGAGCACCTGACCACTGGCAAGTTCAGCTTTGCTCGGTGACCAGAGGAAGCCACACCTGTTTCAGATTTGCTGTTTAACGCCTATTTTATGGGTCAGAAATGCTTTGAGGGTGGGGAGAGGATAGGGTCAAGCCTTAGAGAGGTTAAATCCAGGGAAATCAGTCGTGTTCTGAGGGTCAGATTAGAGTACGGTCACCTGATCTCCTTTAAGGAAACTTACGTTCCCAGTAGATAAGGGCAAGGTACCAGTAGTTTTTGCCTTAAAACAGCAGACAGAGCCTTGCCAATCCTTGGAAGGAGGGAACGCTTGGTGATAGAATGAGAAGACATGACAGTTACAAGACATGCTTTGTGCAGCTGTATCTTGGGAAGCGCCAACTCTGTGAGCAGGATTTCTCTATAAAAGAACTCAAGTGCTGCATTAACATCTCATTTATGGAACGCAGAAGCGGAGCGGGGAAGGGGAGAGAAAAGCCAGCTCTGGGGCCTCTTCTGGAGACCACCAAAGCCCAGACTGAAAGGTATGGGATTTAGGGCAGAAGGGTACAAGAAGGGGAACATTAAGGAAAGGGGAGGAGGAGACACACACCACCCGTTTCAGTAAATACCAGATTTACTATCTCCATTTAAATTGTGGAAAATAGTGAAACAAATTGATAAAAGCATATAGGTTTTGAATTCAGACTACACAGGTGTAATCCTGGCTCTGTCATTTGGTAGCTGTGTGACATTAGGCAAGTCATTAACCTCTAAGCCTCAGTTTCTTTATCCATAAAATGGGGGTAATACTACTTGTGGTAGATAATGACACTGAAGGCCCCAATGGATGGCCTGCCTGCATCCCTGCCCTTTGCCACGGGACCCTGCAGCTAGCTCCTTCTCGCTCCTCAAATCCGGGCTGGCCTATGACTTGCTTTGGTCAACAGAATGCAGATGGGACAACGTCCCAGTTTCCAACCTCAAGAGATCTTATGGGAGGCTGGCCGAGTGGCACGTTGGTTAAGAGCTGGCTTGAGATGCCAGCTCTGAGCAGCAGGGCTCCGGTTTGGATCCCACATGGGGGCCAGTGACACTGCGCCCTCTACAGCTAAGATGGTGAACAACAGCTCAACCTGGAGCTGGGCTGCCGTGAGTCAACGGCATAGGCTGCAGCCCTTGCTGCAGTGGGCTGCCATAAGCTACCGTGTGTGGCTGGCAGCCAGCGTGAGCTGCCAAGAGCCGTTGTGAGCGGCCGTCCAGAGGCCGGCGACCGATCTGCCTCACCCAGGAAGAGCGCAATGATAATACCAACATGGGCCATGAAGCAACGTCCTCCACAACTACACTGAAGAACAAAAGGACAGCAACTTGTCTGTTCCCCTTCACCGATTCCCCAACGCTGTTCCCCTCCCCCAATTCCCCAATAAAATCTTTAACAAAAAAATAAGAAACCTTATGGGCTTCCGTTCTTTCTTAGAACCCAGACACCATCATAGGAACAAGGCTAGCCTGCTGGCGGATGAGACCACGTGGAACAGAGCCGAACTGTCACAGCCAAGGTCATCCTAAACCAGCTGACCTCCAAACATGTACGAGAGCCCAGCTAGGATCAGCAGGGCTGTACACCTGCCCCACACTGACCACAAATGCCTGAGTGAGCCCAGCTGAGACCAGAAACTATTCAGCTGACATGTGGACTCAGACAATAAAAAAGGCTAATTAAGTTTTATTGGAACACAGTTATGTCCTTTAATTTATATATTGTCAATGCCTGTTTTCAAGCTACAATGGTGGAGCTGAATGTGATGGAGACTGGCCTGCAAGCCTAAAAATATTTACCATCTGGCTCTCAATGAAAAGTTTGCTAACCCCTGGTTTAAAACCACCACATTAGGAGTGATTTGTTATGCAGCAATAGCTAACTGATACAGTACCTAAATCTTTTCCAGGGTATCGTGAGAATTAAATAATCAGTTAAGTGATTAGCATGAAGCCTGGAGAGTATTTTTCTCTTCTGGGAAATCACTGGGAAAAACTAGAAGCAATATGCAGCATTTCTCTCATACTACTTTCAAGGGACGGAACTTCAAAGGAGAAAGTGTCACAAGTTAAATTACGGGTACCACATGTGGCCCTTATCTTTTCAATCAATTACTTTCTAAGAACTGGAGAGTGTGACTCTTAACCAAATGGAAATGACTGACAACAAATGTTTGACCCAGGTGTCAATCATGCTAACCCATCAATGATTTTATGTGAAAAGGACCAAAAGACAAGTCCCAACTCCCCAGCAAGGCACATGAGACACTCTATTCCATTTGTGGCTCCAGCCCTCCTCTGCCATCCATCCCCCACCACGCCTGTCCTGCTGAGCCATTCTCTTCCAAGCCTCCAGGCCTAGGCACAGTTGTTCTCTCCCTTCTGTATGGCGAGCCATCCCTCCCATTTCCCTGCCTAGGCTATTCCCACTTATCCTTCCAGACTCAGCTCAAATGGCGCCTCCTCTTGAAAGCCCTCTTTGACTGCCCAGGCAGAGTTGAGGCCCTCCCAGCCCCTTTGCACACACTTCGGTTCTGGCTTTCCTTGGGTCGCAAAAGTGTCTCATTAACTTTATCTGTCTCCCAGACTGGACCTTGTGAAGCTGGTATTCAACTGCAAACGGAGAAGCTTCCTTCTTGGAAAGCCGGCCTCCACTTATTTTGAATTCTCCCTGCGTAGCAGGCTGCTCAGGAACTGTTTGCTAAATGTTTTACTTTTTTAAAGAAAAAAAAGGTTAGACAGGATATTATTTATTCCTTAGGAAACATGTTATTTAACCCAAGTCTGTGGATGCTGACAAAATACAAAGTGTTGGTACACATTAGTATGTATTTAAAACTCAGGAATCTGAAGTCATGATGCGTCTTGACTTTCTCAGCTGTGGTGGAAACACTAACTTAATGATAAAAGAAGTCTTCAGCAGAAAACATAACTGGATGAGGCCTGTTACTGGCTTCTTTTGTCATCATTATTGTTTTATAAAGACAAGCTGAAGGAATAATATTTCCACCTACTGAAGTTGTATTCTCTCTTCCCAGGAGCTCAGGCCCTCATTGTCTCTCCCCTGGACTGTCCTACAGTTGTCCCCTAACTCTGACCCCATCTCCCTCAGATTGTGCAGCTGTTTATACCCTGGGATGCTCCTCATCCACTGCTCTGAGTCCATACTTTTCCTGGCTCAACAGTCTTCAAAGACTCCCTTGGGGGGGTCCAAACTCAGGTCCCCAACTCTGTCACATTGTTATCTCTCATTCCCCAAGTCAGGCCCACTGTAAGAAAGTTCTGGTTTCCAAGAACACACTCCACATTGAAGTTTTATATGCATGTGTACACACACATATATACCCGCACATATACATATAGACACATTTATGTACACACGTACACACACACATATACCCGCACATATACACAGAGACACATTTACGTACACACATACACACACAGCACTGACACATAAGTGCTCCTGCAGGCTGCAGTCACTCCTTTCTTTGCACTGAAATTCCACTTCCATCTCTAGATCCAGCTCAGAGCTGCCTCCTAGGTGAAGACCTCATTAAATTCCCCAACACAGAAACACTGGGAGACAAATGATGAAAAGACAATGTGTGTCAGTCTCCTCCAGATCTTAGGCCAGAGGTTACTGACAAGTCTTCTGCAGCCTTTCCTCTGTCCTCTCCTAGCTCGCCCTGGTACCGAGGGATCACTGAGCACAAAGTAAGTACTGGGTAAGGCTGGCTGCACTGAACACAGTCCCTCTTCCACAATTCAAAAAGAGAAAATGCCCCAAGACTACATGCTAGCAGTGGCGGTAGAAATCTGACCAGGTGTTGTGTGTGCCCCAAGACTCCCTTGGGAGAATAGGAGGATGCCTAAGTGTATGACAAGAGTACTGAGGGAGGCAGGAGGGAGACCCCCAAAGATAATCCATGGTGGGGAGGTGGCACTGAACGCATTGAAACGAGGGTCTGCGGACCAACAATTTCTACTCCATGCCACAGTAACTCTCAACTCAGGCCCAACGTTAAAAACAAACAGGGCCTGGCAGAGAGGGGGGCATGCAACACCCTATGGGTTCTTATCCTACCCCCTAACATCTGATAAAAGGAAGCTGAGCTGAGATTAAGTGGGGTGCTAGAAATGGTGTTCCTGGATCCATGGGTGAGGGGCAGAAGGAAAGCTCTGGGGTGTTCAGGGCTAGATCTATAGCATGCCTTGCCTTCCAATAGTTGTCTGGCTGGAAATGTGAAAGCCAGGCTGCCTCCAGGCTACCTGCCCAGGAATGGGGGGTGGGTGCTGGCCTTGGATTAGGAGTCAGCCCCACAGAGGGCATCCAGAGTCTCTGTATCCCAAAGGCAGCTCCAACCAGAAGACCCGGGTGGGGGGGGGGAGTAAGGAGAGGCCACTGTTATATTAGTGGTTCTCAAAATGTGGTCCTAGGATCAGCAGCAAAAGGTCATCTGGGGACTTGCCAGAAATGCACATTCTCAGGCCCCTCACCAGGGTTGGTGAACCAGGCACAGTGAGGTGTGGGTCCCTGCGATCTGTGTTTTAACCAGCCCTCCAGGTGCTGGTTTGAGAACCACTGACTAGTGTGACCCTCCCCTCTGCCTCGTTAAAAAGAACATCTGGTAGCAGCAATCCCTTCAGAATGGCAACAACTTCTCAAAAGATCAAAGGGCTCAAAGTCACAACCTAGTAGGTAAAATGCTGCCCAGAGATCTCTTCCAAAAAACTGTTTCTGCTCACATCACTTAGCAGCTAAATCCTTTCATTTGGTCCTCACTGTGCTAAGTTTACAAGGCCCTCCCTGACCCAGGCCTTGCTGCCCCTCTGGGGCCCTGCCCAACTCACACCTCTCAACTCCAGCCACAGGGACTTTACCTGCAGCTCCCCTAAAGCACCAGGCTCTCTGGGAGGTGGCCATGGAGTAACAAGGGGGCGCAGGGAGTCCAGCACGGTTGGCTGTAACTCTCCCCTGATAGCTAGGCCGGGCCTTCCTCACACCTTCCATACCCAGGGAACTTCAGGTTCTCCCAGGTCAGCAGACCTAGCCAAGCGTGGGCCATACATAAGGTGGCAGGGAGCTTCTTTGATGTTCCCTTCACAGATCAACCCCAAGCCCAGGATGTGTGTGTGTGTGTGGGGGGGGGGAGGTCCGCAGAGAAATCTCCCTCTTCGCAAAGTAGCACCTGGGTGGCATTCAGGGTGCTTAGGAAGCCCAGAGTCCATGCTTTCAAGGTGTGTCCCCCCAAACTGGTCCTGGGGGATAGGAGGGATCTGCCACAGACTACTCATGCTGCCTTCAGCAGAGCCAGTGGGGAGGGTAGACTCTGGGGAACTGGGACCTCAGGGAGAGGGAGCCAGGCAGAAAAATTAAAGGAGGGGCGTCCCTTACTCCTGTCAGTAAAACAAAAAAGATCCCTTTCCAAGCACCAGCTGGCAGGTAGGAGCCAGTCTCCCACCTGTCTGGACATCGAGTCCTAAAAGGAACTCAGACTCTTTATCAGTCTCCCCCAGCCCACGCCTAGGCAAAAGTTTACCTTTGGGGGAGGCGGAGGTGGCGACACAAGAGGGACAGCAGCCCGACAGCCATCACAGGGCACAGGGCCTCAGATGTAATCAAAACACTGCCTTCCACCAGAAGTAGAGAACAAGTATTATTTTATGGGGAAAGGGAGGGTGTCACAGGAGTGTGAAGGGGGTTGGAGGGCCCAGTCTGGCTGTAATTAACTGG
>NW_017731483.1:2841039-2842495 GCF_001890085.2 Hipposideros armiger | reverse complement strand
AACCATAAAATTATTTTTGTTGCTACTCTATAACTGTAATTTTGCTACTGTTATGAATCGTAATGTAAATATCTTTTTCTTTTCCGATGGTCTTAGGCGACCCCTGTGAAAGGGTCATTCGACCCCCAAAGGGGTCGCGACCCACAGGTTGAGAACCGCTGGTAGGGGCTCGGAACCAAGGTGATGCCTCAGTTTCCCCGAGTGCACAGTGGCTCTGGAACCTTGGATGAGGCCAAGGAGAGCCTTACCTTGTCCTTCTTGCCAGCCCCGCTCTCCTCCGCGGCAGGGGCAGCACACTTGTTGAGCAATTTCTTGCTTCCGCAGGCCGTCGGGCTCCAGGTGCGGCCGCCAGAGCAGACGCCCCCCGGGGGGTCTCCGGCACTGCCAGCCGCGCTCTCAACCTTGATGAGGCGGTGCTTGGGGGAGATGTAGCGCACCTCCGCCGGCGTGGCTGGGCGCCGCTCGCTGCTGCTGCGGTAGAGGTGCGGGGAGCCGGAGGACGAGGAAGAGGACGCCGCGGCGCCCGCGCCCGAGGAGGCACAGCAGCAGCCTGCGGCGCCCGACGCGGACGAGGCGGAGAAAGCGCGCTGGCCTCCGCCCGGCTCCCCGCCGCCGCCGCCGCAGTAGTCTAGGCGGCACATGGCGCGCAGTTTGCGCAGCGACGAGCCGGGCCCGTTGTAGGGGTCCTCGAAGTCGCGCTCCTTCTGAGCGCGGTAGGCGCGGATTAGGTCGCTCGTGCTGCCGCTGTCGTCGGGCAGCGATCCCGACGAGGCGGAGAAACAGGAGGCGGCTGCCGGACCGCAGGACGCCGAGGCGGCCGCGGGGGCCTGCGGCACGGCCTGGGGGGGCTGCGAGGGCCGCTCTCCCCGGCGCCGCTGCTCGCGGTAATCAGGCCGCGGCGGCTGCGGGGGGCTCTTGGTCTTGCTGTTGCCCAAACTGAAGTACTTGTTCAGCCACTTGGCCATGGCGAGAGGCCGCCTAGGGCCGCGGCGCGGGAGCCAGGTCCGCGGCCATTCGGGGGGCAGCGCTGCCGCCCAGGACCCTCGGCGCCCCGGCCCCGGCGGGGGGCGTCCGGGGCGCCTGCTCCCGACGCCAAGTTCAAGTTCTCTCCGCCGCCTCCTGCCGGCCGCTCCCGGGCTCCAGCAGCTGCAGCACCGCCCTCCGCCTCCGCCGCGCGCCGCCCGGGCTTCGGATCTCGCGCCCCTTGCGGGCGCGTCTCATGAGATCCCGGCCCACTGCTCCGCCGAGAGCGAAAGGCCCGGGCGACCCCCGCCTCGGACGCTCTGGCCGTACGCTCCGCCGCGGAGCGCGCTGCTGCCCCGTCGGAGCCGCAGCCTCCGCCTTGGCTGGGATCCGCGGCTGCTGAGGGAACTTGTCGGCGTCCTCGGCCCCCCTTCTTCCTTTCGGAGGGCTCTGGGGCGATCCCGGCCTCGCAGCCTGCGAGCAAGAGAAGGAA
>NW_017731483.1:2817691-2840889 GCF_001890085.2 Hipposideros armiger | reverse complement strand
GCCCACCCCCACGAGCCCTGCCGCCAGACCTCAGCCCAAGCCCCGCCCTCCTTGCGCCTGGGTCTTCCGCAGGCGCACCTCTCCGCAAGAGCACGCGCCACCTCCCGCGGCCGCCTCGGCGCCAGCCCCCGGGTAGTGCCTGAGGGCGCCCGCGTCCCGCGGCGCTGTCGGCCCGGCCTCGCTTGCAACCCGCCGCCGCCTAAGGCGAGAGATGGCCAGCCTGAGCCTGCTGCGCGCAGAGAACAAACCCGTCCGCATCCCCAGGGGCCCGCATAGTGTACACCCTAGGGATTCCCACTATTGGACGGAGTGCAGAGGTGGATCATAACGGGGGACATACATATCTAGTTTACAGTGTGACCTGCACTGAGGAAATGCGATGCAGAGACCCCCTTAGGGACAGGGTACCTGTCCCCTTCTTAAAGGCATGGAGACTCCGGTTCAGCCCGTGTGCCAGATCTTCGGAGGAGTCTTTATGCTAATGAGGGTATCAGCAATACAGATGACGGATGCGGCCAGGATAGGCGGCCGGAGCCCTGTCCTGCACCAATCCGAGAGCCAAGCTAAGGGGAGGTCCGAATGTTTGCTTACCTTTTCACCTCTGAGGAAGTCGTGGTTTTAACCCTGTTCACGGCCAGACAACCTGGCAGAGCGAGCTGTGAGAATGCTCATTTTGCAAATGGAGAAACTGAGACCTAGAGAAGGTCACCCAGGTGCACCTGGGTGCCAGCTCTCCGATCTGGTGGCCCCAAATAATGTCATTTACACTAGCCTACTTTGTAACTTAAGCTCGTCCTTTGATTATTAACCAAAATTGAGAAAACTGAGGCTAAAGCAGGGGTACAGCTTGCTGTTTCTGGGCAGCAACATGCTCCCAGTAGAGACAGAAGAGCTGCCTGGAAATGAGGTAACTGCCGCTAGAGCTGGTGCTTCTTTGCATTTGTTTGGGAAAACCCCAGAATATGACTTACCTCTAGGTGTAAAAACTGAGACCTGAGAAATTCTTTAAGAATGCTGATTTACTAGGACAATGCCCCAAGTTTTTAATAATCTCCACTTGCTACCTATATATTATAGATGGGCTTTGGAGGAGTCTAGTTTTTCCTGTATCCTGTAGGAAAAATGGGACCTGTTAAGGCAGGCAGCAAGGCCAGAAGCTTTTTTTGGCCAGGACACACCAGAGGTGGAGGTCAAACTCTCAATATGAGATTCTTGGACAGGGAGGGCACAGCCAGACAGCAATTGCTTCTTCCTGTGCCTGAGGCCACAGTTGAGAAGTGGCAGAATCAGGACTCCAACTTCGGTCTTATTCTGAAGCCTATGCTCTGTCCACTCAGCCAAACACAGTGATGCCTTAGAATTGACTGCAAATTGTCCCTTTAGGATCAAGTTATTTGCTCTTTCCCCCTTTGGTCGGACAGGACTGTCATCCTCTATAAGGAATTAAAATTTTCAGACCCACTATATAACCCCCACAATCACAGACACCATCACCAACTACACAGCCCTTTCATTGCCTGAAATCTACTTATTTAGCATTTCACAGGAAATAATCTAGGGTGTGTGTGTGTGTATGTGTGTGTGTTGTGTCTAGGGGATGGTAGGAGGGCCCAGAAGTTGACCTGGGCTAAAATGTTTATTTTGGGTATCCCTAGACTTAAATATCTCAAATTACCCTTTAAGTCATTCCTCTGCTCTATAAGCACCTAATTATTCTGGAAGTACGGGAGGCCCAAACAGAAAAACTGAAAGGCTAGGACATCCTTATTATAAACCCCACCTTTCAACCAACCACAAATCCTCTCCGGCTACCTCCCTTCCCATCTCTGCTTCTAGGCTCAGGAAGAAGAATCAGCCAGATCCTGGCAAAAGGCCAGGCAATCCAGGACAAGTAAATCCTCTCCAGGATCTGGGAATTTGTTCCCTGTATGTGAGTTGCACATGGAAGAGTTATCGCTGCCTTTTCCAAAGGTTTAGGAAGAGAAGTTATATTTCACAACTTATTTTTTCCATTTCACTTTCAGCATGCCATGGGGTCAGACCCACTTTTCCATGTGATACCTCTTCTGGGGTGTAATTTGCAAGCCAAAATTATTGTAATGCTATAGTATTATGCCAAGAACTTCCAGAGCACTTGTGTATCTGCTCAGCCCTTACACGGTCTGTATATAATTAACTCCACTCAGCATCCCAGCAATCTGGTATTATTCCCAGTTTACAGATGGGGTAACTGGCCTAAGGTGGTATTTACTTCAAGCAGGCAAAAAATACATGGGTGTTTTCCTTTGGGAACTAGTAGAGACACATCTTACAAGATTTAGAGTCAGAAATAATCATTCTGAAAGGAAACAGAAAAGTTTCCTAAGAACGATGTTGGAGAAGCAGTGTGTCAAATGATTTGAGGAGACAGCATTGTGCAGGAAAATGATCAGAGCCCTGTGAGGGTTAGAGCCGGGCAGACTCTCATTTCAGAGAAACAGCCTCCCTCCCCACTTCCCAGAGAGAAAACTGGAACCAGTGAAAGGAAGAGATTGAGTCAAGAGGCACAGCTAGGATTGGCACCCAGTCTCCTGAACAAACCCAACATTATGTCCATCATTCTTGGCATTTTTTACTTTTGTGTCCCCCTCCCACGCTCCCTGGCCCCCTCCCTGAATTTTCTTATTGGAAGCATTGGGTCAGGCCCTGTTTCTGTTTCTGCCCTCTCTCAACTTCTCACTTTAGACCAAGGTGGAGACACGGCAGCTCCTTTGTCTGTACCTCCTTCCAGTATCTGGAGGTGGGCTACACCATTGGTAGAGGCCTGGAAAAATGGTGCCACCAACCCAACAGACTCACCTCCTTCTTTCATTTCAGTCCATCAAATATTAATGTCAGTCCCCTGCTGTGTGCCAGGCCCCAGGGCAGGAGTCTGGGCTAGGAGCATGGATTTGGTAGTCATTAGTGGCTCAGTGAAGATCTAAAGCAAAACCCTGTCATCATTGGCACCTTCTTTCACTCCTACTCCATCCTATCCATCAGCAAGGAATATGTGGCATTCTACCATTTCTCACACCTCCACTGCTTCCACCCTGTCCGACACTCCATCTCTTGCCTGGATCGTTGCAGGCGTCTCTTACCCATTTTCCTTGCTTCTGTCTCAACACAGTAGCCAGCGATCCTATTTTTAAAAAGAATCTGTTTATGGCCCCCTGCTCAAACCCCCATTAAATCCCCATTTCCCTAATAGTGCATACCAAAATCCTTACAGTGGTCCATAAGGCCTTACATGATCTCGTCCCCTTAAAATCCTTACCTTATCTCTGTCCTCTCTCCTGCTCTAGCCAGTCTGCCTCTTCCTGTTCCTTGAACACTCCCTCACCATGGGGCCTTTAGCACTACATGTTCTCTGCCAGGAATGCTTTCCCCAGTGGTTTTCATAGGTCACCCTTCATTCCCTTCAGGTCTTATTTGAATGTCACTACACAGTGAGGCCTCCCCTGGACAACATATCTAGAATAGTTGACCCCACTCAACACTTCCTATCCGTTCTTCCTGCTTTAGTTTTCTGAGTATCACTCATCCTCATTTCATACACAGCATATTTTACATTTATTCTTTGTCTTGCCTCATGGTGGGAAACGGATCCTTTCTCTTTGCTCACTGCATCTCTCCAGTGTCCAAAACGGTGGCTGACACCTAGTAAGCATGGAAAAAATATTAGTTGAATGAATAAATGAATGTGAGTGATCATGGAGGGTAGGATCGCAGAGGGCTAAACTGAAGCTTGACATTTCTATCTGCTTCCAATCTGGTGCTAGTGGCTATTAGCTTTGGCCTGGTGATGGGAGCATATCAGACCTGCTGTGCTCTGGGGTTCCGTTTCCAGCCTGTGTCTCTGAAATGGAGAAAGCAGGATGAGATTCATCCTCATCTTCCCAGCATCTGGAGGGGACTCCAGGAAGGCTGTGGCGTCCAGGTAGCCCCTTCCACACGAGTCCCAGTTGTGCTGACATGCAAGCCTGTCTGTGGTGTCGCTGAGCCAGCTGTTGTTCTCTCCACCTCAGGTACAACTAATCTTGGGAATCTCATTACTGGTCGAAAGATAATCCTCTGTATCTAGATTAAAGGCTGTGTTTTGACCATTACTGCGCATTGAACATTGAGCTGACAGTTTAATTGAGCTGTTTATGCCGCTGCCTTGATCTCTTCCCAGAGAATTTACAACTAATTCCGAGTGTCTCTGCGAATTAAGTGGGCCTCTCCCGACATGCTTTGCCTGTAGTTTGCCAGTGCCAAATCCCACTTGTCCTTGTGTTACCCAATTATGGAGTTTCGCTCACAGCTGTCTCTGGCTGGTACCACTTCCAGCCCACTTCCTCCCTCAGGTGGCCTTAAGGATACAGCCCTGAGAACGGCCATAGCCCAGGACAGCCCCTGTGATACCTGCAGCCATAGAAAGGAGGTGATGACTGGGGAGGAAGCAGAGAAGACATAAATCATACTGACCCGTTTGAAGTCACCCCCAAGGAAACTGACAATAAGCCCCTAACAAGAGGAGGGTACAAGTGTCATTAGCACAGCTAAGTGTGATGGAAGGAAAAGAATTCTGGTCTGAGGTCAAAACTCCTGAGCTCCTATGCTGGCTCTCTTCTGACT
This sequence comes from Hipposideros armiger, assembly GCF_001890085.2. Taxonomy (NCBI): domain Eukaryota; kingdom Metazoa; phylum Chordata; class Mammalia; order Chiroptera; family Hipposideridae; genus Hipposideros; species Hipposideros armiger. Next base: position 2,836,251 of record NW_017731483.1, on the reverse strand, counting down.
TCCGACTTGACCTCTAGGGCCTCAGTGTTACTATTTATGAAACGGTACCTGGCAGATCGCTTCTCATTATGGAAGTGTCTAAGGATAGGGTTACCAGATTTAGAAAAAACAAAAACAACAATAACAATAACAAAACAGGGTATCCACGCAATATTTGGGACATACTTATAGTAAAAGAGTATTCATTGTATCGAAATGTAAAACTAAGTGCCCTATATTTTATCTGGGGATCTCACCCAAGGGTCCCTGTGGAGGATAAAGAGGGTTCCCCACTCCCAGCCTAGCCTCTTCTGATGAAATGAACAAGAGTAGACATTCTCGACCTCTGCTGAACATTAGAACCACCTACAGAGCTCGTACAAAGCCCAGTGACCAGTCTGTATTCCAGACCAATTCAATGAGAATTTCTGGGGGGTGGATTTAAAAACAAAACAAAACAAAACAAAAACAAAACTTCCCAGGTGAGTCCAATGTGCAGCCATGTTTGAAAACCACTGGACTAGAAGCAGGAGTTCTTAAAGTGAGGTCCCTGGGCCAGAGCATCAGCCTCACTTGAGAGCCTGTTAGAAACACAAATTGTCCTTCTGACTTCCGGCCCTTCTTTACCAGAAACTGGGGGTTGTGGCCAAATAAGCCCTCCAGGTGACCCTGCAGCAGCTAAAGTTGAGAGCCAGTTTGAAAGTCCCTTTGATGACAATAAGGCTCTGTCTTTGGGGGTCTGATCTACAAGTGGGTGCCTGAAAAGCAAATTACAATAGTTGAATTGCTTTGCAGTGATGCATCTTGATGGTCAAACTCCCATACTGGCAGTTGCAGCATGAATTATGGAGGTTGCAAACTGAGTGCAGTGGCTTTTCTAGTCCTAAACATCAGTCTGATGGCACTCTTCAAAGTCAGCATTGGCACCTGGAGTTTATGGCAGGAGGATAAGTTAGGCCAGGAAGCGCCAGGAGAGGACCAGAGGGTTCTGAGGGCATCAAGTTCTCAGGTCAGGTGGCCTGATGGCCCACCAGAAGAAACTTGGAGCCCATAGGCAAGAAGGAGCAGAAAGTGTGGCAGAAATGAACCAGACAGGGCCAGAGGGGCAGTAGGTCAGCCCAGGTCCCAAGGAGGCTGGGGCTGGGAGAATCAGGGATATCCCCAGGGCTGGTTAGGTAGAGGTAGGCACTACTTCTGTGAGGAGCCAGGACCAGGGCAGGCCAGTGCTGAGGCAGACTAGAAGAGGCAGGTATCCGAGGCAAAGAAGGAAGACTGTGTTTGTTTTGTTTTGGTTTGGTTTGGTTTGTGTTAAGAAGTAAGTGGTGATTAAGAACAGAGCAGCATTTTTCTGTAGCCCAGGAGGACTTAAATACAACCCCACTAGCACCGTCAGGTTTTCTCTGATGGGGGCCTCACAGTCACAGGCTGATTGGGATGCCAGGTGCCCAGGATGTGTGACTCTGCTGTCCTTGAGAGACATCTGGAGGGCAGGCAGCAGGGGCTGTGCATTATTCATTTCTGTCCATCCCCAGGATTCGCTCAGTGCCTGCCAAATGCTAGGCCCTGAGTGACTGTGTGCGGAATTAAATCCAGCAGAAATCCAACAAATCATGGCTCTTAAATATGAGTTATCACCTCAAGCCCTAATGAAGCACGCCATGGAGAAACCACAGACATTCCCATGCAAAAGGGCACTTGTCACCCTTGTAGAATCATTGCAGACTCTTTTCCTTGCTACCTCCCTTTCTCCTTTTCTTCCACTGAGCACTTCTCATGTGTAAGGCCAGATGTTAGACTGGCCCAGCTCCCTCACAAGGGCTTTGCACGCCATAGGGAATGTGAAAAAGAAGGCATAAAAGCAGCAAGCATTGACACCTCCAAAATTATTACACTTAACCTGGGTTCCAATGTGAATGACTTGGTGTGTGCTAGTGTGTAAAACTATAAATCTGAAGAGTTTAATCCGATTCTCCTCATCTCCAAAATAAACTTCAGAGTTCCTGAAAAGGTGAAACATTCCTTTAAGTCCTACAGTTGAGAAAATGACTTATTTCTTCAATGTTAAACCAGGCAACAAAATGTTCTTCTGATGCAATTTCCATCCTTTCACTTTGGCTGTAATATTTAAAGACAATTTTTAAAAGTTGCTTTTCATGCATAATTTTCTCCTGATGTACTTTGGGGTTTTTTTTCTCTTGAATTAAAATGGTTACCATGTTGCCAGTTGAGGCTTTTCTAAGTGGAATGCACTGGTCTTAGCCAGAGCCAGGAAAGAGTTAAAGCTGCAAATAGCCTTCTGTTTTCTGTCTCAGTTTGGGGGTGGATTGGGGGTGGAGACTGCCCAATTGTCTGTCCTCTTCCCCTCCCTAGGGTTGAGTGCTGGACATTGAGTCTCCCAAAATAACTCAGACCCTGTGGATAAATGCCTGCAGGAGCTGGTTTGGAATAGAGGATTCTCAGGATCAGAGGGAAACTTGCCTAGCCAAATGATCTGATCACCTGGCTGGAAGAAAGGAGCCTAGCCACCTTCTAAACTAAATGTCCACTAACAAGATTTCAGTGGGTTACAGGGAAACCAGGTGACCACTGTCAGCTTCTTTCACTCAGGTGGCATCCGGATGACCTTCTCCAGAGAGAATTCTGTAAGGCCAGTGGGCATGGCTTGGAGAGGTGCTAGCAGATCCAGGCATAATCTAAGTGGGTCATTAGAATTTCTGGAGCTCATGGAGTTTATGAGATACTGTAGAATCACCGCTTATAGTACATGTCCAGAGGAGGCTGGTTTTTGCAGCTTCCCAGAATCATGGTGAGTGGAGGGGGTCCTTCTGCCTGGGCCTCAAAACCCACTCTGATCCTTTTAGTGCTAATGTGCAGATAATGATGGATTTGGGGTCTCTAGACTGCAGGCTCTCCTCACCCCCAATGCTGGGGCTGCATTTCATTCATACTCTTTTGAATCCGGAGCTAGTAAAGCCCAGAGAGAAACACTGCTTTTTTCCTAAATCTCCTGCTTCTATCTCTATACGTAATTTGATTTGTATTTCCGTTTGCTCCCATTTGTGGGCAATTTTTGTGGTGGGCATAACCTTATTATGTTATATTAGGCTCTCCCCACAGGAATTCACTTCTCCAGTGGACCAATTTTGCTATAAAGGTGCACACCCACAATGGCCATGGTGTGGGTCAGAGGCGCTCAAACTTGAGCGTGTCTCAGAATCACCTAGAAAACAGTGTTAGAATGTATGCTCCCAACATTCTGAAGCCAACTCAGATCCTAGTGGGGCCCAGGAATCTGCAATTTTACATGAACCACAGCTGATTCTGCTCAGATAGGCCAATGTCCCCACTTTGAGAAGCTCTGGCTAGTCTCTGAGCTAGTCCATGGCACAAGCCAGCAAGTCGTGGATGGATGCATTTCTGACGTTTATCCCTGTGGTCCAACATTCAGAGGGTCAGCCAGCCTGCATCCCAGTGTCCCTGCTGGCTGTCCTGTTGCCGCAACTGTGCACTCTACAGGGCACACACTTGTTCTTACTTCTCCTGAGCAAATCTCCCTCAGTGACCAGTTTAATGATTCTAAGATGAAATGGGGATGAGGCAGGAGGGAGGGCGGGAATAATTGTGAACACGGAGAACACAAGAGAACACTGTTCTGGCCACTGGACATTAACACGGCCATTTTCCAGCTGGGCAATGAGGGCTCAGAGGTCACACAGCTAGTAAGCGACAGACTCAGGTATGCTCAACTTGAAGGCCTTCCTCTTCTCTTTATTTTGTCTTTTTTTTGGGGGGGAGGTGGGGGTGGAGAAGGGGATGGATGCATTTAAAATTTTTCCCTCAAGTATTTATTTTGAAAAATTTCAAACTACAGAAAAGTTGCAAGAATAATACAATCAATCCCATAGACCTATTTTGCCACATCTGCACCCTGTCTGTCTATCTATCTATCTATCTATCTATCTATCTATCTATCTATCTATCTATCATCAGCTATCTAATTTTGCTATTCCACTTGAGAATTACTTGGAAACATTGCATTGATTTACTCCTAAATATTTCAGCTCAGGGGCATTCTTCCACAAAGCCACATAAAATTGTCACGCTTGGGAAGTGTAACATTAATACATTACAATTTAATATCTGATTTACTTTACCAGTTGTTTATAAAATGTCCTTGATAGCATTTTGGTTTTTTTTTTTTTGATTCAGCATCCAATCCAGGATTACTCACTGCATTTAGTTGTCACATCTCTTTAGTCTCTTTTCATCTAGAATGGTATTTCTTTTTTTTCTTCTTTTTTTTTTTTTTTTTGGTCTTTCATAAACAGTGGCATTTTTAGGGACCAGGCCACTTGTTTTGCAAAATATTGCTTAATTTGCATTTGTCAGATTGTTTCCTTCTAATTGTATTCTTTTGAGGGCTTCATGTCAGAGAGACAAAGGCTTTGACCTTTCAGTTGTCCTCCTCTGCCTTTTGCCAAGTGAGGATCAAGTTTGATGCTTTGAATTGCTAAAAGGCCCAGCAATAGGAAGAAAAGTAGTGTGGCCTGGTGGAATGAGTCCAGGCCTTGAAGAGCAACATAAGCTAGTTCAAGTCCTGGCTTTGATCTCTAGCTTTTGACCTTGAGCATATCAATTAATATTCCTAAACCCTAGTTTTCTAATTTGTAAGTGTAGATGATTTCTGCTTTGCAGGATTATAACTAACATAAGTGTGAAATCTAGCAGATGATCTGATGTATAATTAATTGTAACTTCAAAAATGGTAGATATTATTAAGTCCTTAATTATAATATACCAAAATATCCTATTTCTCCTTCTATCACATCTCTCAGATGCACCTTTTCCTGTGTTTTCACATCTCTCCCATTCTTGGGCACCTCTATCGTTGTCCACTTCCTGTTGTCCACACACGACTCTGTCCCATATATGCCACCACTTGTCCTAAAATGTGGCCCTTGCCATCATATTCACCCGATTTTCTTCTTCCTCAGTACCTCAAGTCTGAATGCCTGGCATTCAGCACCTTCCATAGTCTGACCTCATCCCACCTACCTGAATTTACCTCCCATTATTTCCCACGGGGAAATGTGATTGCTCTTAACTTGGCAGCTGGCACATTCTTCCTCCTCTTTCCTTATCGGAGTGACAGACCCTTCCCCGTCCTCTATCACTGGGGTGTATGCATGTATCAGTTAGGGTCTGGGCACAAACAGGAACTGCTTGAGATTTCTCTAGCAGGCAGGAAAATTAGGGGCTTACAAAATCATTGGAAAGTCTGGACAGACAAAGATCAAGGAGGGCCAACCAGTTCACTGTCCCCAGCTTTCATAGGAATTTGAAGGAACTCAGGAAACTAGTAGGGATGATTACAGCTGCCTCCAAGTCTGAGACACAAGATTTTCAGGAAAATTCTTAGACTGCAAAGTGTCACGTCTGCCTAAGCCTAAAGTTTGACACAGCCACAGCAGCACAAATCTGGCTTCTACCTTTCTTCTGCTTTCCACATCCTGGCAAGCGCTTCTCATTGATGTATTTTACTCTAGGATCTGTAGACAGGGATTTGGGATATACGCACATCCCAGGCTTCCAGCCCCTGTGACATAGGGAAGAGCATAGAAGGGGTACTGAGCCAATGAAGGTCTTTCCTTGGGATCTTCTGATAGAACTAGTGGGGAAGACTTTCTTGGCTCTGGAGTTACAGCTGGAAGTACATGAAACTGGTTACGTTAGAGGCCATCTTCCCTGACTTCTGGGGGAAACCCAGCTGTGGTAGGAGAGAATGAGGCCCTCCAAGGGTGAAAACAGTGAAAAACAGAGCTGAAGGGGAAAGAGACACATGAAGTTGTGTCACACCTTTTGCCAGTGCTATTCAGGTCCACCTCAATGATTTCAACCCATGAATTCATTTTTTTGCTTAAGTTAATTTAAGTTGGATTTCTGCTGATTGCAACCAAAAGGGTCCTAATGCATAGCAGAAGGGAGATCATCAAACATTGCAGTCAGAGTATGTTATGGGCTATGCAAGAGGACTAAGGAAGTGGAATGAGTACCCAGAGGAGAAGATAATAAGAAAGGAGTTCACCTCCATTTTATCTTTTATCTTGGAAATATTATCTTAGCCATAATTTTTTATCTTGTTAGTCTCATAGCCTTTGCTTCCTTCCAGAATTTTCTTCTTCCTTTTCTTCCTGTGATATTGTGATTTATCATAAATATATATTTGTTCTTCATCCTGTAGCTTGTACAGAGTTCCTAAAATCTTGGGAATTTCTTAAGTATTAAGAGCATAAAAGTGAAATGGGTGTCTTTTGTTATTCATAACAAGCCCCTTTCAACCAGGCCTGAATTTATGTTAATGAGGTGACTTTTGGAAAGCCCCAAAGGATGGGAGGCTGGTTGCCAAGGGAACCAATCTTGTGATTAGGGGGTTAAAACTTTTAGTCACCCTTTATTCTTCCCCCTCTAAGAAGGGGAAAGGGGATAGAGGTTGAACTAACTAATCGCCAATGGCCAGTGATTTAATCAATCATATCTAAATAATGAAACCTCCACAAAAACTCAAAAGACAGGGTACAGAGGGCTTCTGGGTTGGAGAGTGGCCCACCTGAAAAGAGCATGGAAGCTCTACACCCTTTGCCCTGTGCATCTCTTCCACCTGGCTGTTCCTGAGTTACATCCTTTTATAATAAACCTGTAATCTGGTAAATTAAGTTTCCCTAAGTTCTGTGAGCTGCTCTTGTAAATTAATCAAAGCTGAGGACAGAGCTGTAAGAAGCTCCAAGGTCGGTCAGAAGCACAGGTAACTTGGACTTGCAGTTGGCATGGGGGGGGGCGGGCAAGCTGGTGGGACTGAGCCCTTAACCCGTGTTATCTGATGCTCTCTCCAAGTAGACAGTGTGAGAATTGAGTTAAAGTGTAGGATACCCAGTTGGTGTGGCAGACTTGCTTGATGTGTGGAAAACCCCACATCTAGTGTCAGAAGTAGTAGTGTGAGAGTAAAGGAGACACATAGGACTGTTTTTCCTGTACTTCTGTTTTCAAAATACGTCTGTCTTCCAAACACCAGTTTAAATCTCTTTCTCCAGGGGCATCCCTGACTACTTCATCCCATTTCTGAATTTTTGAAGTTCTTGGAACAGAACAGTTAATTTTTTTTTGGTGTGTTTTGACTCCCCTTATTGACTGTGAGCTCCTCAAGGTCATGGACTACATCCTATATTGAGGGGGACTACCTCCCCGTCAACTCCCGGATTTATCACTATGGACTGGTACTCAATGAATACTTGGTAGTTGATGGACTGATTGCTCAATGGGGAGGCTGATGTTGCCATGGGCAATTAACTGGAGGGGTAGGAGTAGAGGAGAGGACTGCTGTCCAGGTACCAGCCATCCAGGAATAAGGAAGCCTTTCCAGAAAGAGTAATTAAAACTGGCGCAAATATGCTTGGCACACAGGGGTGGACCGAGTCCTAAGCAGTGCACCTCTCCTGGTGGCCACAAGGGGGCGGCAGACAGCATGGTCCAAGTATATAGTTGTCCACATGGCGGCTGGATCAGCCAGTCAGCTAATTAAGTAAGCCCTGCTAGAAGGGAATCTTCGGTACAGGTGAGTTGTATAGAATAAGATGGGCCTCCAGTTAGAAGCCATGGAAAGCAGGGTACCTGGGCCAAGGTTGGGAAAGCCAAAGGATAAACAAGTGGATGGTGGATATCAATAGGCATCTAAGAATGTGAGCTGAATCTTCCAAAATCAAAGCAGTGAGTGAATTTTAAGAGATCTAGATATTCTGCTGAGGACAAGGGAGGGAGTATCTCACTGCCCTGGTGAAGGAAGCAGGATGTCCAGACGTGGTATAATGGCCAGGGCAAAGTCTGGGAGGCAGGAGTCTTGGAGTCCCATCAGAAGCTTGTAGGTTCTCAACCCTTTGTCTATGGCACCTGATGAATGTTTTTGCTTTGTGACTTAAGGGATGACCTTCCTCGCTCTGATCCTCAAGTGTCTTGTCCTATACAAAGAGAATTGGTGTCTGGAGACTCAGAGACCAGACCTGTCTTTGCGCTGGGATCCATGAGGGCCAGGGATCCTTCTAGCTTAAATGGTCTCTGGGATTATGTGAACAAAGCATTTCAGTTGGCTACAAAAACGTTTCTTTATTACCTCTGTCTGTGTACACCTGGTGTCTTTAAAATGTCTGATGGACCCTGACCCATGGGACCACATTTGTTGCTAAGCAGTCTAACTTTTAAATGCACTGCCTTATGTCATAGCACACACCAAAATGGTCCTATATCCCACTGTAAATGAAATTATTTTTTCCTTTAAGATAGTCTTGAGTGCACTTTTATAATTTTGCTTTGAAGATTATTTTGCTAATTTAATTTTTCAGTGGCTATGGTTTCCCAGAAAGCACTGTACATAGTTAGAAATTCCTTGAATTGAAAGACTCGACTAATTGTTTGCAAATATAATACAATTTTTATGGATATCAAATTGAACCATTTAGGGAGTTGATATTATACTGTATTTTGTGCACAGTTAAATATCTATTCTGGAATTTTCTCTTTGGATCTGGGCGTCAACAAGAATGTTTGTGGTGTACATTTTTTGAGGCTCTTGAAAAGCTTGTGTGTCCTCAGTTCTGTGTCTATGGCACCTGACAAATAAAATCCTCCTGCCTGTGGCAGCTGAGATGGGGTTGGGGGTCATTTCTTTCAGTTGTTACATTTTGTCTCATGTTTTCTGTCCTAGGAGCCAGAGCTAGCTAGCTTTTAGTGCATCAACAAGAAAAGGAACCCCCCTCCCACTTCCCTTTAATCTCAGGAACTTCATTGTAACCCTCTCTTTCAGCCCTGCCATATACAGGCAGGCACTCAGTTGGTAGACTCTCCCTGCTATGGGATTTTTGTCAAGACAGGTTCCTCCCAGGTCTCTCAGGCACACCACATTCAAGCCAGACGCCATCCCCATTGTCAACATTTCCACAGAAATAGATACCACACAAAGGGCAATATCCTGCCAGAGAATTTGTTTTTCTCTTGCTGATAATTTCTCTCCATAAACATTTTTTGAGGGAGATGAATAAGTGAACCTTTCCGGAACAGTGGGCAGATGCTGGGGTGTGAAATGACTTGTGTGGCATGTTTTATGGATGAGGGGAGAGTCCCCAGGACTGCCTTTTATTTCGCCAGCCTCTGACTGGTTGCACATCACCAGGTTCCTCTTCTGCAGCTGATGGAGGGACAGCCACTTTGCTCACTGCTGCTCACCTGAGGCTTTAAAGGCCCACCTTGGGTGGAAGGGAGAGGGAGAGAGAGCACGAGAGCGAGCGTGACTCCAAGAGTTGGTGCAAAACGCCACCAGCCTGTAACACTGGGTTCATCCTGAAGTCCTTGGTCCCCTTGGTGCATTTCACAGTCAGTATCACAGTCTTTAGATACTTCATTGTGCTGGTGTTTTTCTATTTCCCTCTCTCTCTCTTTATAACAGAGAATGAATTCCTTCCCATCATGGTGTTAATGAATCTCAAAGGAAAAAAAAGGAGATGTGATCTCAGAAAAATAAAGAAGCTAACATAAAAACGGCAGACACAGTGACCTTCAACAAAATGAACAAATGTGGGATTTTTCCATTCATCTCTCTCTCGGGGATGAGGAGGGTGATTGTTAATAACGAAGTGGCACAAATAATTTGCCGACAGTTCATTGGGGTCTCTCTGAAGCCCAGAGTCAACAATACTAAATGGTTCATGAAGGCGGCAAACCACAAATGGGTGGGTGGAGACACAAGCTCAGGTCCAGGGCATAGGCTTCAAAAAGGGTTTCTTTCCACCCTAGGGGAGGGATGCCAGGTTTTGCAAATAAAAATATAGGATGCCCAGTTATACAGTTAGTTGACTCTTGAACAACAGGGGTTTGAACTGTGCAGGTCCACTTACAGGCGGATTTTTTTTTTCCACTAAATATAGTCAGCCCTTTCGTATTTGCGGGTTTCACATCCCGGGATTCAACCAACCTCTTTTCGAAAACAGTATTTTCTTATTCCTAACCTCAGATTCCCAACCGCAGATGAGAAATACTGTTTCCCATTTGCAGTTAGTTGGTCTAATGTGTGGCTGTGAAGAGCCCACTGCAGAATCAATAGTTACCGTGGATTTTCAACGGCGTGGGGGTCGGCGCCCCTAATTCCCATGTTGTTCAAGGGTCAACTGTATTTGAACTTCAGGTAAGCAATGAATAATTGTTTAATATATTTGGGACATATTTGTACTGAAATGTATCTGTTGTTTATTTGAAATTCAGGTTCAACTGGGTGGCCTGTATTTCCTCTGGCAACCCTGCCCCAGAAACACAGCTCTTCTCTTCATTGCTGAAGTGTTAACACATTTCTAGGCTCAAACTCTACCAGGAGGAGGCTCCCTTCGGGCTCAGCTTCTTGAATCGTATACTGCCTTACAGGTACAGCTCAAATGCCACATGTTTGTGAAGACTTCCCCTAAATCAGGTCCTCCTTCCCCGCTGTCCCCTCCTCCATAGCATTTTATTTCCCTATTTTCGTTTATTTTCAGTTGATTGTAAGTCTGTTTTCCCCGCCAAACTGGGAGTAACGTAAGGGCAAGGACTGTATCTAGATTCTTTTTCCCATTGTCTCCAGTATAGCTTCGCCTGTGCCTGATGTGTAGTAGGTAATCTGAACATTTGCTGAACGAAGGAGTGAATGAATGATCATAGCTAACATACTTTGTGTGCTGACTCTGTGCCAGGCACGGTTCTAAGCACTTTACATGAATTTCAGTCCTTTAATCTTTGAGTCACTTTTTGACGTAGACATCATTTTTATTTCCATTTTAGAGATGGTGCAATGGAGGCACAGAGTTGCTCACGGTCACACAGCTGAAAGTGGCAAAGCTGGAATTTGAACCCAGGCAGTATGGCTCCAGGGTTGGTGTTCTTAGTTTCTGTAATGTATTCAATGAATGGATGAACAAAAGAAAGAGTGAAAGAACGTGAAGGAATGCATAAGCAGAGGCAGCAAACAGGTATTGAGATCAGGACGCAAGAGGTAGAGCCAAGGTAGGTGTTAGGAGAGCAGAGGCTGAAGGAGTCAGGGGGGCATCAAGAGGACAGGCTGAGGGACGAACCTGGGTGAATTGGTGACTTGAACATGAAAGGCGGTTTAGCAGCAAAAGGGGCTGATCTTGTTTCTGCTTTGGAAGTTAATCCTTGTGTCCCACACTCTACATCTCTGCAGGGCCTGGCTGTCACTTTCTTCCTAGCTTGCTGCCCCCACAGCCATCCTCTTCCTGGAGCAGAACCCACTCTCTCCTCTCTTAAGAGGCTTGGGCCAGCGGAGTTCTGAGGCCGATCTGTCTTTCTCTGGCTTTCAGCTAGCAGTTAACAGGCTTGGCACCAGCGCTCTGTTTTCTTGGGCTCCAGTCCCTCCATGTCTCGTGCACCTCTGCCTGGCTTTTGCCACAGGTGTTACACAAAGGAACCGTTCGATGTGATCTGCAGAGGCTGATCATGGACTCCATCAGGGCACCGCCATGGTAATTATAGTTATGTTATTACCCCTTCCTCTTCAATCCTGTGGAAATAGTAGACAGTGGCTTGCTCGTGCCTTCCACAGAGTCTTTTCTATTTTTTTAAAAATTGCAGTTAAAAAAAAAGTAACATAAAATTTATCATCTTAGCCATTTTTAAGTGTACGGTTCAGTACTGTTAAGTATATTCACATTATTGTGAAACAGATTTCCAAAACTTTGCATCTTGTAAAACTGAAACTCTATACCCACTACACAACAATTCCCATTTTCCCTCACCCACAGCCCCTGGTAACCACCATTCTACTTTCTGTGTCTATGAATTTACTGCTCTAGGTATCCCGTATAAATGGGATCACACAATATTTGTCTTTTTGTGACTGGCTTATTTCACTTAACATAATGTCTTCATCCATGCTGTCACACATGTCAGAATTTCCTTTTTTTTTAAGGCCGAAGAATATTTTGTTGTATGTGTGTACCACATTTTGTTTATCCATTCATTTGTTGATAGACATTTAGGTTGTTTCCATATGTTGGCTTTTGTGAATAATGTTTCCATGAATATGGGTGTACAAATACCTCTTCAAGTCCCTGCTTTCAATCCTTTTGGATACATATCCAGAAGTGGGATTGCTGGGTCATATGGGAGTTCTATTTTTAAATTTTTGAGGAACATCCACAATATTTCCCATAGCCATTGCACCATTTTACATTCCCATCAACAGTGCACAAGGGCTTCAGTTTCTCCATATCCTTGTCAACACTTGTTTTCTGTTTTTGTTTTTATAGTAGCTATCCTAATGGGTGTAAGGTTGCCTTGAATCTATTTTTTATCAGGAGGCTGTGTTTCTGGAATGGCTTACAGTGATCTCTAGTCACTGGAATTGAGCAAGGGGGAAAGTATAGCACCATGCTATGGGCAGATAACCTGATAACCTAGACAGAGAGCTATCCTAATTCTGTCAGTGACTTTGAGACTCTGGGCAAGTTGTGTAACTTCTGAGTTTCCATCTGCTCACTGGGGACAAGGCCTTCTTGATGACAATCTCCTCCATCCTCTGCCTTGATGTTTCCTCCAGGAAAAGACAGGAAATGAGAGATGGGAAGTGACTTGTTAGGTATGCGTCTTAATCTCAGCAGCCATCAACCTGAGTGCATTTTTTTTCTTTCTTTTTGTTATAAACATAATTAATGCTGATTCTTAAAAAAATTAGAAAGCTTATAAAAGCACTAGAAGAATAGAAGTATTTATCTATCATTTCATCACCGGGAGGCAACTACTGATAACATTTTGCTGTTTCTTGTAGTTTTTTTTTTCCGTAAGTGAGGCAAACTCGTTTAATCCTTGAGAGTACTGCTTTTTCTAAAGAAGAACTACTCCTTTTCACAGCAATCAGTAACAAAGTTAACCATGCTCTCAATTTTTTAAATATATCTTCCTTTGTGCTAGTTCACTTCTTAGATGTGTCACTTTGAGTGAAAAGCAATTAATTACAGTGGAAACGCTGCTTGGAGACATCTTATGAAATTATGTTAATATGTATTGAGAGAGAGGAAGGAAGGGGAAAGGGAGCTGAGGGGCAAAACAACCTGTCTATTTAAATGGATAATTTCCTTTCCTTTCAAGTTCCAGAGTTGAGGGTCACTATATTTCTGAAAGGACTACAAAGCTGTTATTGTAGCTCCAATTTGTCAAAATCAGTAAAACTCAACTGAAAAAAAGCAAAGTTGATAAACCAGCAAAAAGAATGACTTTGGTAAATGTAATGTACTTTTTTTTAAAAGAACACTGCTATATCAGTTTAGGAAAAAAAAATCTACATGATATATCTGAAGATTAAAAGGTGGAGTGTAGAAAGCTCTATATGTAAAAGGCACCTTGTCAGGAATTTCCAGCCTCAGGAAATGATGCTTGGGGCTGGTGTTGTCTAAAGGGATTGGTCTTGGTGCTAATGGAGACCCAAATGCTTTCTCCTTGTAGCCTGGCTGAGACCCCTGAGGATGGCCTGACCTGTCTTCTGGGCTGGTAGAATAATGAATGCATGAAAAGTATTTAGCACAGCACCTGGCATAGAGGAAGTGCTCACTAATTGTTAGGTATGATTGCTATTACCTGGGGTGGAGGAGGAAGTGGGAATCTGGGTCTTCCTGCTAGTGTTGGTGGGGGGCAGGGAGGGAAGGGAAGTCACACTTGGAAATGGGGCAATGGTGGGAAATGATTGGTCACGTATTCTACTTTCTAATTCCTCCTTAATTCTAGGCTTTCAGGGCTCTGGATAGGAAAGGTGTGTGTATGTTGGGGCATGTAGAGTGGCAAAGGCTCAGGGGGAGGAAGAGAACTAATACAGAGGGTGCCCAAAAAATGTATACACATTTTTTCTTGTATACACATTTTAAGAAAGGAAAAAACTGTATTAAACTTATGCTGATGATAACCACTTTGAGCACCTCTTGTAATTGCAGAAGTCAAATGTGACCTGTATTCATCTTTTGTTATTGGTATATATTGAGTATTACAATTTTAATACAGCTTTTTCCTTTCTTAAAATGTGTATACATTTTTTGGGCACCCTCTGTATTTATTAAGTGCCTGCTGTATACCAGAAACCATGCTAAGTATTAAAAAAATAAACAAAAAAAAAAAACCACTCTTGCAAGAGAGTTTAGGTAACTTGACTAAACATTTGGACCAGGCTTGTTTGCTTGACCCTAACGTCTGAGCAGAGACATTCCCTTCATTTTCTGTGGACCTACAGAGAGATTTTTTTCCATCAAGTTTCAAGAGTTCAAGTCTAACGTTGCCTCAGGTAAGATTTCAAGAGGCAGAGTTTTCCCAATTCCTGAAAAATCAGAGTTGCTCCCTTTTGAGATGTTAAGGGGTTTTCCTGTCAGTGACAAGGAACCACACCATCACTGGCTCCCATTCAGTAGCCAGGGACTCAAAGGGACTGAGAGGGGTATCCTGAGGTGTTGGCACGGGCTTGCCAGAAACGTTTTCTGGGGCCACGTGGGAACCGCGAGGCCCCGTGGTCCCTGTCTGGCCTGACCCAAGCCCTGCGTAGATGGGAAGCAAGCTCTAACCTGCTGGCCAAGCCTGACACGGTGGGGCAGTGGGCAGATTGCCATCCTTGGCACCACTGGGGCCAAATTTCTTGCCAAACAGGCTTGAGTTTCAACACGCTGGGAGAGCACAAGAGGCTGGGAGCATAACCTTGAAGCTGGGCCATAGAATACCCTAGAGCAGCGGATCTCAACCTGTGGGTCACGACCCCTTTGGGGGTCGAACGACCCTTTCACAGGGGTCGCCTAAGACCATCGGAAAACAAAAAGATATTTACATTATGATTCATAACAGTAGCAAAATTACAGTTATAGAGGAGCAACGAAAATAATTTTATGGTTGGGGGTCACCACAACATGAGGAACTGTATTAAGGGGTCGCGGCATTAGGAAGGTTGAGAACCGCTGCCCTAGAAGAGTCCAGCAGCACAGGAAACTGGGTGGGGACGGGGGTGGGCATGAGGACTGGGATCCCAAGGACTCAGCCCTCTCTGGGGGAATGTGCTGTACTATCTCACCCCAAGGGACTGGCTGTGGTGGGGGGAGGCGGGGGTGTCACAAGTCATCCCAGGACAGAGGTGAATTTTCTTCAGGTGTTTTACCTGTGAGATCGTAGAAGTTAGACTAGAAAGATTTGTAGAAGTGAGCTAGCTGACAATGATTTCCCATTCTTGTTGAGCCTGAGTCAGGAGAGGAGATGACTTATAATTAATAGATACTATTTAAGAAAGCAAGACATTTTATAGTGTGTTTTAGAAAGATTTATATTGAAAAATGATTGTGGTTCTTCATTTATATCCAAAGTAATTATCGTTTTTAACATTTTGGCCAAGGGTAAGCTTCAGCCATCCGTAAATTTTATTTAAGTGGAATGGAGAGTACCAGTTTTGCTGGGTAATGATACAAATCACAACTTAATGAATGTTTCCTGCATTTCAGGCCCTATTCTAAGTGCTTTATTTATAGTAACTCCTTTGATCCACGTAACAACCCTATGCAATGGTACCAATATTATTCTTGTTTTAAATATGTGGAAACTTTTTTTTTTTTTTTAGCTGAGCCATCCTGCCACTGGTTGGCAGCTCAGCGGCAGCTCAGCTCGGGCCAGGAATCAAACTGCTGTTGCTCAGAGCTCAAACTCTTGAGTGAGCTCTTAACCAACTGAGCCACTCGGCCAGCCCTAAATAATATGTGGAAACTTAAATGTAGAGAGGTTTAGTAATTGATCCAAGGTCATACAGCTTGGCGAACTTGGATTTAAACCTAGGGAGTCTGGCTTCCAAGACAGTGCTCTTAAGCACTGTGTTCTGAGGTGCACCAGCTAATGAAGACTTAATTTCTTTGGATATTTTCCCAAGTGATCGTTTATGTAAAGTATTTGTGGGAACTGTCACAGTGATAGTTTGGGGGTCCCCATGCAATATTACAAATGAGAAAGTTAAAACCCTAGAAAGTTATAGTGACTTCCCTATGGTTACACCCTGAAAACCTGAATATAAGTCAGAACTTAACACCCAAGCTGGGCTTTTCCCAATATATAATTCTTTGTTTGTAATGACTCTATAGCAGACTCTTAGAGTTCTGAATTCCATCTTTCTCTCTCTTTCTCTCTCTTTCTCTCTCTGTTTCACAGCCCGAACTCTTCACAACCAGAAAGTGCTTGCACTTCCCTCTCCAGTGCATGTAATCCTGGGTCCTGAGTCTATCAAAAACACTCCCTGGTCTCCTCTGTCCCTGTCTTGCCTGCTTTGCAGGGACTGTGCATGGAGGGAGAATACAGGGTTTTGCTCTTAGTAAGTGTCAGGATCAGAGCAGAGGGGCTAGGAAAGGAACATGAGTCATGAGATCCAGGTCATGTGATGGGAGTGATGGAAACCAGGGCCTGGGGGCAGCCAGTCCTGAGGAGCCACACCCGTCACCCCATCAGCTCCTCCGTCAGCCATTTTTCAAATCACTAACAAGTGCTATAAGAAACAAAGATTTGAGTGTCATGGTTGGATGTTGGAAATACTAAAAGAGCTCTGGACTAGGAATCAGGAGGCCCTGCTTCCAGGCTTGGCTCTTCCACTGACTAGCTGTGTGTCCTTGGTCACGTTGACAACCCTCTCTGGGCCTCTTGTTTCGCATGTGTTATATGGGTTAATTAGCTGCTTGCCTATCTTCACAGGATTTCTGTGAGGCTAAGAAAAAAGAGAACAAAAATGAACAGGCTTTGGAAATGACAATGCAGTGTAAAGATGCAAAGGGTGACTGTAGTTGCACTGAGCTAGATCCAAACAGACAGCAGCTCTGGGTCCCTGCCCTGGTGATAAATGGTGGTAGGAATCACTTTATTCGCTTCTTTCTACCATATAAAGGCTCCTTCCCTGGAAAGGATTTGTGCACTTGGAAAACAGAGCCCAGTGTGGAGTTGCTTCCAACCCCATGTTGGCTCTTTGGAGTACTATGCCAGGAGTCAGGAGCTGGGACGTCAGACCCCATCTACCACAAACAAGCTGTGTGCCCTCTGCACCTCTTAGCCTCGCTGAGCTTTGACTGGCTCTAAAATTCTGATGCAACACCATCAGCTTGAATGCGGGGATTTGGGTCAGTCAGCTCTGGGATCTGGGGGAGGAGGGGAATGGGAAACTATGCCTATGAAGTGCCAGGTCCTTTCCATGTCATCTATCTCCTTTCATTCATTCAGCTCATGATTGTGCCAAGCTCTGCGCCAAGCATGTGGCCATACTGGGACCAGCCATAATAGACAGACATGACTTGTGGCTTTCTTGGTGATTCCAGTGAAAGAGGAGAGATAAGCATAAAGCAAATGTTCCTAGAATTTGGACACAGAATGACAATTGTGGAAAAGGGTAAGAAGGAAAAGAAAAAAGAACTATACGGGTGTATGTGGGGGGTGGGGCCAAACCAACCATTATGGAGTTGAACTTGACAGATAGCAAGGAGATGGCCAGAGAGAAGGGGACAAACCTTCCATGTAAAGGGAACAGGTGGAGAAGGGCATGACCTAGAGACCAAGGATGACAGCAAGTGTGTACAAGAAAAGGTGAGCCAAGGGTGGACCATTGTTGGTGTAATGCCCAGAGGCTGGCTGAGTCTTTTCTTACAGGTCATGGTCAGAAGCAGAGATCTTGATCTTAATCTGGGCATTTTTTTTTTAATCTTAGAATATGAGCTCCATTTATCTAGATCTTCCAAATGCAATTAGAACTTTTTTATTTTCTGGACAATCTGATTGATCACATTCCACAACTTCAATAAACATTTACTGTACTCAGCCTTAGAAAAACAGGGCAAAATAAAAGAGGCTTTGACCTACCCCTGTGGTCATCATCTGGAGGACAGGTTGGAGAGGGGGCAGCAGGTGGGCACTTTATTAAGTAAATTTAAAGCCAGACAGACTGAGAGGAGTGCCTCCAAAAAAAGTGCAAAGGCTAAGGAAGGTTCAATGACTAGATCTGACAGTTACAGGAACATGTCACGTTAATGGCCACATCTTTTGAAACATTTGTCACATCTATTGAGAGGGTTTCCAGGAAAAAGTGTAATTTAAGCTGAGCTTTGGACACTGATAGAACTTATTTTTAATATGTTTTTTCCAATTTAAAAATATTATATGCTCCTAAAAGAAAATTTGGGAAATACAAAAAAGGGTAAAGAGGAGAAATTTAACAATACGTAATCCAGAGAAAGCAGTGTCCACATTTTAGTGAGTAAACTTCCAGACTTCTTACCTATGTTTAACAACATTGAAATCATTGGAGAGATACAATGTGGCAGCACTCGCTTTATTCATTTCATATGTCAAGAGTCTTTTCTCTTGGGCCAGCCAAGTGGCGCATTGGTTAAGAGCTGGCTTGGGATGCCAGAGGGCCCTGGTTCGGATCCCATATATGAGGGCCAGTGACACTGCCCTCTACAGCTAAGATGCTGAACAACAGCTCAACCTGGAGCTGGGCTGCCGTGAGTCGCCGG
>NW_017731483.1:2812802-2816026 GCF_001890085.2 Hipposideros armiger | reverse complement strand
ATATATATATATATATATATTATAGTTGACATTCAAATTATTTTATATTAGTTTCAGGTTTACAGCACAGTGGTTAAGCTTTTATATAATTTATGAAATGATCCCCCCTGATAAGTCTAGTACCCATCTAACACCATAAAATATGAACACTCTTGAACTCAACAATTTTACTTTAAAGGATGTATCTGAGGAAATAAACAGATAAGGATGCAAAAATATGTGCATAGGGATGTGTATAGTTGGCATTAGTATTGGAAGTATTGTTGGCATTAGTGAAAAATATGGAAACAATCTAGGTGGGTATCTTATACATGCCTAAGAAATAGAAATATTTGCATGAGAAATTGCACAGAAGTCTGGCTTGAGGAAGGGACTGACACCAGCTATAGACTATCTGTAAGGATCCCCTGACCAGCACCCAAGAGGAGCCCTTCCTCCCAGCTTCCATTTGGCAAAGCAAGGCTTGCACCTAACTCGGGCAGTCACACAGGAGGGGATTGTGAGCTGAGACCTGAGGGTTGAGAATGTGCAACCCTGCAGGGGAGGGTGGTCCAGGCAGAGGGCACAAGCACCAGAACTGAGTAAGGGCCAGTGTGGCTTCAGTGCCCAGCGGGGAGACTGACGTGGGCTGAGGGTCCTTCAGGGCCTGAGTCAGTCTAATAACAATTAGGAATCATTGAAGAGTTTTAAACAGGAGAGGAACATAGGTAGTTTATGGTTTTTGCTGTTGTTGCTTTGGGTTTTTGTTGTTTGTATTTTTAGAATACTGGGTATTTAAAAACTGAGATGTAATTGATATCCTGTAAAATTCACTCTTTAAAAGTATACAAGTCAGTTGCTTTTAATTGTATTCACAAAGTGGTGCAGCCATCACCATTACCTACTTCCAGCACATTGCCATCACCCTAAAAAGAAACTCCATATCCATTTGCGTAACTCCCCGTTTTCCATACCCCTCAGCCCCCTAGCAACCACTTACCTACTTTTTGTCCCCATGAATTTGCCAACTCTGGATATTTCATAGTAATGGAATCATACACTATGTGGCCTTTGTGACTGGCTTCTTCCACTTAACAAGTTTTCAAGTTCATTTTGTAACAAGTATCAGTTCTTGATTCCTTTTTATGGCCAAATAACATTCCCATGTATGGATTAACCACACTTTATTTATCCTTTCCCCAGTTGATGGACACCTGGGTTGTTTCCACCTAGGGACTATTACAAAGAATATTGCTACGAGCATTCACGTACATGCCTTTGAAGGGACATATGCTTTCTTGAATAAGTGCTCCCTGGATTGCTGCAAGCCTTTGGTTAACTTCCAGAGTTCAGAAAAAGTTGATTCTGACAGTTGGTGCCAGTTTTTATTGCTTGTATGGAGAGAATTTTTGCAGATCCTTACTCTGCCGTTTTGCCAGTGTCACTCTTGATCACTTCATTTTAAACCCTGTATTCGTATTTGATGAATCAAAATGAATTGCATTTTAAAGGGAAGTGACCCTGAGGTGTGTCTTCTAGATCATTGCTGTGGTCAGCAAAATCACCTGTCTCTGTTTTGTAAATGTATTGTTTCCAGTGGGCCAAATGTTGAAAGAAATAAGGGGCCAAATAAGCACATTAGACCTTGAATCAGCCTCTGGATATGGTTTTAGGGCTGGGAACAGTACGATTGTGTTTCTTGGAGAGATGGCAGTGTTCCCTGAGAGCAAGGATGGGGATGACTGTGAGATGTTGAGAGCCCTTGGCTGGTGGGAAGAGGCTGCCTTATGGCCCTGAATGGCTATGGGACCTTCTTCCAGGCCTTGAATGCCCAGCTTTATAATTCATCATGGCCAGGGGTCCCCAGCATCCACCAGGGTGCTCTGCCCTAGGAAGGTTGTGTGTCACCGAGTGATGGAGACACTTGCTTGCACATGATTTTGCACATCACGGGTTCTGCGGGATTTTCTGTTCAGCTATATTGGGGATAGTGTTATCCAGCATCAGAGGGAGGTATGAGTTGACTTGTCAGAGTGTTACTCCTGTGGAATGGGGTATGAGCGCCTGGGCGTGATCACTTCTCCTAGATTGGAAGAAAGCAGATATCATTCATGCGCATATGGAAGATGGAGGAGCTGAGGCCAGAGCAGGGCCATGACCATCTCAACTCCCCCAACTTACTTCTATGTCCTTGAAAGGGTTTGGCTGGAGCTCTTTGCGTTCCAGTTTCCAATTGGCTTGTCCTTTAGATGGCCCCATAGCAGAGTAGAGTTTACCCAGGATCAATATCAAGTCCTACTCTTGGAGCTGGAAATCCAGTTACAGAATTCTGGCTCAATAGAGATAAATGAGAGGAGGGCTCAGGTGACAGAGTTGACAGAGATGGGTGGGAAGTTTGAGGAGCTACTTCAGGGGCTAAGAGGACCTCAGGCTGCACTAATGGTGAAATAATCTCTAGAAGGAAAGAAGTGAGTGTTCTATGCACTCTGGGCTGCATCAGACACTCCTGGGGTTTTGTGTCCTGGAACATGTCTAGGATGGGGAGGGCAGCCTTGAAACTGTATTGTGTTAGAACAAGTGAAGGATGTGGGGCTGGCATTGTCTGCACATCCTTAGTGGGCTGTCCTGGGGCAGAGAGAGCAGCTCTGTGAGGTCACCGAAGGCAGAGTTAGGTCCAGTGGGGGAAACTACAAGGAGGGAACCCTCAAATTAACATTGGAAAGAACTCTATAACAAGCTGTGTTTATGCAGGCACACTTGGGCCCGTGTCTGTAGGTAGTGAGCCCCCAGTCAGTTTTAAGGGGCCAGGTCGGGAGAATTCCAGAAAACGTTTTGTACAACATTCAAAATGATGGTCTCTCAAAAACGTTTTGGAGCTGGCCAGATCATTGTGTCTTCAGATCTACCCCTCCTTCATTCCAGATCTCTGAAGGGAAGGCCCTGCCCCCCCATCTAGCATAAACCGAAATCAAGGCGTTCTAGATGCCTCTTCCCCTTCTCTCTCTCCCATTAACCAACCAATCAGTCAATCAATCGATCACCAGGTCCTATCCAAGACAGCCTCAGGATATCCTCCACCTCTGGCTCCTTTTCTCCATCCCGCGGCTTCTGTCTTAAGTCAGATCTTGATCATTTCTTGTCCTGGCCTTTGTTACAGCTTGAGGCCTGTCCAGTGGCCATCTTAACTGATCAACCCTTAATGCAGATTGATCATGTTGGCACCTTGTTGGAAATAGTTGTCATCC
>NW_017731483.1:2802511-2810062 GCF_001890085.2 Hipposideros armiger | reverse complement strand
GCATCCCAAGCCAACTCCCAACCAACATGCCACTCGGCTGGCCCTCGAGGGAACTATTTTCAAAGGTCCTGGCAGGAGAAAGAGCCGTCCCCATCTCCACATCCTCCCCCAGGCCCTTCCTAGGTTCTCTTTTAAAACACACCCAAGAAGACTTTCTGGTTTAACAATGAACTTGAAGGGAGCTACACAACATGGCAGAACAAAAGCTCATTGAAACAGATAGATCATCTGGGTAGGGCGGTGACGGGGAAGGGCAGTAGGTCAGGCTTGCATTCACATCCAGAATTGGGCACTCACCAGCTTGGAGTGTCAGTAAATTTTTAAATCTCAACCTCCACTCCTACCTGATGAAGTTGAGACGGATAAATAATATACACTAGGAGATAGTGTCTCATATTGAAAAGGATACAGGCTTTTGTATCCAAAAGAACTTTGTAGCCTGAGGCAAGCTACTTAACCTCTCTGAGCCTCCTTTGTGTCATTTGCAAATTTGGAAATAACAGCAGCTACCCTGCAGGATTGTTTTGAGGGACTGAATGAGATAATGTAGGTAGTGCCCAGAGTCGAGCCTGGCACCCAGTAAGGGTTCAATAATCTTTGGTGCCTTTCTCTCTCCTTCTTAGTATGTGCCAGTCAGTCTCTCCTGCCCCAATGCAGGGCCTCAGCTACCACCTCTGTCTTAATGGCTTCTTACTGACATCCCATTGCAACCCCCATTATCTCTCTTGACTGACAATCATGAGTCGCTGACTTTCTCCTGACTTGCAGGCACCTGATTGCCGTCCACGCCTGCCTAGCAAAAGGCTCTATCTGACCATATCTTTTCCTACTTAAAAAACCTCTTATGACTCCCCTTTGCTGAAGAGATAAAACCTCAACTCTTCATTGCCTTCCACCTTTCTGGTCTTACTTTGTCTTCCTTTAAGCAGGGGTTATTATGCTGCAGAATCAGACCCAATGACTGCGGCTCCCAGTTTTGTTGTCCATATGTTTTGTGTATTATTGTTGATCTTTCTCCCAAGATGAGGGTGATTTTCATCAGGAATTTGGAAAATAATGGTTTCTTCATCTATTTTAAGAAATAATTCTATGGAACAACAAAATGGCAATTTTTTTCTTCATGCCTTGAAAGCCACTTGAGTTTTGCCACGGATTTATTCACTGTTTTCCTGTGAGCCAGCCGTAGCTGTGGAATGATTAGAACATTGTATTTCTTTGTAATTTCCCTGTGCTGGGTTGCAGGCCTGCAAAATGATAGATGCCTAAAATTGATCAGGGTAATCGATGCTACGTGAAGTATTTACACATGACGGATGTATCATCTGCCAGATGTGAGTGTTGGCAATGGCTTGCTTGTTTATAAAACCCCTGAGATCCCATTTGTATCAGTGACTAATGTTTGCACATGGGGCTGTTTGCAGTGTTTCAGAAATGACTATTTATTCGACATGACCACCTTTCTCCTTTAATTCCCCGTTTATCACAAGCCTTGCTGCTCTTTCCCACATAACAAAATCAGGGTTTTATTCAATCTTCTTTCTCCTAGACCTCTGTGATATATGGGGGTAGTTTTATTTTGCATTTCCAGCTGGCCTCCTATCTTGCCTCTCCCTTTAATTCAAAACTTACATGTTGCGGGCCGGCCGAGTGGCGCGTTGGTTAAGAGCTGGCTTGGGACGCCAGAGGGCCCCGGTTCGGATCCCACATATGAGGGCCAGTGACACTGCCCTCCACAGCTAAGATGCTGAACAACAGCTCAACCTGGAGCTGGGCAGCCTTGAGTCGCTGGCGACGGCAGAGGCTGCAGCCCCTGTGGCAGTGGGTTGCCATGGGCTACCGTGTGTAGCCAGCAGCCAGCGTGAGCGGCCAGCAGCCGCAGTGAGCGGTCGTCCAGAAGCCGGCGACTGATCTGCCTCGCCTGGGAAGAGCGCAATGATGGT
Source organism: Hipposideros armiger (assembly GCF_001890085.2). Lineage (NCBI taxonomy): Eukaryota > Metazoa > Chordata > Mammalia > Chiroptera > Hipposideridae > Hipposideros > Hipposideros armiger. The sequence continues at coordinate 2,808,122 of NW_017731483.1, read as the reverse complement.
GCCAACTTGGGCCAGTGAAGCAACGTCCTCCACAACTAGACTGAAGAACAAAAACGACAGCAACTTGTCTGTTCCCCTTCCTCCAATTCCCCAGCACTGTTCCCATCCCCCCCAATTCCCCAATAAAAAATATCTTAAAAAAAAAACAAAAAAAAAAACCAAAAAACTTACATGTTGCTAGTGTTTTCTCTTAAGGCTCTGACTCCCCATCACTGCACCTAAAATATAAAGGCTAAACCCCCTCTTCTGGCATTTAAAATCCTGCCCAATCTGTCCTCTGCTGATCTTTCCAGCTAGATGTTTTACTGAGGACCCCAGCACTGGACAGGGATATTTTAAGTGATGGAAGCACAACCCAGCTAGCTTATACCCATAAGCGTATTTATTGAAAGGTCCCAACTTAGGATAACTAATGAAGAAAGACCTGCCTGAGCCAGCGCAGCTCTGGGGATCTCAAGGACTGGAACCAGAGTCTCCAAAGCCATCAGTAACTCCCATCATGCCATTTCTGCTTTCTTCTCATTTCTGCTTGTCTCAGGTGATGGCTTCATTTTCTCCTGCAGACAGGTTTCCCCTGCATGGTGAGGAATATGCCACTGTCAGCCTATCTCAATTGAAAGCCTGTCTCCTCCCAGTTGCACTGGGGGAGGGGCTCTGATTGGCCTGGCTTGGGCTACCTGCCTCCCTGGACCAATCTCAGTATCTGGGGAATGTGGTCCGATGACTGGCTCTGCTGACACTGCTGACTCGATTGTGTGGCCAGGAGGGCAGGGTGGACACCTAGAAGAAGGGACTAGGGAGTGTGCTGGGAACACAGAGCTATGGCTTCCATCCCTACTCCCCAGCCTAGCCATAGCATGTGTCCCATTCACTTAAAGGCTTCCTGAACACCAGTGCTCTGTGCCAGGCTCCCAGCCCCTCCTTTACCTGAGCTTACAATCTGGCAGAGGAAACAAATACCCAACAGATCATTACAATGCAGGTTTTAGAGTGTGACAGTGGAGACAGACTCAGTGCTGTCAAAGCACAGGTGGGAGGCCTTGAACTCAATCCACTCAGTCAAGGGGAATTCTTGGAAGAGTGACAGGAACCAGAGTCTCATAGAACAGCAGGTGTGAGCGAGGTAATGAGGGAGGGAAAGACATTCCAGGTGAACAACAGCATAAAGATGTGAAACCGGACGTCTGTGCCCAGAAACAGGAGCAGCCCAGGAAGCCTAGGGCCTCTAATGTGAGGGATGGGACAGGAAAGGTGGGCAGGGCTCAGAAATGTCTTTGCCATTGCTCCGGCCCCTCCCTTCTTTCCCTCCACACAGTGAAATCCAATTCAGCCTCCAGACTAAAAACTCTAAGGCTGTCCTGTCTTTTTGAATCCATTGGTGGCAAATCACAGCTTCCTCAGGGACTCTGCAGCGTATGTCACGTGCCTCTGTGCTAGACTTCTGTTCTGCCTTGCTTTCAGTTATTTATTTACACATCTGAGATCCTTTACTACATCAAAAGACTCGTGATTGCAGGAACCATACCCTAAATGTCCTTCTCGCTCGCACACCCTGGCTTAGCACAGGGCCTTATTCAGTGTTCAAAAAATAATTGTTGAATTGTGATCACTCAGCTAATTGGACATTTTCCCTCCCTTGGGAGCAACTGGCAAAATGATATTGGTTTCATGTAGGTAGAAAGAATTTCTAAAATTATCTCTCAGCATTTTCTCAACATAGCCAAGTTGTTTTATTTTTTTTTTTGCCAAAAAAAGGAGCTTTATGGATTTTGCTAATGACAAAGTTGATAAATATGCATATAGAAACTGTAAGGGATACATAAAAGCCTAAGAATACATTTAAAACCACACAAGATACCATCTCCATTTCCCAGAGGTAACCACTGTTAACATTTCAGAGAACAGCCTTCTAGACATTTCTCTATAAATCCAGCTATAATTAATATAGAACTTCATAAGAAGATAGTACAACATGCACCATAAGCTAGCCTTCAGAAAGAATTTAACAGTTGAATAAAATCTGTTTTGTTTTTCTCTAGATAATCTAAGTTCTTGATGTTTCCTGAGGGATTAAACAGCCACTCAGTGTTTGCTGTGGAAAGTTCTACCTGTGTGATCTTCCCCCCCCCCGCCCCCCCGCCCCCTCTCAATCTCTCATTGAGATATAATTTACATACCATAAAATTCACCCTTTTAAAGTGTACAAGTCAGTGGGTTTTAGTATATTCACAGATTGTATACCTATCACCACTATCTAATTCCAGAACATTTTCATCACCCCCTCACAACAAATCCTGTATCCATTAGTCAAGTCACTCTCCATTCCTTTCTCCCCTTAGCCCTAGGCAACCACTCATCTACTTTCTTTTTCTAGGGCTTTGCCTATTTTGGACATTACGTATAAATGAAATCATATAATATGGTGCCTTTTGTGTCTGGTTTCTTCCACTCAGTATAATGTTTTCAAGGTTTGTGTTGTAGCATGTGTCAGTACTTCATTCATTTTTATGGCTGAATAATATCACAGTGTATGGATGTACCATATTTTGTTTATCCATTCATCAGTTGATGGACATTAATTAGGGTTGTTTATGCTTTTTGGCTATTATGAGTAATGCTTCTGTGAACATTCATGTAAAAGTTTTTACCTGAACATACGTGTATGTTTTCAGTTCTCTTGCATATATGACTAGAAGTGGAATATATGGGTCATATGGTAACTGTATGCTTAACATTTTAAGGAACTACCAAACTATTTTGCAAAGCAGCTGCACCATTTTACATTTCCACTAGCTGTGTATAAGGGTCCTACTTCTCCACGTTCTCAATAATGCTTGTTATTGTCTGTTTATTTATTTATTTATTTATTTTTATTGTTAGTTTCAGGTGTACAGAACAATGCAATAGTTATCCTTTTCACCCTTCACACAGAAACAACCTCCCTTACCCATCTATTGCCCTCCCACCCCTGATATCATACTTATCTATTACAATTCCATTGACTCCAATCCCACACTCTACTCCACATCCCGTAACTATATGTATATATAATTATAGTTGACATATATTATTATTCAACATCAGCTTCAGAAATAAAGTGCAGTGGTCAGGCCTCTACACTGACTATGAAGTGGTCTCCCTAACAAGACATGAGTCCATCTGACCCCCTAAAAAATATTTACAACATTATTGATTATATTCCCCAGACTGTCTTTTCTATCCCTGAGGCCATATTGTATGTTTTTTCTTTTATTATAGCCATCCTAGTGGGTATGAAGTATACTTCTCTGTGGTTTTGATTTGCGTTTCCTTAATGACTAATAATAAGTAAAGTTTCACGTGTTTATTGGCAAGTTATATCTCTTCTTTGGAGAAAAAACTACTTCTTCAAGTCCTTTGCCCACTTATTAATTGGGATATTTTCCTTTGTATTACTGAGTTTTAAAAGTTCTTTAAATATTCTGGATACTAAACTCTTATTAGATATATAATTTGCAAATATTTTCTTCCATTCTGTGGCTTGTCTTTTCACTTTCTTGATGTGTCCTCTGAAAAACAAACATTTTTAAGTTTGATGTTCAATTTATTATTTTTCTTTTGTGGCTTGTGCTTTAGGTGTCATTCTTAGAAATCATTATCTAATGCAAGGTCATGAAGACTTATATCTATGTTTTTTCTTATAATTGTTTTATAGTTTTAGCTTTTACATTTAGGTGTCTAGTCCATTTTGAGTTACTTTTTGTGTATGGTATGAGAGAGGGGTCCAACTTCATTTTTTTAACATATGGATATTCTCTTGTTCCAGCACCATTTGTTGAAAAACTATTTTTTTCCATTGAATTATCTTGGGGAAAATCAATTCATGTATAGGTTTATTTCTGGACTCTCAATTCCATTGATCCTTATGCCAGAACCAAATAGTCTTGATTACTGTAGCTTTGTAATAAGTTTTAAAATTAGGAAGTGTATGTTCCCTAGCATTTTTCTTCTTTTCCATTTTTTTTCCTATTATGGATCTCTTACATTTTCCTATGAATTTTAGCATCAGCTTGTCGTTTCTGAAAAAAAAAAAAACTAGCTGAGAGTTTGATGGGGATTGAGTTAAATCCATAGATCAGTTTGAGGAGTATTGCTATCTTAATAATATTAAGTTTCGTGGACTAAAATGTCTTTTTATTTATTTAGGTCTTCTTAATTAGATTAAATGCTCCACTCAAAAGGTATAGAAGGGCTGAATGGATAAGACCTCTTGGGAGGGGCTCTGGTGCAGGCCCAGGTCACCAACTGCCTGTGACCTGCTGAGGGCTACCTGGTATGAGCTACAAAGCGATCTGCAGTTGTTCACTGTCTGTGCTAAACCTGGAGGCATGTGGGAGAGGCTACACTCCGAACCAAGGATGTCTGCCACCAGTACTGAGCCTGGGGTAGCTCTGCAAAAAGCCAGGACACCCCAAGACCTTCTGCCACCTGCTGGCTCCCTTAAGGTTCAGCCGTTGATAGAGCCTCATGCGGTGTGAAAGTTGGTTGAAGCAGGATCTCAGGGAGTCACTAGAATGGGAAGTGTTGTGATCACCATGTTAAAGTAAATAAATTCTGGCTTCGTGCCAGTGCTGAGCCTGGAGCTAATCAGCAAAAGTCTCAACACACCGAGGCTAGTCGCCTTCCAATAATTTTCCAAGAAATAGTAAAGTGGGCCGGGCTGGCTGCTAGCAGAGAAAGTGACCCTGTGTTTGGGAAGTTGGGTGGGCAGAGTCCCAGTGCAGCTCACCAGACCAATCAGATTTAGATTTGGCCCTGTGGGGGTGGGCTCAACACAGGAAAAAATGGTGCCTGCCGGCTAGCTGTACAGAAAGAGGATCCTTCACAGGGAAAATGGTGACTGTCCTCCAGCCCTCACCTCAGTCTGTCCTCTGTACAACCTCCGACACCCCCCTGAGTCACCGTCCCTCCACCAGAGCCCAGGGTGAGTGCCTGCGAGTGAGTGAGTCTGTGCGTGGGCCGTTTAAGAGGACATCTGGGTCTCCCGAAGCTTTCTGTCCCACCTGGATGGTTGGAATCGCCACTGTTTTTCACAGCCTGATGTGTGGGCTCCTCTTCCTGGCACCAGTACTCCAGGCTGGGGAGCCTGCTGTGAGGCTCTGGTCCCTCGCTCTTCCACTCTTCTAGAAGGAACCTCCATGGCCGAGATACCCCTCCTGATTCTCAACCGACACACAGAGGTTTGAGTCCCGTTTTGCGTTTCTGTCCCTCATACCAGTTTTGATGTGGCTTCTTCTTTGTATTTTTAATTATAGGACTTCTGTTGGGTTGGACTTTAGATGGTTCCCCAGGTTGATTGTTCTACAATTTAGGTGTAATTTCAATGTGTTCACGGAGGGACACAGGCATAGTGTTTATCTACTCCACCATCTTGGATCCAGACAATGTTTATTCTTTTTGATGCTCCTATAAATGGAATTGTTTTCTTAAAGATATTTATTGGGGAATTGGGGGGATAGGAACAGTGCTGGGGAATTGGGGGAAGGGGAAGGGGAACAGACAAGTTGCTGTCCTTTTGTTCTTCAGTCTAGTTGTGGAGGACGTTGCTTCACTGGCCCAAGTTGGCACCATC
>NW_017731483.1:2785292-2797683 GCF_001890085.2 Hipposideros armiger | reverse complement strand
GAGCTGTTGTTCACCATCTTAGTTGTAGAGGATGCAGTGTCACTGGCCCTCATATGTGGGATCCAAACCGGGGCCCTGCTGCTCAGAGCTGGCGCTCTCAAGCCAACTCTTAACCAGCGCGCCACTCGGCCGGCCCCTGTCTCTTCTTCTTGATTCTCATGCCAACTACTTACTTTGGGATCATGTCTGCCATCAAGGATATGAACAGAGAAGGATCATCCATCCAAGGAGACTAACTTTACCTATTGATTCCTCCAGCAAAAAAATCTTCTTAGTAGAAATGTTAAGTCACAGACCATAAGAGCTGGAGGAACGCCAGACAAATCTTTCCTAATTTCCTCATTGCTCAGATGAGGAGACAGAGATCCAAAAAGCAATTGTCAGGGTAGAAGCTAGAAGTTACAACTTAGATCTGTTGGCTCCCAGCCATATCTGGGGCATCAGTCTGCGTGCTGAATGGAGGGAGGGAAGTTAGTAGGACAAGACTGGGATTTCTTAGCCAATGAGTACAATGAAGACCCCAGAAACACGTGCAGAATTTGGGGTTGGGTGGCACTGCTTCCCCCTTCCCCGCTTTAAATTAGGCTGTAATATAGAGCTGTTTGGATAGTTCCACCTCAATTGCCCAGGAGCTAAGAGACACACTTCCCCTTTGTTCACCAGATAAAACAGACTTTCAGCAACTCTGTCTCAAAGCATGACAGCCATCTGAGTGCTATTTTAGAGGAGTTTGCTTCATAATGGGGCTTCGGGGGGTTCTGGAAAGTGGCTGGAGAAGGCAGCAGAATAGTGAAAGTTGGGAAAATGGAAGAGATGTTAAAAAGACGAAGCTCAAACATAAAAATCTATCTGTGTTACATACCACAAATCACCAAATAGTGGAGCTGACTTTCTTTCATAGACATTCTGAGGTTGTCTTTTTCTTCATTCCTTTACTTATTCATTTATACACTTGCTCATTTGCTCATGTGATCAACCTACCAATCATTCATGGCGCACATGCTCAAGAGTGGTGATAGAGGTGGAAGTAGGTGACATTGGTGGTGGTGGTAGGGGGTGCTTTTGTTGTTGTTGGGGGGCATTGATGAGTGTGGGTTATTGCAGTGATGCTGAGGTTGTAGTGGTGATAGTGGGTGGTGGTGATGGTGTGATAGGTTGGTGGTATTGGTGATGGTGGATGGTGGTGCTAGCTGGGTGTTTTGTTTTTGTTGGGTGTATTGATGGCCAGTGGTGATTGTGGTGTTGCTGATGAAGGTAACAGTGGTGTGATGGCAATGGTGGTAGTGGTGGTGATGGTGGTGACTCTGCTGGTTGTGTGTGGTGGTTTTGGTGTTGGTGATGTTGAGTGTAGTGATGGTGGGTGACAGTGGTTGTGGTGATGAGAATAGAGGTGGTGATGGTGATGTTGGTGGGTGGTGGTGACTGGTGATAGCTGTGTTGTTGAAAGGGGTAATGGTGATGGTGTTGACGGGAGTATTGGAGGTAAGGAGCTGGGCAGTGTAGACATATCACCCAGTTTGGTCCTCAGTGCACTTGCAGTCAGGTTGGGAAGGAGGTGTGACCTGGACACGACACTATAATAGCAGGTGTGCAATGCCCAGGGACATACGAAAGGGAAAGTGAACAACTTTGGGGTTGGAAGAGGTAAAGGTTCTTGCTAGCTGTTGATTAGGAAGCTTTTCCTGGACCCTAAAGGGCAGGTAGCCATAAAAAAAAAAAGAAATCTGTGTAAAATTAATAGTTTTATTGCTTTTGTATTTGTAATGCCTGCTAACTAAACAGAACCAAGAAGCACAGAAAAGTACAAAGAATAAAATTTTTAAATAAACCAAAATCTCACTTCCTAGACACAAAGGTGGGGGAGGGAGATCATTTTTACATTCAGAGATGGAGGTTGGGAGGTTCCCTACTCAGGACCTTCCCTTCCAGATGGAGGAAGCAGTATGAGTTATGGAATGGAGGTGTCTGAGAGTAGGGATTTTTCCAGAATAGTTGTATCCATCAGCAGAGGTGAGGGCCCTCCCCGGGAGTAAGGAAGGTGGCATATGGGGCAGTAAGTGGGCACACTGGTCAGAGTTGAACAGGGGTGTGGTGGGGTGGGGTGGTGCAGAACGGGTCCTTTCTCAGCCTGCCTTTTGTGCTGTGACCCGCCGCGGTGAGCAGAAAGTTTCACGGATCATTGCATTCTGTGTGTCACTCCCGGAGAACGTATTGAAGTGTATTGATGCAGGCTGCTGCGGAATCTCAATGAGCGAGAGACCTGGAAGGGAACACTATCATGTCCCTTCTCTCTTCTTCTGGCACCAGCCCTCCCCTTCTCTGCCCATGAGCAGAGCCTCTCAGAATCCCTGGCATTCCTGCTTATTGGCGGATCTGTGTGAGGCCACAGGAGCATACTTGGCAATGACCTTGGGAGAAAAGACCTTTTTGGGTCCTACTGAGACCAAAGATTATCTGGAAGCTTTCAGTGCAATTTTGGGACCAAAAAAAAACCACACACAAAAAAACCCCTAGATTTTTTAAATTGGGGAATAGTGTGTTTTTCCAGGACCCATCAGCTCCAAGTCAAGTAGTTGTTTCAATCTAGTTGTGGAGGGTGCAGCTCAGTGGCCCATGTGGGGATCGAACTGGCAACCTTGGTGTTATGAGCACTGTGCTCTAACCAACTGAACTACCAAGCTGCCCAGAAAAAGAATTTTCAGAGCCCCTTAAAGATGATCAAACCCAGGTCTTTTTAGTGTTTCCTTCCTTATTTATTTTTTAAGCTGTGGCATCCTTTTGTCGAACAACATCTGCAGTGAAAGTCCAATATGGACACTACAAAAATAACGACTGCTTTGATTGAAGCAAAGGAAGAAGATTCTGCTTAGCTGAGCCCTTGATCAGTTCACCCCAGGTCCTTGGATTGAAGTGTGAAATGGGAATAATCTTACTTGTCTTTTAGAGCTGTTAGGAGGACAAAATGTGATGATGCATGTAAGGCTCTCAGGACTCCTTACTGCTGGAATGCACTGAGTGCTTCCTAACAGCTTGGGGTTCATTCTGGGCTCTGCTGAGGAGCAGGGGATAGAGCCTGGAAGTTGGCCCTAATGGGTATCCAGGCAGGCAGGTTGCTATTCTAACAGTTGGCCCCAGCAACCTCCTGCCTCTGGCGGGCAGCACTCAATTTAACATACTTTTCCTCTCTGTCCAAGTCCCACCACCATCCTAGGCGACCTCATTGTCTCCGGGACTCACGCTCCACTTTAACTCCACAGTCCGAGGATCACCTTTTATAACAACAGTAGTAGCTAAAACTTACGGCACACTTGCCTCATGCCAGACACTGTTTTAACAGGTTTCCACACGTGTTATCTTATTGGATGCTCCAACAACCCCTTGGAGGGAGTACTATTATTCCACCATTTTATGCTTGAGGAAACTGTGTCACAGAGAGGGTACATGATTTGTCCAAGGTCCGGCAGGTCATAAGTAGCAGAGCTAGGATTTGACATAGAAACCATTGTGCCAGGACCCATACCCACCAGGGCCTTGCCCATTCCTGAAATCTCAGCTACTGCATCTCACTCCTTCTACCTGCTCTTTCACCTTGTAGAGACTTCTAGGCCCTTTTTTGTACCCTCCGCAATTTGCTCTCATTCTCTTACCCCATCCAGTCTTTACTTCTTTATCAGCCAAAATCTTTGGACTTGTACAAGCAACCTCACCAGCTCTCTGAAGCCCCAGTCCTGCTCCCATGTCTGGTGAAAACCCAGCTTTGCCTATCTGGAATGAGAAAACACTTATATGAAAGCTGGCTGCTTTGTAACCTTCTGGAAGGTCTGCCAAAATCTTCTTCTGGAGAAAATTGCCCCTTTCTTTGGAGATGCGCCTTCAAGAGCCCTAAGGTGAGACACAAGGGATAGGTGGGGCCAGAGGGGGGGAGCAGGAGCACTCAGAGGATGTTACTTCCAGGTCACAGCCTCGTGCACCCCTGGGGGCCCACTCACATTGCTTCTACTGAATGCAGCCCCTGGGGAACAGCATGTTGTGAAGGGGTGTCCCCTTGCACTGAGGGAGAGCCTCAGCAGGGTGCATCAGAAAGGATGTTTTTCAGCTCTCCCTCTGGAGTACGAGAGGAGTAGTTATGCTCCTACCTTCAAACCCTCAGCCACCTGTCATCCAGAGTCCTTACCTCAGACTCACGTCCCTACACCACCAGATCTCTGCCTCTCCCATAGCTCTTCACCCATCAGGACCACAGCACTCTACCCTCTAGCTTCCCAGCTCTGCCCAAACCCCAGCGCAATCTGGCCTCAATACCTGCCTTTGCACCTGGGTTTCCCCTGCTGGAACGCGCACCCCCAGATGTCCAAATGGCCTGCTCCTTCATTTCATTTGGTCTTTGCTCAAATGTCACCTCAGAAAGGCCTCCCTTGACCTGCCTAGCTCAAATTGCACACTGTCGCTTTCTATCTCCTCACCCTGTTTAAATTTTCTTCATAGTGCCGATCATTACCGGATGTCAAAGTATAATTTCCAAAGAGTCCAAAACATGATGCTCACACAAGCATCCAGTGGGATATGTCAGTGATTTATTTAACTCATTAGTATGGGACTCAGCAGAATGACAGAGCTGGTTCAAAAGGGTATGAGAAACTGATGCATGTTGTCAATGGAAAAAGAAGGCTAAAATAAGACTGTGAAGTTAGATAGTAAATTGGTTAATGTCCTATAGCGCAATAAAACCATAGCCTTTGGGGTTATCTTTTCTTCCAGACAGAAATCATTTGCATCTCTGCTGGACAAAAATCATTTGCTTATCAATCTTCCCACGTTAACATTTCACTTCTTAGAGTCTGGGTTCTAATCAATAGTAAATAGTAAGTCAGACAAAAGTTACTGTTCTAGAATAGCGCTGTCCAAAAGAACTCTCTAGAATGAAGGAAATGGTCTGTATCTGCACCCTCCAATATGATAGCCCCTAGGCTCATGTAGCTAGTCAGCTCTGGAGATGTGGTTGGTGTGACTGAGGGATAGAATTTTAATATTTAATTATTTAAATGAAATTAAATTTCAATCAATTTAATTACTATATTAAATATATATTTATGTATATACTAATAGGTTGGTACAAAAGTAAAACATGCAATTTAATATAAATATGTGATGATTCAATACGATACAAATATAAGTAATATGTAAATATATAATTTATTATACTCAATATATTTCATTAATTTAATTCATAGTAAGTTAATAAGTTAAATTTAAAGGGCCACATGTGGCTAGTGGCTAACCCTATTGGACAGTGCAGTCTCAGGATGTCAGATGACAATTAGGCAGCTTCTTAGACAAATGCTGTACTTAAAAGGGCTTTATTTTCATGTTTTGAGTAGTTTTTCTGAATTCTGACATCATATTATATGTTTATTTGTTTGTTTCTTGTCTTTTATCCTGACTAGAAAGTAAACTTTGAAACAGCAGGGACTTTGTGTTGTTTCCTGCTTGTCCCCAGCGTTAGCAGGGGTGCCTGGAGCATGGCCGGTGCAGCCAGTAACTGTCGAGTGACTGCACAAGCACGAGCAAGCTGGAGTCTTACCAGAAGCCAAAGCAATAAGGGACTCCCCTTGAGAAGTTTGGCTGAGAGTGTTAGCAAGAGTGATGCCTGATGTTTCATTTTAAATGGTTTTCTTATTCTGTAAAGTAATTCCTTGCTGTGAACCTCAGACCTTCAGTGAACATTTGTGGCTCTGGTTGATGGTTCAGGTGGGGTTGGGTGAAGGGTTGTGCGGAGAGGGCCAGGCCTGGAGGACGGTGATGTGGGCGGATTGAGCTAGGAGCAGACAAAGAGCCAGAGTGGACGGAGGACTCACCAGAGGAATGGGAGCCCTTCTTAGGGATCCTCAACTTACCGGGGAGAAACTCAGGTACCCTGCAGTTAAGGAAAGGTAGATCTAGTTATTTACTTTGGATAGTGTGTTAGGCAGGGTAGATGACTTGCAGTAACAAGCAGTTCTATTATCTCAGCAGTTGAACATAACAAGATCTCAGGACAGGGCCCTGGCCTTAAAAGGCAGGGTCTAGTAGGGGTAGATCCAACTCTTTGTTTAGCAGAGTGAAGGTGTGGTTGAGACAACCCACAGATCACTGTTCTGTGTATTTGAGCTGTGTTGGGGCCTACATTTAAACACTGGGAGTGTTTACATGGGGTCCACCAGAAATATCTGATGTTCTGGTGCAGAGAAGTCAGGAGACCACGCGACCAGACCACCCCCCTTTATGCCTCCCCCTGCTTACTCCTCCATTCCTCTATCCCTTGGTGGCCCTAGACCACACAGCTGCCTCTTAGATCCTGGTGTGTCACTCCTTGTTATGCAGAGGATAGACCTGGGCCTGGAGAGGAGGAGGGACTGTCTGGGGCACACAACAGACGGAGGCAGAGCTGGGCCGTGAACTAGGATTTCCTGACTCCCAGTGAAGGATTCGCACCCCCATCCCTACTCCCAAAGCCTCCCTCCAAGGTACCTGTTCTTTCAACTTGTCCCCTGGCCCTCCTGCCCTTTTCCTTTCTATCAAAGGGGCCAAGACGAAATGGAAGGAAGAGAAATGGTGGGATGCAAAGAGGCTGCAGGAACCTCCGGGGCTGGTGCCAGAGAATTTGTCCATGAGGTCCCCTTTTCTGGGCATGGGGCCCCATGTCACCCTGCAGTCTGAAGTGAGGGGGCTTGGGTAAAGTGGCAAGCACTGGTCTCAGTCTGTGGGTGGAACTGTGGTCCCAGGCTGCCACTTGGCTACACCCCTGATGTGTGTACTGCACTCTCTCCTCCCACTGCTGGGAATTCCCTGTTCCCTCTCCCTTTTCATCTAATGGGAATCCACCAACATCAGAGTTGGAAGGGCCCTTAAAAATCATCCAACCCCCTCATTTTACAGCTGAAGAAAGAGGCCTGGAGAGGGGAAGGGGCTTGTGCTTGGCCACACAGCCAGTAAGGGCAGAACTGGGACTAGAGCCTGAGGCTCCTGAACCAGCCAGGGGTTTTCCAGGCTGCAGGCTGTCCCTGCCTATTAGCTTATCTTGTTTCATCTTGTCTCATCTCATTAAGGATGAGGGACTGGAGGGGCAGCACTGAGATGGGATCTTCAAATCAGCTTTAGAACACTCTTGGCTTGTGCAATGTATGTCTGAGACAAACGTTTCCCCATTCCCATGCCCCTTACCTAAACCTGAGAGAGGAAACTGCCCCAGGTCTCTCTCCCAGTCACCCCTCTGCTGTCTGTGTGAGGTCTTAGGACAAAGTCTGGCCGGAAAGAAGTGATTAACAGTGAGTACACCACTCCTTTGGGCGTGTACTCCGAGAACCAAGAAGGATGGACAGGCAATACCCTATTAGGATAGCCCTTTGGGGTTTAATGGAACTCTCTAGAAGGGAAGGTAGAGGGAGATTGGAGCAGGTGAACAGAGGCAATCGCTGAGGACCCTTGTTGCCCCAGGTGGATGAAGGAGTATAATGGGGCCTCTTCCTACAAGGAGTCTTCCAAGCTTGACTTACAACAGAGGCAAAACTCAGAATGCACTTGGTTCACTCAGGGTGCTTTTGGTTATCACAGAAACCCAACTCACACATGTTAGGCCAGGGGAAGATGAGGTTATTGGGAAGACACTGGGCTTTCCCATGTCACTAAATCATGGAAAGGCCTTTCAAATGTCAGTAAATCATGTCTCTGTTGACTTCAGGGGGCACAGGAACTCTAATGCAGCCAAGACTCCCCTCCCACCTTTCATCCCTGCTTATTTATGTGTCAGCTCCATTCTCTACATTAGGAGTTCTTCCACATTAGGAGACGCAGCACTCACCACTCTCAGTGTCCCAAAGCTCAGAGCTGGTTCCTTTTCCCATTGGTCCAGTTGTGAAAGTCCCTAGAAGGACTTACACCATCCTGGTTGGGTCAGATGCCCCTCCCCCATGGCCCAAATCACAGGATGCTGGGAACTGTCTCTTGAGAACAGAAAACCACGGGGAGCCGTGGAGCACCCTTCCAGAAGCCCTCTCTGGTTGGTTTCTTTGGAATTCTTGTTGATGCCTCCTACATGCCACACCCTGTTGGGCTGAGCTGTGAGCAGCCTCGAATTTAGGGTGACCACAATTGAACACGGGAGCTGAGTACAAGGCAGAAAGTGCTCCAGGCCTAAACAAGAGACAGAGGTGGTGCTCTTGGATGAGAGTGGTTTTAGAATCAGCTGGAAAGGGCAGACTCTGCAAAAACTTGGAGGAAACCATGAGCCTCTAGGGTAGTTAGCAGGTGGTGATGAGACTTCCGATTTGTCCTGGAGCCAATGGGAGGCCAAAGAGGGCAGGGAAGTGCCGGGGTCAGGCTTGTCCCACCCTGTCCTATATGGCCTAGTGCTGTGTCTAGCATGGTATTGTTGAGTGGCCCCATTTAGGGACTCCCTTTTGGTGATAAGTGGAGACGAGGGGCTGAGGTTGAAGTCAGAAGACAGGATGGGGGTGAAGCTTACCCTAGGGTGGCCTCATGCACAATTACGGGAAATCATAATTATTAGCATAATTGAGCTCCTTTATTCTGTGCTATGTCTCCACGAGAGCCAGGACAGAGACAGCACTATTCTCAGGAAAGGGAAAAGGGATTGGTCTGTGAAACTTAATTCATCAGCCAAGGAAGCTGCTTTTGGCTGACTTCTAACATCGCGCTTAGCTCCCCTTCCCTGGTTTCCAGTCCTGAATAAGCTGCTCTACCGTCAGCTCAGTGGAGGCAGGCAGGACTAGGTTCTGCTCTTTGGCTCCCGGCCACGTGGTGATGAGGAAGCTCTTGGGTGTGTGGCTGGTGACAGGAGAGTACCTGAGGCCCTGGGGAAGGAGGGCAGCGAAGGACTGGACACATGGCCTCCCCGCATGGGGATCCTGGTGTCTGCGCTTCCCTCCTGGGGTCAGAATAAACACAAAGAATCTTCCTGAAGCATCAGCTGTTATCAGAGATTTTGGAAGAGAAAAATCATGTATCATTTTTATATTAAAATCAGAAGGATCTATTATGGAGTAGAATGCACATTTGGCATACTTAAAAACATTGGTAAAACACATCTAACATAACACCATCTTAACCATTTTCAAACGTACAGCTCAGTAAAGTACATTTGCAGTGTTGTGCAGCCAAGCTCCAGAACTCCTTTCATCTTGCAAACCTGAACTCTGTCCTCATTAAATAGTAACTCCCCATCCTTCCTCCCTCTAGCCCCTGGCAACCACCATTCCACTTTCTGTCTCTATGAATCTGACTACTCTGAGTGCTCCATATAAGGGGCATGATTTGACTTTTTATGTCTGGCTTATTTCACTTAGCATCATGTCCTCAAGGTTTATGCATGTTGTAGCATGTGACAGGATTTCCTTCCTTTTGAAGGCTGAATAATATCTCATTTATCTAAGGACACTTGGGCTGCTTCCACCTTTTGGCTCTTGTGTATAATGCTGCTACGAACATGGGTGTATAAAACAAATGTGTTTTAGAAACCCTGCTTACTTCTTTTGGGTAAACACCCTAAGTGGAACTGGATCACATAGTAATTCTATGTTTAATTTTTTGAGGAACCGTCATAATGTTTTCCACAGCAGCTGCACCGATTTACGTTTCCTCCAACAGTGCACAAGGGTCCAGTTTCTCCGTATCCTCACCAACACTTGTTATTTGTATTTACTGCTTTTCCCACACACAGTAGCTGTCCTAATGGGTATGAAGTAGTATCTCATTGTGGTTTTGTAAATACATTTAAAAGAAAGAAACGTTTCACCTCTGCTGGCTGCCCTGAACCTCACTGTGAGAGCCTGGGGTGTGCAGGGAAAACATCCAGGCTGGACTCCGTAGGTCTGCAGCCGTCCCTGCCCTTTCTCCTCCTGCTCTTTCACCTTGTGCCCACGGCCTAAAGAGCAGGATACAGGACACAAAACTGGGACATGCAGCAGGATGAATCCCGTTCGTGGAGAGTCAGAGCATTAGGCTCAGAGAATGAGGCGATCCCTCCCACCTGAGGACACCCAGAGGGCAGCTTTGTGGAGGGGTGCCATCAAGCTGGGCAGTGAAGGCAGAGAGGACTTAGCAGGGGAAGGAGATGGCATTAGAGGAGAACGCCGCACCTGAGGAAAGGCCCGGAGGTGGGCGGTTTGTTTGGAGGAGCCGTTTGTGGAGGAGATGGAAGAGGGTTTCTCCATGAACAGATCGGAGGGATTCCAGCGACTCAGCACTTACTCCTGCCCTCTCCATCCTGCCAGCCCAGTTGCACTTGTTTAGATCAGGGGTGCCAGTGTCTTCTGGCTCCTCCAGACCTCTCCTCAAAAGTGGCAGCTGGCCCTGCAAACCACCCCCTTTTCTCAAAACTTTCCTTGATGCCTTGACACCTGCCTCTTTTGATTTTCCCCCTCTTCTCAGGCTGCTCCTCCTTGTCGTCTCAGATTCTTCCTTCAGCTCCTGAAGTGTGTCTAAGGGAGAGGTGCCTTGGCCGCTTTCAGCGTGATGCCCTCGTGCAAACCTGCCATCTGGATCCCAGGGAAGGGGCTGTCAGCCTTGATTGCTGGTGCCCCCAGAGAGGAGTCCCCCTCTGCCCTCTCACCTCCTTTGCCCTAGATAAAGCAGCAAGTGCTCCTTTCTTACCGAGCTGTATTGATTCAAGCTTCTAAAGGCACCTGGGCATCTGGCTAAGGGGACAGTATCTGACGTCATCAGTCAAAGGAGTCCGGAGTCCTTCTTGCATCTAGTCTTGTGATGGAGACAGAGTGAGTCTGCCTGTCCCCTGCACTCCAAGAGGAGAGCATGATGTGGGAAGAAGTGGTTCAGGTCACTGTCATGGGCAGTATGGGGGCAGATGTGCCTTACTGCTGTGGGATCTCAAGGAGGAAGACATCAATCCAGGATCAAGGCGAGGCTTCAAGTGGACTTGACAACCTCGCTGGGAAGATGAGCTGTGTGAAAACACAAGGTCAAAGGCAACGCGTTCTCAGAGGCATCGGAGATACAAACAAGTGCTTTAGGTGTTGGAAGAGTAGGACATTTTTTTTCCTACTTGGGGATGATGGTGGCAGGAAGACTTCCTGGATGAAGCAGAGTTTAAGCCATGCAGAGATGAGGTGAAAAGGGAAGGACTAAGGGCAAGGGTGAGTGGAGCCGCAGGGGCAGGAATGTGTGCACTGTGTCCGGCGAATGGCATGGATCTAGGGTGGCTGGAGCCTTTTGATGAGGAGTCACAGAAGATGCTTGAGGAGTGGAGTGATGGGATGGGACGTGGGCAGTGATTGGCAAGTCACGCCTAATGGCAGTGTTGGCTCAGCCATTAGCTAGAAGTATTAGGTTTAGGGAAAGTGAAATCTAATCTGTGTGGACTCATTAAGTGATAACTTCTGGGTCAGCAAAGTGGGAGCAAGTCTAACCTTTTGGAAGGCACTTGCTTGAGGCATCGATGCCCAGCTCCTGCTCAGCTGATCTTCAATCTTTCTAAAGATGTCATTTTTACCTGGTTTCCTGGGGCTCGTACAACTGAATATTTGATGCTTTAAAAATTGAATTGGAAAATCTCCAACAGGGTAGAAAGCTGTCACTTGACGATTGGATGAGATCACCTAGAGAGACTTGTATAGACAGACGAGACCCGATCTCCCCAAGTTCAGGACAGAAGGACATCCCAGAAAGGATCTTCCAGGAGCCAGGAGAGGCAGGAAGGGTCCAGGCTAAACCACGCCCCACAAGGAGACATTTCAAGGAGGAAATGATGATGGGATGCACTGCAGAGAGAGCTCCAGTGAATCGGCTGTGGAAACATGTCTATGGTTTAGCAATTAAGTCATTGGTGAGCCTGGAAAAAGCCAGGGAGGGGTGGGATGGAAGCCAGCTTGGAGGGGCTGTGAAAGGATCAAGAGAGCCTGGGAGTCAGAGGGGTTGTTGAGTTTTTGTTTTTGTCTCAATGAGGAGACATCTGATCATGTGGTAGAGCTTAAAGGAGAGGCTAAAGTTTGGGAGAGGAAGGGGACTCTAGAGGCGATGGGCAGGGGCAGGAATTAAGGACAGAGGCAGCAGGGTTACCTGTCTCCAAAAGACCCTCTGCATATGTCCACACACATGCAGAGTGCACGTTACCTTGTCCTTTTGTTTTGGTCACTTAATACTATATCATACGCCTTTCCCATATGCTACACAGTCTTCACACTTACCTTTTAAAATTAGCTTTTAAATTATAAAAATAACACATCTATATGGTAAAACAAAACGCAAACAATTCAGAAAGAAATGAAAGATGAAAAGTAAAGGTCTTCTGGGCCGGCCGAGTGGCTCAGTTGGTTAAGAGCTTGCTCAAGAGTTTGAGCTCTGAGCAACGGCGGTTCGAGTCCAGCCCGAGCTGAGCAGC
>NW_017731483.1:2775580-2781917 GCF_001890085.2 Hipposideros armiger | reverse complement strand
GTTGAGCTGTTGTTCAGCATCTTAGCTGTAGAGGGCAGTGTCACTGGCCCTCATATGTGGGATCCGAACCGGGGCCCTCTAGCGTCCCAAGCCAGTTCTTAACCATCACGCCACTCAGCCGGCCCAAGTCTGATGAGTTTTGACAAATGCCTGTACCTGTGTAACCCACATTACTATCAAAATATATAATATTTCTATTACCCCAGAAAGTTTCCCTGTGTCCCTTCCCAGTCAATCTTCATCCCCTTCCGACTCTGCCAGAGGCAATCGCTGCTGATTTCTATCACCATAGATCCGTCTTGCTTGTTCTAGCATTTCTGTGCAAATGGAATCATAAAATATGTACTTTTCTGTCTAGCTTTTTTCACTCAACATGATGTGTTTGAGATTTAGTCATGCTGTTACTGTTGATATCCTGTGTTCCTTTTTATCGCTTTACTAGTATTCCATTGTATTAATATGAATATAGTCCAGTTTGTTTACCCATTCTTCTGCCCATTGGCATTTCGGCTGTTTCTAATGTGCAGCTATTATGAATAATGCTCCAATGAACATTCTTATATCAGCCTTTTTGTAGACATATGTTCTTATTTTTATTGAATAAATATCTAAGAATGGAATTGCTGCTGTATTACATACTAAATGCATGTTTAACTTTTTTAGAAGCTGCCAAACTATTATTCAAAGTGATTGAACCATTTTGCATTCCCACCAAAATGTATGAGGATCTAGTTTCTCTGTATCTTTGCCAATATCTGATGTAAGTTTTAAAAATTTTAGTCATTCTAGTGGGTTGTGATAGTATCTCATTGTTATAATAATTTTCATTTCCCTGATGACTTAGAATATTGAGCACTTTTTCATGAGCTTATAGCCATTTATATAATAGTATATTTGACTTAGACACTTTCCATTTTATGTAGTCAAATTCATTCATTTTTTTCTGTTATGAATTTTATTGCTTTTTTACTGAAAAATTCTTATTAACACCAAAGCTAGTAAATATTTTTGTTTCTATTTTCTTCTATTACTTTGTTGGTTAAACTTTTTTTTTTTAGAAATTTTGTTGGGGAACAGGGGGACAGTGTGGTTTTCCAAAACCTATCAGCTCCAAGTCAAGTAGTTGTTTCGATCTAGTTGTGGAGGGCACAGCTCACTGGCCCACGTGGGAATCGAACCGCCTTGGTGTCATGAGCCTGCGCTCTAACCACCTGAGCTAACCGACTGCCTGTTGGTTAAATTCTTAAACATTAGTCTTTAATCTACCTATATTTATTTTGTTTTAAATTGTAGGGAAACTATCCTCACATAATTAACCAACTGAACTATATATTGAAGAATCACTTATTTCTCCACTTACTTTGATTTCCCATATTTATCTTAAACCAGCCTTTAAAACATAATTGAATCTATTTCTATTCCACTGTGTCACTGCTGATTTTTCCACCAATAGTACACTGTTTCAATTATTAGAGTTATAGAGTTTGTTTATCAAGCAAGCAAATTTACCTTCATTACTTTAAAAAAATTTTTTTTATAAGAGTTTATTTGAGCCAACCTGACGACATATGCTGGGGAGCAAGATCGTCAACGCTCCAACTTCATTAGTCTTTATTTCTTCAAGAATTTCTTAGCAATTCTAGTTTATTTATTTGCCTAATCTAACTGTGGTAGGCTGAACAATATCCCTCCAAAGACGTCCACATCCTAATCCCTGGAAACTGTGAATGTTACTTTACATGGCAAAGGGACTTTGCAGATGTAACTAAATTAAAGATCTTGAGATGAGAAGCTTATCCTGGATTATCTAGATGGGCCACATGTAAGCATAAGGGTCCTTATAAGAGGGAGGCGGGAGGAGCAGAGAGAGGAGATGATGGAGCAGAGATTGCAGGCCTGGGGCCACAAGCCGAGGAATGCTGGCAGCCTCTAGAAGCCGGAAAAGGCCAGGAACAAATAATCTCCTCGATCTTTCAGAAGGAACAAGCCCTGCCAACCTTTGGATTTTAGCTCCTTAAGACTCATCTCAGACTTCTGACCCTCCAGAACTGTAGAATCAATTTGTGTTATTGTAAGCCACTAAGTTTGTGGTCAGTTAATTTGTTACAGCAGCAATAGGAAAGGGATCCACTGACTTGAAAATTCTTTTAAGAAACTAAGTTCTAAATGTGGTTCCACGGTGCTTTTGATTGTATCCTATTAGTAGAGAACTTAATTTGGGAAGAACTGACATTTTTATATGATTTAGTCTTGCTATCTAGACTTATCCAGAAAGTGCCACCTCTCACCTCTCTGACATGTCTCCCCATTGCCTGCTCTCTTAGTTTGGGTTCCCCAGAGGTAGACTGGAGGCAAGGGTGTGAATGCAAGTAGTTTATTTGGAAGGCGATCCCAGGAAACACGGGTTAAGTGAGTAAGGAAGTGAGTCAGGCAAGGCAAGGCAGCTAATAAAGGGTTTCACCTCAGGGTTCCCCAACTTCTCAAGGGAGCAAATGCATCCCCTCAGCATTGGGAATGGAGGGGCATCGGGGTGGAAAAAGACCTCCAGACCTGGAGATATCAGCATGTAGGCGGCCTCTGCAGCCGCTGGCAGTGAGGGCACTCACTTCCCTCTCTGGAGCCCGGTGTCCCCACATCCCCTACGTCCTTCCAGGGAAGCAAGGTTACCAAAGGAGATACAGCTGGCCTAGTTCTGTATGGGACATGCAGGCCAGAACAGCTTCCCAGAGGAGGCAAGCTGCCTGCCAAACTTCTAAGTAGCTCTAGCAGAGAATCCCTTCGCCCTCCCATTGCGATGAACGCCTCGTTTCCAGGTGTTGCGTCTGCATCTCTTTTCTCCGTGGCTGATCCTGCTGGCCAGAGCCCATGGCAGCCCAGAAGTGCCAGAGAATAAGTGGCCTCCCCAGCAGCCTCCAGCCAATGACCGGCTGAGCCTGGTGTGTGCGCACCCCAGCAACCTTGCCCCAGGAGGAGGCGATGGAGAACTCTGACCCTCAGAGTTCCCCCGTGGGTTGATGCTTGACCACACACACTTCATTAGCTGCCTTCCCCTCGCTGCCTCCTAGCCCACTCTCCAGCAGGTGTTTCCTGGGGTCAACTCCCCAACACATATTTACATCTGAATCCTTGTCCCATGGTCAACATCTGGGAAACCCCAAATAAGACAGTAGGCAATGGACCTAAATGGCCAGAGGGGTGAGATGGAGGCATGGGAATCGATGGCAGGCCCCACGGGGCTGAGAGACGGAATTTTGAGCCTGGTGTGTGAGCTGAAAGGATTTGGACTTTCTTTACATCAGTGTTTTTATGGCATCCCTGACCATTCCTTCTGCTTGTCTGGCTGGTCACCATGGCTAATATTTGGGATCCGTCCCTGAGTCTGGGGTCCTACACTTGATCTTAGCCCAAAGGCCAAGAAGTGACGAGACTGGGGTCCTAATAGCGGTTCTGGCCGCTCTCGGGAGGCGTGAGAGTGAGGCCCTTCACTTGTCTGGAGAGTGGCTCGCTTGATTTCATGGAGGCAGCAGGATCTACAGGCCACCTAGACTCCATTTTGGCAGGAGAACTAAGAACAAAGGCTTCCGGTAGAAGGAACTCGATCTGGGAGAATTTAATGCGTTCCTGGGAGGGGAGAAACATTGGTAGAGACTGAGCAAGTGCTCCAAGGAAGCCATTCCACTGGGCCCCCCCCNGGCCAGTGAAGCAACGTCCTCCACAACTAGACTGAAGAACAAAAGGACAGCAACTTGTCTGTTCCCCTTCCCCCAATTCCCCAGCACTGTTCCCATCCTCCCAAATCCCCAATGAAAATCTTAAAAAAAAAAAAAAAGTAATACTTCAAGGGTGACCAGTTAGCTCAGTTGGTTAGAACATAGTGCTGATAGCCTGCTTGATCCCCGCATGGGCCACTGTAAGCTGTGCCCTCCTTAAAAGAGTCAACATGCCATTGTAGCTTGAAAGCAATGTGTAACCAATGACCATGGCAGTTCCCCAATAAAATTAAAAGAGAAAGAAAGAAATAATACTTCAATGTAGCTTTTAGTACATTCATCTTTGTTCATAGGTGGAACTATTTTTTGTCCATTAAATACCTAGGAATGAAATTATTGGTGTATACAACCGCATATACATTTAAAGAGGATCTATATTATTACATGGAATTGTTGGCATATATAACAGCATATATATTTAGAAGTGTGATAGCTAAATGACAAACTGCTCTTCAAAGAAGTTCCATAAATATTAATATTTCAAAGCTGGGATAGGAGATACACAGATGTTAATTATATTACTGCCCATATTTTTTTATATGCTTGCATAGTTTACACACATGCATAAGAGGGTATATCCATAAGAGGTCATGTGTACACTCCCATGAATAGTAAATGGGCATACCCCCACCCTGCATTTTGCCAACAGGACATTAACAAAATTTTAAATCTTTGCCAATCTGAAGGGTGAAAAATAGTATATCCTTATTGCTTTAATTTCATTTATTTAATCATGAGGATGGCTCGTCATTTTTTTCAGTGAATTCCTTTCTCCATTTCTATTAAGTCACAGTTCTTGAATGCCTGTAGAATATTTCATTTTATGTATGTGCCCTCATTTACTTAACTATACTTTTGTGGATTATTCATGCTGCTTCCAAATGACTGTGAACATTTAGGTACATGAAGCTTTTTTCTCTTCTTCCTTTAGGCTTTTTTTTTTTTTTTTAGTATACTATTTCAAAAGATGAATTGCTGTGTCAATAGTGTGGACATTTTTATGACTCAATACATATTGTCAAATTGCTTTCTCAAAGGACAATACAATATATAGTATTCCTAATTTCCTTATACACTTACCAGCATTTGGGTATTGGTAATAAAAATTAATTTTTGCTAATTTTTTGGGTTAAAAATAATTTTTGCTCATTTTTTATGTAGAGAAAAATTTTGCTAATTTTATGGACCTTGATTTTATTTGTATTTTTTATTACCAACGAGGTTGAATGTTTTAATATATGTTTGTTGATAAACTGCATTTTCACTTCTCTGAACTGCCTGTTCCTTTTCTCTGCTCATTTGACTGATAGCACATTCTTATACAAGGGAAATAAGATGATGTCTTATCCGGGGAAAATCCTGTTTTCTCTGTGACTTTCTGGGATGTTGTTGACTGATAATAGATCATCAAAGTCAATCTCTTATATGAGAATGTGAGAGTGGCAGTGGTTGAAAAAACTTAGAGAGTAGTGTACAAAACTTAGAGAATTAAATGAATAGGACTCTAGGTTATGATGAGAGAGGTGGGAGGGAATTTGTGAGTCAGGATAAAAATTCATGGACAGCATAGCATCTGTGCTGGGCTATTAGATTTCTCCACCTC
Organism: Hipposideros armiger; assembly: GCF_001890085.2. Taxonomy (NCBI): domain Eukaryota; kingdom Metazoa; phylum Chordata; class Mammalia; order Chiroptera; family Hipposideridae; genus Hipposideros; species Hipposideros armiger. The sequence goes on along the minus strand of NW_017731483.1, from coordinate 2,776,544 downwards.
TGAGCCTCCAAGTGGAACTCTGGTGAGCAGTGCAGCCATTGCTGTATTTCAGAATTCCAACCTGGGTGTCATCATTTCTTCTTCCAAGGCCAGTGCTGTAGAGGAGAAAAAAAGGTTGGATTGAGGGAGGATTTGGGGGTAACTCTGGGTAAGCAATTATTGGGCACAGTCCTCTTTCTTCATCCGGATAGCCATTTAGTGTCATTGTTATTGAACAATCTTTGTTAATTTGCTATCTAGAGTTATTGTTTTAATTTGTATTTCTTTTATTACTACTTTTTATATATAGAAATATCTCATCATTTTTCATATTTAAGTATGTATATATTCACATACATATGTATATATGTATAATATATATCCATACCATTTTACCACTACTTTTCAACTACTTTTCATATCTGTGTGTGTGTGTGTGTGTGTGTGTGTGTGTGTGTGTGTGTGTATTCTCTCTTTTGGGGGAAATTGACTGTTCATGCTCACTTTTTTTTTTCCTTTTGGGCTGTTAATTTTTTTCCAAATAATCTTTCTAGGAGACTTTTTAGGAGACTTTGTCATATTTTTCCCAAACATTGTTTCTAATTTGTCATTTATTTTCTAAATTTGTTTATTTTTCCACTTTTCATTGTTGAGATGTACAGAATGTAAGTGTTAAGTCTGATGAGTTGTTTTGTTTATTTTGTTTTGTTTTGGTTTTTTTAAAAGATTTTTATTGGGGAATTGGGGAGATGGGAACAGTGCTGGGGAATTGGAGAAGGGGAACAGATAAGTTGTTGTCCTTTCGTTCTTCAGTCTAGTTGTGGAGGACGTTGCATCACTGGCCCAAGTTGGCACCATCATTGCGCTCTTCCCGGGTGAGGCAGATCAGTTGCCGGCTTCTGGACGGCTGCTCACTGCGGCTGCTGGCTACACACGGTAGCCCATGGCAACCCACTGCCACAGGGGCTGCAGCCTACGCCGTCGC
>NW_017731483.1:2749193-2771640 GCF_001890085.2 Hipposideros armiger | reverse complement strand
TTGGCGGCTGGATTGCAAGATGAAGGGCCTGCAGATACCCTCCGACACCGCGTAATTTATAGGGTAATCAGAACTCCTCCTGAAGGGCTGCGAGGGAAGAGGAGCTGTGATTCAGAGCCTCCGGGGCTTGGATGTTTAATGAGGCACTGGGAGCCCATAAAGATTTAGATCAGAATGATTTGCCCATTTAGAATGCTGAATCTATCCTAGCACCGCCCCTGAAGGATGATGCTTCTTCTCTGAAATGCTCGGAAGTCTAGATGTGGAAATCAATGACCCAGCACTTGAGGGGCACCATGTAAGGACCCGGCCAGGGGCTCTGGAGGTAAAAAATTCTCCATCTTGACACTGTCACCTGGCTACCACCAAGAAACTAGGAGAAGTAAAGAACCTTAAGCTGGAAAGGCCCTGACGGGCCTTGAGAAGCTGGAGCCCAGCGAGGTCAAGTGACTTGTTGAAAGTTACAGTGGACCAGGGACCATTAATTAGCATCAGTGATTTTATCAGCTGGAAGAAAAAAAAATGGCTGAAGTTTATGCAGGGGAAAAAGCTTACGTGATTCCTTCTTAGGTAATCTATGGAGCACAAAAGACACAAGTAGTGTCTTTTGGGGTTTTAAAGCTTGAACATTTAAATTGGTTTCCTAACTGCAAAATACGTATTACAGCATTTTCAGAATCTCTAATGGTTAGCTCTGCAATTAAGAGGAAGCCTATTAATATGTGGTGTCTGGCTCATGAAATGGATTAAAAATGGCATTTGTGTGCCTTTAAGCTGAGACATTCCCAGGTGTCTGGAAACACAAGGACCTGAAACAATGTGGAGTGGATGTCCACTGAATTATAGGATGAGTGAGGCTGGCCCTCTCAGAGGGACTGGGCCCTGGACAGGGAGTGTTAATTATTTTTCTCTTTCTGATTCTAAAGGTAATACATGTTTAGTGTAGAAAATTTGGAAAATACAAAAAACTATGTCATCACCCATTAACCAACCCCTCCAACCTCCCTGGAAATAACCATTCTTAACATTAAGTTATATTTTTGACAATCCTTCTTTTGAAATATTTTTTTTAAATGGTGTCAGCCTTATTTAGAGGTTTGTACTTTGCCTGGATTCTAACTTAACATTTAACAGTCTCCAAAGAGATGAATTTAGGTAGCTGTGTTATATTCCATTAAAAGGTTGTGGCATGATTTATGCACCTGTTTCTAGGTCATTTCCAATATTTCAACATTATAAATAACACGATGATAAACATGCTGGTGCATAAATCTTGGGCGCCACCTCTGCCTGCACTGGGTTCCGTTCCCAGCCGTGGGAGCCATCAGAGAATCCTCACCTCCCTGTACCTCTGGCAGCAGGCGCCTAGAGGGCCCAGCCCCAGCCCCAGCCCAGCCCTGTGCCTTGGGGCAAGTCCCTCTGACTTTCTGTGCCTCAATTTCTTCTTCTGTAAAAGGGGGAGCATGACCTAGGTCATTGAACTTCAATTTTATTTTTTAAAACCCCCTTTCGTTCAAAGGAAAATCGACATAGGAGCCCATTATACAAAACAGAAAAGAGAGACGCTTCTTGGACTGGGGTCAGAGCCTTGCCTGATCATCCTTCTTTGATCCAATAACAATTATTGAGGGTCTACTACGTGGCTGGCTGTGCTAGGCGCTGGGATAGAGTATGAGCAAAACTATTCAGCAGTTCCCTACGCTCAGGCCCCTCAGGCCCCTGGCCTGGGGAGTGGGGGGAGGTGCCATGGGGCACTGCTGACTGTACTGAGGTTGACACCACCCAGCACCTACCTTTCTATGACCTGTCTATTTATTATATACGAGCTTGATAGGGTGGGCCCTGCGTTAGTTGAATTGCCACAAGCTCTGCTTCCTTCTAGGGACAGTTCTGTCTGATTCCACCGTGTCCAGTGGCCCCTGAGCCCTGAGGTAGCTCCTCAGAGCCCCGAGGCCCTGCAGGCCCTGTCTGAAACTGCAGCCTCTATCCATTCCAGTGACACCACTGTTTACACCACTCATGCTGCTATGCGACTACCAGTAGCTGTCGTCCACTGGGCTCTCACTACTCACTCACTGGGCACTGTGCTCAGTGCTTTACGTGCAGTATCTCAGTCAGTCCTCACAACCATTTGGAGGTGGTGTTTATCATTATCCCCGTTTTACAGATGAGGAAACTAAGGTTCAGGGGTGCTAAGCCCCTCACCTAAAGTTGCAGCCCTTCTGGCTGCAGAGCCCGTGCTCCTGCCCATGGCACACACGGTCTCCGGGAGCCACTCTTGATGCCTCCACACACTGGCTACACTCTACACGGGCTGCAGAGGACTTGGCTACAGCGGCTTGTGCTCAGCCCTCTGAGACCCATCACAGCATCTACCTGCATCACAAGAGGCTGTTCTGGGGGCAATGTAGGCTCCATCTGGGGACAGCCATGGTCCTGCCCAGCTGGGTCTGACTGATGCATGGGTTGGGTCCATGGTCCACAGTACCTAGACCCTGTATCTCTGTCTGGAATCCCTGACCCACCCTGAAGCCTGCGTGCTGTCCCACTGCCCGCCCTCCTTGGTGGAAAGCTATTGGCAGCTTTCTCCTTTCTTGCCATCTCAACCCTGGTTCCTCAATGAACCCCAAAGTAATTCCTGGTAAAAACTAACGTTGGGTCTAGGATGCCCAGAGCACTCTGGCCTGGGACCCTGACTCTTAGGCCCCAGCTTCCTGTCTGCGAAATGGAAGACTGACCTCTCCCCTCCTTTATCTCAGGGCTTCTGGGCTCAGAAAGAGATACCTGATGAATCCTGGACTCCTGCACCTGGAGAAGAAAGCCCAGCTGTGACTCATGAAACGACACTCCAGGAAGTGGGGTTTACAAATGGACTGAGTGCCGCAGGCCCTCACGCTGATACTCTGGGTTTGCAGAGCTTGGCAGCTGGCCCGCAGTGACCCTTGCAGCCCCTTTGGAGCTCAAGTTCTTTTCTCTGAAGGATACAGTCATCTTACCCACTCAGAAGAGTTGGGAGGATGAATCAAGGCAACACATGTGGAGGCCTTGGCGCCATCCCTGGCACCCAGTAGGTGCTCAGCAAGTGGGAGTTTTTCCCTTTTTCCCCTCTCCGCGAGATTCCTGCCCTGGACAGAAGCGCCTGACGGGTCCCAGCTCTCCGGATCCACCCCAGAGGTCTAAACCGTGGCCCAGAGGCAAGCAGTGTGGGTTGGAGACAGCCAGCGCCTGGGCAGGTGACAAGCCCCTGAGGCTCTGGAAGTAGCCGTGAGGATCAGGGGCCTGATCCCCAGGTAAGCCCCAGACTAAGCTGGGTCTGAGACCAGTGGCTGCACCAGGATGTGGCCACTGTCCCTGTGGGCCTGGGGGTGAACATTGAGAATGGGAGCATCAAGTTCTTTTGTCCTTGTTCCCCAAATCTCAGCATCTGCTTGGGAGAACAGATATTATGTCTTTTAGATTTCTATTTTCCGAGCTTGGGAAAAGGGTGGGGTGTGAAGAGAGAGATTATGCTTGGTCTTCTGTCCTGGTTCTGCCACTGACCTTTATGTGACCATGGGCAAACACCCTTCCTCACTTTGGCCCCCAGTTTCTTTCCCTGTAAATTCAAAGTTTGGTTCCGTGCATGCTTAGCAGTTGTGATCCGTGACTCTACCTCCTTCACCTGGCACCTGGAAGTGCTTTGCCTTCCATACAGGTCTGAGTCCTGTATGTTAGTGGGATGGTGATGTGTCTGCAGCTTGCCATGCCCACTGGCCCGTGAAGTCCCCGAGGGCAGGACGTTGTCTGATTCATCTCATCTGTGCCTTCCAGGGCCAACCCAGCGCTGCTCCATCCATGTCTAGCTGAGTGAGGGAATGAAGGGCCCTTTGGGTGGGGGCTGGCAGTCAGTGTTGCCATCTACCTGCCCTCCACTATGACCAGCCAGGCTCCAAGGCTGGTGGGGAGGGGCTGGCTGTCAGGTTTCATGTGATCTCGTTGTCATTTTCCCCAGTGTAAAGCAGGGTTTGTCTAGGTGACATTAGACCGTAGCATACAGGGCTTTCCTTATCAGCTTCCAGGTCTGTCTGCTTGGCCAGGCTGGACTTCCAGAAGTCAGCGGCCCAGTCAGATTCCTCTCTGTGTTCACAGTGCCAGTGCAGGGTCTGGCACAGTCAGTGCCCAATGTGTGGGCAGAGGAGCCCCTCAGTAACGGTCATTGAGAGTCAAGCCAATGGGGGCCAGGCTGTGCTACAGGAGGACAGAGATAAACCTGACTCAGTTCTGGTCCTCAGGGCGCTCCCAGTGTGGCTAGGAAGAGACTGACAGTAGACAGTGTGCTATGGGGGTGATGGAGGACAAACCTAGGGCCTGTGGGGACATGAGGAGGGAGAGAGTAACATGGGATATGAAGCAAGCCTCTGGAAGCACAGGTCCTGGAGCCACACTGTGTGTGTTCAGATTCCAGCTCTGTCCTCTCAACTATGCAACCTCGAACAAGCCATTTCATCTCTCTGTGCCTCAGTTTTCTCATCTGTAAAACAAATAATACAAGTAGGACCTTAGAACAATGTTTGGTAGATAGTGAGTAGTCAAATATGTCAGCTAAAGGAAGAAAACAAATGATACTCACATTTGACCAGCCCTCCAGAAGGAGGCAGGAAAGGGACCCCTACCCACTTCTAGGCCTGTAGGGCCCTTGGGCGCCTCTTCAGAATTCAAGAGCTCTACCACCCAGTTTGAAAACTGCTGATCTTGGGGGAGACAGACCCAGAGAGGGGCAAGTACTTGTCTGCGGCCATGCAGCCAGTGGCAAAGCCAGAACTGAACCCAAGAGTTCCTTTCTCCCAGCCTGAGCAACTTTCTCTTTGCCAGGCCACCTCCCCTGTAATAGGCCCACATCTGTGTGCCACTTGCATTCATCACACAAGGCCCCATGTGAAATGCAGCTGGATGCTTTGCAAAATTTGGTTTAAAATGAGTGTACAAGCTGGCTTTCCCTGACCATGGCACCAACCAGAGTTGCACTGGTCTTCTTGGAATTAAAACAGTGTCTTTTTTTAAGTGAATACTTTGGTTTGCTTTTGCCATTTAAAAATATATCCAGGGAGATATGATCAAGTGCCTTCCTTGTCTTATATATGTCATCCAAACAAGATAGAACGTGGACTGTTCTTTTTGAAAATTACCTGCTCTCTTCTACTTCACTTCTTACAAAAGCCACTCTTCCCTGTTCTCTGCCAGGATCTAAGGCTTCATGGATGTCCCTTCACCTGGCCTCTCTGTCAGGCTCCCACTCATCCTCATCTCTTCCTTGTGTCATTGCAATAGCCTCTTCCCTTTGTCCTGGCTTATAATTTTGCTTCCTCCCAATCTTTCTCTACAGAGCTGAGGTGTATTTAAAAAAAAAAATCTTTTCACCCTGTTTCCCTACTTCAAACCTATGGCTTCTCAGAATCTGCAGGGTAAGAGCTAAAGTCCTTAGCTTGTCATCTAAGGTCTTTCATGATCTGGCCTTAATTTACCCATTCAGTTTCACTTCCCTTCTTCCTAGACACAAATTATTTATACCCCATAGATAAGGCAGGAGGCACCTAATTATCCAGGCCTCCTAGGCTATGAAGGTTGCTGCCACTGAGTTCACAGGCCCCTGACAGTCAGGGTTTGTATTAGTTTCCTGTGGCTGCTCTAACAAATTACTTCAAATTTGTTCCAACAAACTGGAAGTTTGTTCTCTTCCAGTTCTGGAGGTCAGAACTCTCAAACAGTCTTACAGGGCTAACTCACATTCCCTCAGGATGCTCTGGGAGAGGCCCCACTTCCTGTCTCTTTCAGCTTCTGGTGGCTGTGGGCATTTCTTAGCTTGTGGCTGCATCCTTTCAATCTCTGCCGCCACAGCCACATCACCTCTGCTGTGTCAAATCTCCCTCTGCCTCCCTCCTATAAGGACACTTGTGATCGCTGGGCCTACCTGCATAATCCAGGATCATCTCCTCACTCCAAGACCCTTCATTTCATCACATCTGCAAAATCCTTTTGCTATGTAAAGTGACATTCCCCAGGTCCAGGGATTAGGGGTCATTCCTCAGCCAACCACAGACTCAAAGGAAACACCGTGCATTTCAAAGCTCTCTCACTGATGAATAGGGCTATTTCCTGCCACCCTGAGATCATTACTTACCTGCTGTGTGCAGCTTTCTATCCTTTCAGTTTGCATTTTATGGGATGGGGAAGATAAGAATTATTCTTTGAAAGTGGGCTAGATTGGATTTTGGCTAACACTGGATATGTAACAAACAGAATTATTGAGAAATTAATTGCTCTCTTGTTTTGTTGACTCCTGTGGGCTTTCCAGAAGGAACAAAAGCATTTTCTCAGCAGGCTTCACCATCGCCTGCATATCTCCCTACCCAGGGAGGAAACTGCCCATGTTTCTAAAGGTCTGGGCCTTTTATGTTGTTTAAACCTTTCATTGGGAGAAGGAGGCAGGTTTTCTGGTGTCATCAGAAGGAAGTGAAGAATTCTCATGGAGGTGAGCTGAGGTTCTCCTTGAGCAGTGGTCTGAGGGGAGGGTGTGAGGCTTTGAGCAGTAGAGGAGGTTGAAGAAGGGAGTGCCCAGCCCCAGGGCACACTGTCCTGTGTCCCCTTCCCCATCTCCGACCCTGGGAGGGGTTCTTTTGTTATCGTAATTAGTGGCGTTACGAACATTCTTGGGCATGTCTCCCACTGCACATGCAGGAGTTGCTTAAAGACATACCATGGAGTTGGACTGCTGGGTAATAAGGTGTGTGAAGCGCAGTCTCATACGTTACAGCCAAATCCAGAAGTGCTCCTGCTTGCGGGGCTGCCCTTGCTCCTCCGCCTTGCAGCCTCCCTCTAGCGTCCCCTGTTGGCAGAAGCTAAGAAGGCTCCCGCTGGCTAAGCGGAATAACAGAGTCCGAGCTCAGGCATCACAAAGCAGAATTTTAGAGTAGGGTTTGAGATGAGAGGCACAGCACATTCATTTCGAAATATGTGATCGCCGTGTTGACCGAATAAAAAACAACCGGGCCAATATGGCCCAAAGGTCGCCGGTTTAAAACTTCTGCGGCGTAGCCTGACTTCCTCCTGATCTTCACTTTGTCCTGCTCTTGCCGCAGGAAACTGCTCCTCTTTTCCCACGAGTGGTGCTCAGCCATCGCCAAGCTTTCATTTCTCCTTTCTCTCCATCCCAGTTTCCTCCTCGCCTGGATACCTTGCCCCCTGTGCGTCTTTCTTGTTGCGGAAAGCCCATTTCAAACGCGGCCCCTTTCCTGGCGTTTTCTCTGATCTCCGCGGTGGAGGTAATATAGACACCCTTCCCTTGGGTTCTGGGGCCCCCATCTGCCCTCTGTCTGAGCAACAAGCACTGTTCACTCAGCATCACAGTTGTTTTGGTCTATGATTCATCCCTTCACTCAGAATTTCTTCTCAAGTTTAAGAAAAACAATGTAACAGTATGAGAATAGAGAAAATCACTTTTATCCCACCACTGGCACAACTTTTATCATTTTAATGTATTCCTTTCTATTTTTTGGTCCACGTGTTCTGAATATGTAGCACACCTGTAATGCTGCATCTGATTTTTTTTTTACCCATATTAGGTCAAAAACCCCTTTTCCCGATGTTGCTTCCAGAGTCTCCATCACAATTTTTAATGGTTATGTGCCGTTCCATTGTGCATGAGTGATCTTTTGGTTCTAAGTGACAGAAACTTAATCTGAATGAGCTTGAAGAGAGAAAAAGGATTTTGTTCAGAGGATATTGGGGCATCTCACAGAAGCCAAGGGTAGGCGTGTGGCTGGGGCTTGGGGACCCCCAGAACAGGGATGCAGTTGCCAGGAGGTATATCCTGTGTCTCTGTCGACTTCATTCTTCCCTCCCTCCCTCAGCTGATCAGCTTCCTCTGCTTTTCCTGTCCACATGGCAGAAAATGCCCACTAATCATGCCCAGGCTTTACATGTGGCCACCCAATAGAGACTGGTCCTTTTTTCTCAGGAGCAGACTCTGCTTGTGTAGCTAGGGGCAGGGTCTCATTCTACTAATGGGATCATCCCTTCAGTAACCAGGTAGCTGGGCTAGAAAAGGGATCCTGGGAAGAGAATTCCATGGTGAGGTTTTATATCCCTTCCACATAACTGCTCCGGTAGTAGTCCCGTGTATTAACATATAAACTTTTCCTTATTTTGAATTATTTTCTTTGGTCCAATTCTTAGAAGTGGGATGATTGGGTCATAAAGTTTGTATATTTCTATATTTAATATTATTACCAAATTGATTTCCAAGAGTTATTCAATTTCATTCTCACCCAACGGTGGTGTGTGAGAGCCATTTCATTGTACCATTGAGAGCACCAGACATTATGACTTGAAATAGATTTTTTTTTACTATTTTAATAATTGTAAAAATATATCTCATTGTAATTTTTATTAGCATTTTTCTGGCTATTAGTAAGGCTGAAGATTTTCCCATATGTTTGTTTTATTAGAGTATATTCCCTTTTGTGAATTGTCTTTTCCTGATTTTGCCCATTTATCTGGTGGAATGTTAATTCCCAGTCAGATATAATTGCCTCTTCCTTTTGTGTGTGTGTTTCACTGTATCTACCTTTCTTCTAGGGCATGAATCATGCTCTAGGTTGTATTGCACTTATTTGTGTCTGTGTCTGATCTTTCTTAATGGATTGTGAGCTCCTGGTGGACAGAGCCAGGCCTGGGCAGCAGCTTAGCATGGAAACTTGACCTAGGATAAAATAAGCATATGGTTATAATATGCATTATGCACAAGTAATTGTTAAACCCGAGTGGTGCTGCATACAGGCTGCAGGGATGTGAGAAGCACAGACTTCATTCGTTCAGACTAAAGAGCTGTTCCATGCCGAGGTCTAAGAGTACAACTTCCTGGGGCTTCAGGACAGTGGAGGAGAGAGAATTAAATAACGATTGCACAACTAGTGGGAAATCCTACTTATCCAAGTAAGTTCCAGAGAGTTCTATGGGGGGGGGGGGCTCTAGATAATGAGCAGGGATCAGCAAACTTTCTGTAAAGGGCTAGATAGTGTTTTAGGTCTTGCAGGCCTCATACAGTTGGCTGTCACATAGCCCTCCTTGTAATTTTCTTTTCTTTTTTACAGCCCTTTAAAAAAGTAAAAATTCTTAGCTCACGGCTCATACAGAAACAACTGCCGGCCGATTTAGTCTCTAGGCTATAGTTTGGTCTCCTGGGTCTAGAATCCAGTCACAGAACATGATAGCTGGAAAGTCAACTCCCTCATTATTATACAGAAGGGGAAACTGAGTTCCAGAGGGCAGAACTGTGTGTTGGGTCCCCTTGCTGATACCTGTGCTGAACTGGGCAGCCGAGGGCTTTGCCTGGACCTCGGCACAGTCCCTAGTGCCTGTCTTCGGGGATAACCTGCTCCCGTCTTCCCTTATGTGCCACGGCTGGGGCTGTCCCAGGAGGTTAGGGGCAGTCTGTTACCAGAGCCCAGGGCTCCTCCTCCAAGGGGCTGTTCCTTGTCCCTTCCAGCGGGGGAATTCTTTGACCCTACATCCTCCTGAAATTGGGGTTGGGGGTGATGGAAAAGTTGGAGCAGCAGCATTATTAATTAATGCTGGTATGTCCTGAGGCTGAGAATTTTGTTGACTGTCGAAGCGTTTCCCTTATTATAATTGATTTTTGCAGGGAAGGTGACATTCTTTTTTCAACTGAATCGTGTAGGGGGCAGAAAATACCAAAAATAATTGCTTCCTCTCTCCTGAGATAATTCTCCTGACCGAGTACACACTCAGCAACAAACAGGACCCGAAGCTGCTGATTCTGTCTCCAGAGGCTTCCGCAGACTCAGGGCCTTTCCCAGCAGCACAGCTGGAGGGGCCATGGGGTCTCCCCAGCCCTCCCTTACTATACAGAGGGAGGTGGGCCAGAGGGGACGTCCTGCTGGAGTTGCTCCCCCAGGGTGTGTTCCCCCAGGGTCATGAGGTTCTTGCAGATGCCTGGGTATTCAAGGCACACATCCCCGTGTGGTCATGCACTGTCTGGGCCAGGAAGCCTCATGGGGACAGACACCTGTTCAACTGCAAGTGCCTTGGGAACTACCATCTCTGCTGGCAGCAGCCAGTTTCCTGCAAAGAACAGCCCTCCCCCCCCCATCCCCACTCCCAACCTTATGCTCTTGTTCTTGCCAAGAATGTCTTGATACCTCAGTTCAGGATGAACAGAACTTGTGAGCAACAAGGAATGATTTGGCCTGATAATCAGATCGTTAGTTAGGGGCTGAGGTTCTGACGTTCACACTGCTTCTGCCAGCAACGGGACCTTGGGCGAGTGTCCACCTCTCTCTGGGCCTCAGTTTCTCCTTTGGTACTAAGAGAGGACTGACGGTGCTGTTCCTTAGTGCATTTGTTTCTGGCAGCCTGTGATGAGGCTGACTGAGGACCACAGAGTATTCCTGGGACCCGGCTTCCCTCACTGGGCTCCGCCCCCTCCTGACTCTTTGGTCTCTCTAATCTTTTCTTCAGGCCCCTCTCTCCTTGCATTTCTGCCCCAGTCAGGCTAAATGATCGATCAACGCCCGCTCTCCCCTCCACAGCATGTGCCAGCCTTCCCTCTTCCTGGAATGCTCCTCCTCCCTGCTTCACAGGGCTAACCCCTGCCAGCCTACTTGAGCATCCTCTCCACCAGAAAGCATGCAAACACTGAGTGCCCTCTGGTCCTCACACTGGGTTGCAATGCAGAGTTTTGAGGGGAGGTGGGAGCCCTACCTCTGATTCCTCACGGTCACCCTGTCCCCATCATGGATCTGGACACTAGACAGAGAGACCAGGAGAACCTGGTGGGAGGAAGGGCAGGCATGAGGCGTGGAGAAGATATTTGTGGAATAACTGGCCCATATTTTGTTTTCTAAGAAAAAGGAGGTGCTGGAGCTCTGACTGCCTCCCCTGCTGCCCCTCTGCCCGGGTCCCTCCCCTCTTCTGGCTTCATTGCCCTGAGCTGCATGGGGGAGTGGGACAGTGGTGTGAGGGCATCTCACAGACTGGACAGCAGCATCTCTGGACCCTCTTGACTATGCAGTGTGGGGCATGTAAATGAATGAATGAATGAATGACTGTTAAAATGTGTATAAAGACACAACATTTCATTTAGCTTGGCTGTTTCAGGCAAACTAAGACCTAGTGTCTCTTTGTTTATTTCCACTTAACCTGTGTGTGTGCACACGTGGGCACACACCATGCTCACACACATGTAGATCTTCAAGGATTCAGCTTCAGAAAACATTCCCACCTAATGCACCCCCATCCCAGTCCTGTATCAACCCCATTCTTAAACCCCTTTCTTCAGTGCTTCTCAAACTTTAATATGCATAGGCACCATATACGGATCTTGCTAAAATATAGATTCTGACTCAGCAGGTCTAGGGTGGGACCCAAGGGCTACTCTGAGAGGGCCACTCTGAGAGTACCCCAGGTATCTGGTTTGGGCCACAGAGGATGATGGGGTCATTTGATTTGACTTTTTGGATTTTAGGACCTGTCTTTGGCCTTTTCCTAGAGCAATGGACCACAGCTCCATTCAGACATGGAGTGTTTGGACATCATTGTCCCCTTTGTATAATAGTTGACTGGGAAATCTCAACACATTTACATCTATCAGGCAAGTGAGAACCAGAAATAGATCACCTGTAGGAAACATGGCACTATTCTATATGTGTAAAATATAGTAAAAAAACATACACTCATGGAAAAGTTGTTGAACTTACAATTTTATTCTCTTTCCCATTAATATTCATTTCACCATTTGCCATTTGTTCACCTTTTTTTAAATATCTCTGCTCAGAAGTAGACAAGCAGGTGCAAGCACTAGAATTTTCAGGAAAATGTATCAAGAAATTTAAATTCAGAACATTCTCTCCATGAACTTAATGTTATTATCATTATTTGGAAGTCGAGAAATGACTGGCACTATTGCGTGGGATGACCCCATCCAACTCCTAAAGTACCAGAGTTGGAGAACCGTGTCCAACTAGCTCATTCTCTCTGGTTCTGGAAACAAGTGTAACCTGAATTCCCTGGTCCTTGCTCACTGGAGATAAAAAGGAAGGTCTATTAACAATAATAACTTAAATTCTCCTAGGTTTTCAGCCACCTCTCACATTCTCTTCAGGTTGTTCTCTGACAATGTCCCACATGTGTTTAAACAATGGGATGTAAATTGAGATGGTGTATAAACCTTAAGGACATGCCTTTAAAAGTCCAAAGAGATGCCCTCCTTTCTCACTTCCTGTTTGCTGGAATGAAGCTGTGATGGCTGGAGTTCTGGCAGCAATGGTGGACCATGAGCTGGCTTTGGGAATGCGCAGTAGAGGAACAAGATGCAAGGAGCATGGCTCCACGAGCCTGTGGTATGCCAGAATAGCCCAGAATTTCCTATTGCTGGACTTCTCAAAAACAAGAGAAGAAGAAACTTTTATCATGTTTAAGACTCTATTACTTAGGGTTTTTCTTTTCCTCAAACCTGAACCCCCACCTCAACCGATGTTGATGCCAAAACGGAGCTGTGTTCTCCTCAGTCCTCCTGGCCAGAGCCTTGCTATGTCCAGGCTGAAGTGAGGACAGTGTGTCCCTCTCCAGCTCTGCTGCCCACTGTTGTACTTGGACTCCACCGCGAAAGGTCTCCAGCTTCCCAGAGCTTCCCAGAGCAGCCCTTCTGTTTCTTCCTCAGCAATGCATTGTTCTGGGCTCCTCACACTTTAACATACACACACATCATGGGGAGCTTGTTAAAACGCAGATTCTGATTCAGCAGGTATGGAGGTAGGGCTGGAGGGTCTGCATTTCCAACAAGTTTTCAGTTGGTGTTGCAGCTACTGGCCCAGACCACGATTGGAGACAGCTCTTGGAATGGTGAGCTGTGAGCTGTTTGGAGGCATACCTGTTTCCACAATGCTTGGAACACAATAGATCAGTGGTTCTCAACCTGTGGGTCGCGACCCCTTTGGGGGTCGAACGACCCTTTCACAGGGGTCAAAGCAAAAAGATATTTACATTACGATTCATAACAGTAGCAAAATTACAGTTATAGAGTAGCAACGAAAATAATTTCATGGTTGGGGGTCACCACAACATGAGGAACTGTATTAAGGGATCGCGGCATTAGGAAGGTTGAGAACCGCTGCAATAGATGCTCAGTATGCAGGATGACTGACGAAATCATAGGCAATTAGTATGCAAGATGCGAAGTCCTGCAGAAAGAAGCATGCCACTCCATTTACTATGCATATCAAATTTATTTTCACTTGAACCCCACTTTCAGAAATAGCTATTAACCTTCCATGGAAATAGTGCCCTGAGAAACCCACTTTGGCAGACGCTAGTTTAGAGAGGTGTCTTCACTGACCCTGTAACCCGAGGGAGCCAACCTTCATATGGGAGCCTCAAATCCAGGACTCTATTTGGGTGTCTGCTTCAGCAATTAGGAGAAATAGTTTCAACCCAGACTCCCTGTGTCCCAGAGGGTCTATAAACTCCTTCAGGGGATGTATTTGAATACATTAAAATATAGGAGCCCGGTGTTACTGCTAAGGTGTGCATTTTCTCTCTTCCCCTGGCAGCACCCAATAGGCCTATGGCCCCTCAGGGCAATGAGAGACTGAGTTGTTTGCTAATTAGCATGTTCCTATGGATTTGTTCAAATGTCTTTGTTCCCAGGCAAGGAGAAAGTGCTGGGGAGGAAACTGAAGGAGTTTGAAGCTGAGGAAAAGACTGAGTTCCCTGTGGGGACAGTGTTGACTAGTGAAGCCCTAGAGCCTTTTCCTCCTGGGAAGAAGCCTCCTGGGCTCTGGCAGGTCTGCCTTTACCATTCAAGGGAATGGGGAGGCTGGGAGTTGGGGCTTTGTCATCCCTCTGTGGGAGCATTCTCGGAATTGCAGGCCCGGCCCGTCTGCTCAGGAGCCCCAAGAGTGGCCTGTAGCCCAGGAGGAGTGGAATTCACAGGGTCCAGCCTGGGAGCTACATGGGCTGCATCCCTTGAATTTGAACGTGGCACCCAGCCCTTTGTCCTTATTTCTGGGCTTCCCATCGACTCTGGATCAATAGGGACACTTCTATTCAACATTCTGTTACATATGTCAAAAGATACGGCTCGGCTCCTATGAAATAAAAGCAGAAAACTGCAAGGAGAAGAGGAACAGACATTCTTTTAAAAGAAGCCACAGAAGGAGATTAAAAAAATTTTTTTTAATGAAAAGGGAATTAATGAGAAAAGGAAACACTGTTCGAGAAACTAAAAATGTAATCACAGAATTAAAACTCACCATTAATCCCTTGGTGAGATTAAAGAACAGACTTGGTGCTGTAAAATATTAAATCAGTGCTGTAGAGGTCTTCAAGGTTGAGAAATCTCATCGAAAATAGGGGGGAGAAGATAAAGACATTAAAATGACAAGAGGAAAGTTTATAAGCATGGAGACCAGAGAATAAAGAAGTGCCAAGCAGACACTTGATGCTTCTAAGGGTGAGACCAGAGAGAAGTAATCATTCAAGAGATAAGAGAACGCAGCTCGGAAGAGATCAAAATGTGCCAGGCAAAAAGCTCTGAAAATGGACCTATACCTAGACACCTCACAAAAATGCTTGAAGAATCAGGATTTTTAAAATCCTGCAAGTGTATACTCAGAATAAAGAGGAAGCCTACACAAGAAATCAGACTGGTTTCAGACTTTTGCTGCCCAAAATTCCAATGGAGGATGTCTACAGGGTTTTCAGAAGAATAAAGAAAAAGATTGGGATCCAATTAATTATTTGATACCCCACCAAGGTTTGTTTACTGTTTGAAGTCTCAAGAAAGATATCCTCAAATATGCAAGGATTTAAGAAACATACCGCCCTGTTCCCTTTTGAATAAGGAACTTGGAGGAGTATTCAAGATCGTCATCAAGAGATGAAACGAAATTTAAGAACTGAGAGTGGGGGAGCTCTGGTACCAAAGTGAGTGGGGGGAGTGCCTGTTAAAGAGAGAGAAATCTAAGAAGTTGTAAAAGTGGTACAAAACTTAATGAAAAGTTAAAAGTATTCACAAAGAGGTAAAGAGGACTCAGGAAATACTGATTTACTCTTGACTGATACAGTTGTCCCCCCTTATCCGTGGTTTTGCTTTCTGCAGTTTCAGTAACCCACAAGTCAACCATGGTCTGAAAGTATTAAATGGGAAATTCCAGAAATAAACCATTCATGAGTATGAAATTGTGTGCTGTTCTGAAACCTCTCACCATCCCTCTGTCCAGCATATCTACGCTGGACATATACGAGTAGTACAGTAAGATATTTTGAGAGAGAGAGAAAAAAAAACCACATTCACATAACTCTTATGACAGTATATTGTTATAGTTATTCTATTTTATTATTAATTATTGTTATTAATCGCTTACTGCGCCTAATTTATTAATTAAACTTTATCATAGGCATGTGTCAGAAAAAATGCAGTATATGTAGAGTTCGGTGCTATGTGCAGTTTCCGGAGCCCACTGAGTCTTGGAACATATTCCCCTTGGATAAGAGGGACCTATTATACTTCATTTCTTCCACACTCCTCTTGAAGGCAGTGAATAGGCCAAGTGTGGTTCTGTGGAGCAGGGAGATATCTCCAGAGACCCCCGAAGTCCAGACTCAGCATAAGTGTTGCTTTGTTTCCAGTGAGGCACAGCTCATTTCAGAGTATCTCATTCGCTTCCCCCTTAAGGCAGTTGGTGGACTAGAGACCCGTAATTTCTTCCAGGAACTTCTTGCTAGCCTGCTGAGGATTGTCTTTGTATTCTACAGATAGGTTTCTGCCCAAGGTCATGTTGCCACCTTATTCTTGCCAAAGGACATCTGCTGTTTCCTGGTGTTCTGGATGTCCCCAGCCTGCTGTAACTCGTGCTGGTCACGGAGAGGATCAAAAGGCATTTGTAGGTGTCTGCACATTTCTGACGCTCTTCTGTGGGTTCTGAGTTCTCAACTTTTCTTGGAAGTCTTGAATAAGAACCGTTCTTGACATACTTGGACTTGAGCATGGCGCTGCTTATGCCATAACTGTATCTGGAGTTTTAAACTGGTTAAAGTTTGGCATGGACTTTTTAATAACTGAAAGTGATCAGAAAGCCATGTGATCTGTTTAAAGGTCATTGTGGTGCAGGAAAGAGAGATTTGACAGAATTTGTTTGAAGATAAGCGACTGGACAAAAAAAGTAAAACCATTTTATGTTTATGCCCTGTTGACATCAGACTGTTGGGTAAACTGGTAACACACTTCAGAACATAGAAGCAGAAATCCCAAATAAAATAGTGTTCAATCCAGTACTATGTTAAGAGAACAATACATTTGACCAAATTGGTTTTATTTCAGGTAGGTAAAGATGACTCAGATTAGAAAGTGCATTAATGCAATTTATCACAGCAAAAGAAAAATTTTGGCAGGAGTTCGGAAACCTGTCCGCACAAGGTATTTTTATTCCCCTAGCACAGGTATCAAACAGAAGCCAATAGGATAAAGGCAATGTCTGTTTGGGATGACTATTTAGGCTGCTGTGATAGGCTTATCCTCAAAGAAGCCATTTGATTTTGGGGTGGTGACAGGTGTGCTTCATGTGACTAAAAAGCCATGTTGTATCATTCCATGAGAGCAAAGGGAGTTCAGCCACAGGTGAACAATTTGAGTGTGGAAGAGACTCTCAAAGTTCAAGGTGACAAGACTTACATTTGAGAAACTCTTCAGGTTTCATCTGAAATTCTCAGTGGGGCTTATCAAGGTGCTTTGAGAACCAGAAAAGGGAAATTGCTAAACACTGGAGCAGCAAACAGTGCAGCCCAGTGAAGGCGAGGCCAGAGATTCACAGGGCATCAGAGCAAACATTGGATATGACTTCTGAACCTCTCAAGACCACAAGCGATTTTGCTATTTGATTCTTCAAAGTGGCTCTCAGTCATGTATTATTTTAAAACAGTTCTATTGAGATATAATTTACATACAATATCACACCAATTTTAAGCATACAATTCAATGGGTTTTGACAAATGTTTTTTAAGTGTGTAACCACCAGCACAATCAAGATATAAAACTTTTCCGTCACCTTGGAAGTTTCCTTGTGTTTCTTTATAGCCAATTTCCTTTGCGCACCCTTAGTCACAGGCAACTGCTGACCTGCCTTCTAGTTGTGCTTACTGAGGGTCTGTGGGGCTCCCTATGTGCATCTCCCTCATCTTTGACGTTCTGTACTGCAGATTCCAGCTGCCTCTGCCTCCTTGAACTCGTCTCTGTCCCTCAGCTCCGTAGGTCTGCTGGGCTCAGTTTGGGTTCCCCTCCCTGGCCTGGGAACTCTCTCTAGGCAGTCAGGTAAGACAGCCATAGGTCTCACCTGTGGTTTTTCCTGTCATGACAGTCCTGTGTCTGTAGGTCCAAGATCCATAGGAGAGATTTTACTCATTGTGTTTGGTTTTTAATTGTTTATGCTACGAGGGCAATTTCTGTAGCGATTAATTCTTCCCAAGCAGAAGTGGAAGTGCTCTGACTCACAGTTTGCTATTTTCGTGATGATCTCATGTTACCTGGACCACCAGAAGAAAGCACTTCAGGTACCTTCAGGCTGGTGGCCACTCCCTTGATGCAGGAGTATGGTTTCAGCTAAAATGAAACAATTGCATTTCCAGTTTGGGACCCACTTCCTCCTTAAGGCATAAAGATAGTTGCAGGGCCAGTTGTACAAAGAACACCCATTATCGTTGTCAACTGTCCCAGCAAAGCCTCTGTTCCCTCTCCAGTCCAGGATCCAAATCTAGCCCAACACGTATTTAGTAATCATGTCTCTTTAGATTCCTTCCACCTGGAGCAATCCCCTCAGTCTTTCCTGCTCACATATGTCCCCGATAGTGTTAAAGGATACAGGCCTTTCATTCCGGGGTGGGTTCCTCAGTCTGGATCTACCCTGGTGTCCAGATTCAGAACATGCTTTCTTGGCAGGAATTACATAAAAACGATGTTGGGCTTTTTCAGTGCATGGTATCAGGGAGCATACAGTGTCAGTCCCTCGCACCACTGTTGATTAATTTTAATCACCTGGTTACATCATTGTCTGCCAGCTTTTTCCATGGTAGAAACACCATTTCTCCCTCTGTAACTTGTGGGGATATGTTCTGAGACCATGCCAATATTCACAGGTGCCTTTTTGAGGGAGTAAAACATTTATGATTTAACTTGGTGCTGAAGGATAGCAACCATGTAACAAGAGCTATCATCTAATGAGCCCAGCACCATGCTAAGCACTTAACATATTTTAATTTAATCTTCAGATAGTGTGCCTTACATACCATTATTATCTCCTCTTATAGATGAGGAAACTGAGTATCTTGGTGATGATTTTGGAGCAGGACACATTAGATACAACCTGTTCAGTCTTCTTGAGTACTACAAAATTTTTTTCCATTTAATGCAAAATATATATATATATTAAAGATACTAGCCAAGAAAGAGTTAAAAGCACCAAACAGAAGTGTTTTGAATTTTTCCCTTGCAGCTCAAATGATTCTGTTTCTGGCAACTAATGACCCAAAGTTTCCATTTGATGCTTTAGTAGGTAATACACCTTAAAAATCTGCAACCATTTTTAAATTGGGTCAAAGACACTTACTTAAAGCCACAAAGTTGTCAAAAATAAACCCCACTAAACCTCATTATTTCTACCCATGTTAGGTCAGGTCATGAAAGGAAAATGAAAGATAATGACCAAAAATGTCAACCCAGTCAAAGCCATTTGGAAATGTGCCAGCATAGGGACCAACCCAAAGGAGACCTAGAATACGATCTCTATGTATAAAGAAAAAAACCACCACATTGATAAGGTCTGCCAGTACCTTAGCAAACCCCTTTCACTCCATCAAAGAACTCACTGTATTGATCATGACAGGTAGGACAAAGGAGGAGCAGTTTATTATTAGGGTATTACATGGTGCTTTTAATTTTTATAGTGTAAATTCTGGTAGATATTTGTACATTTTAAAAATTCAATATTTAAATACTATGGGTGAATATTTCTAATAGATATGAGATTCTTTGTCTTCTTTTAGAGGCAGGCTTAAGCTGGACTTTCCTCTTATATATCACCATTCTGACATCTCTAATAGAGTAACAGTTCTCTCTCTCTTTCTCACACCTATCGTGAGCAAATAGCATTTAGCATTTGAGTTTTCCATGAAGTGAACAGGACCTCAAGCATTGTCGTTTCTATTTTCATTATTAAAATATGAGAATTGATGGAACAATTTTTATACTGGTCAAAAATTATGACACTAAAATGTTTTCAAACACCCTGAAGAAAGAGACCATAATTTTCTCATGTATTAATTATAAATTAAGCACTATCAGTCTCTGTTTCAATTCTTAATGAGTATTTTTATCTGAGTTCATTTTTATTATACCTCCCTTGGGAGACGAGTGGTGGATTTACGGGTATTTTACTAGAGCCCGTTTATTATGGGCCATTTGCTGTGGTCATAAATTTTGCGCTTGAATGACAGCGAGTGAGGAGGGATTAGAGCAAGAAATGGATTGAGGCTGAGAAGTAGGGTGGGATTCATGGTGGGCTTGCACAGAAAACAAACAGCTTTTACATTTTGAGAGAGCTCAAAATGACCTGGAAAAAGTACCATATTAAAATGCCCTTTGCATGAAAATAGCCACATGAAAATGGACTGCTTCGCTCATACTCCTGTTACAACACACACCTTAGTTCAAATGATTTGTGGCCTTCACAGACATAACACAGAGCTGTGGCTCTTCCCGAAGACCCTAAAGGCCATGGATTGGAATCCTGAGGTGTGAGGCCGGCATGCTGAACCAAAATGTTGACCTAATGAGGGAACCTAGCAGACTGCCTGGCATCCAATGTCCACTGAGTTTTGGATGGTCTCAGTTCATCACTTAGGGAATAACATTATACTTAAGTGATAACAAAAAAAGTTTATTTTTGTGTGTGGGGTGTGTGTGTGTGTGTGTGTGTGTGTACATATATGTGATAAATGGAGGTAAAATTTTAATGAAATCTTTAATAGGCAGTTAACTAGCAGTGGCGGGGGGGCGGGGAGTGAGTATAGGAAATACCAGTGTCTGGTTGGCAGTGTGATTCCAGAAGTCACAAGCCTACATATATGAGTTCATCATTTTGGTTGTTCAGACATGTTTTGGAAAGTGTGGCAGAAATGGTTGGTTTCCCTTTCTTTTATATAATAGAAACCTGAGTTTTTTTCCTGAGCGTATGGCTACTCAAAAGAAAGACTACATTTCCCAGACCTCCCTAAAGCTAGTTATGGCTGTGTCATGAAGTTCTGCCCAGTGGGATGTAAGTGGCGTGTGCAACTTGTTAGTTATGTCCTTAAAGGAAAGGGGCATGTTCTCTCTGCCCCTTCCAGTTGGTGGGAATGTAAACGCGTGGTGAGGCATCTTGAACCAGCAGGACAAGGGAACCCCAGGATGGCAGAGCTACCAGAAAGAGGAAACCTGGGCCCCTGACAACCTCACAGCCAGAGCTGCCATACCAAGCCCAGACTTTTATACACTAGAGAAATGAATTTGTTTCGTTTAAGACACAGTTAGTCTGGGTTTCTGATGCGTGTACCTAGACCTATGTTTTAACTTATACTGTGGGTAAGTCAAAGATCCATAGTAATTGATTCCATGCTCATCTCTGTCACCAGGCTGTAAGATCCTTATGATGATCTCTGTCAATATTTCCTTCCAGTTCTTCTTGGTCACCCCAGAACTTTCCTGGGCTCTGGCTAAGAAAAGTCACTTGTCAATGTTTATTGAATGAACGAATGAATGAATGTATTATGATCAAGCCAGCCTATGGTGGGAGCTGTGATAGAATCATCAGAAGAGCTGTGGAGGGAGAGCTGCCTTCCAGATGGAATTTATGTCTAGGAATTTGTGTTTGGCTGCTTGTACCAGAAAATCCAAATGACAGTGACTTAATCATACAGTGATTCGTTTTCTTCACATGGTAAGGGTTTGGGGGTGGGTGGTTCTGAACTGAGTTAGGTGATTCAGTGGTATCAGGCCTAAGTTTCTACTCTTCGGTTGGCCTCTTCCTCATGGTTACAAGATGGTAGCCAAACTCCGACTATCATTTCTATGTTCCAGGGAAGCAAGGTCAAAATGGTGAAATGGAAAGCCAGCCAAGCCTGTTCCCTCCTAAAAAGCTCAGGCTGCTCCTGACATTTGCAGGGCCCAGGACAAAAATACAAAGAGAGACACAGCTACTTACTATATGACTGAATATATCTGGGTATTTTGTTAATGAGCTGGCAAAGTCTGAATGAATAATAAAATCGAGATATATGTAATTCATAAGTTACATGTTTATAAAATAAAATTTATTTTTTTTCTTTCATCTCAGCAAAATTCAATAATTATGTTATCATCAAGATCTTCACAAATGTGTATCATATTGACAGTAATGATCTAAAGCAGGGATTGGAAAACTATGATCTATTTCTGTAAATAAGTTTTACTGGCACACAGCCATGTTCATTTTTTTTACGTATTGTTCATGGCTTCCTGGTGGCCAAGGCAAAGAGAAACCCCAGTAACTCACCAAGATCTCATTGGCTGAGCACTAATTCTGCACCCAAATAAAGGATATTGCATAACAAAACAACAACGTATATTGTGGATTTTTATGCAAGATGCTGGAATGCTCTTCTGTGGCTCCTCCTTAGAGATTTCCTCCTGCTAAGTGGACACCATAGCATAGATCACAGTTCAGGGGGTGAAGATTTTGCAGATCCCACACTTGCTTTCTGCTGATTTATTCAGGTCCAGGTATTAGGCTAGAGAGATTGAAGGAATGGCTGGGTCATCACCAGATCCTCAAAGCTTCTTGGGCCAGTGGGGGTCGCTCTGTTTGTATTGGAACATTAATGTGAGGGGCAGGGGCTCATCTGTAATTAATCAAGCAGTAGTGAGAGCAAGCACGGGGAGCTTGCATTGATTCCTAACACATAATACAAAATGGCGCCCAGCAGCCAGTGACTTCAGCCTTGGAGAGGCTTGCCAAATTGGATTAGCAAACCAAATGTCTGTTCCAATGCCTGAGAGATGGACGAGGCACTTATTAAACGGTCCACAGGCAGGGATGTGTTAAGTACTTAATCAACCCTTCATTTCCCTCCTCTGGGGAACAGAGATGCCTCAGTGCCACCCGTGGTAAAAGATTACCAATCTCTGCAGGATCTCCCCCTGCTATTTTCACTGCACAATGTGCATGAGTTATAGCAGAACCTGAGGAAGACAGGCTACTCGGCCATGGGGCAGTGGAAACTGCACAGGTCTGGGGGCGGGCCTGCCTCTCCCACTGGCTCACTGTGAGGCCTTGTGTCTCTCCTTCCCCTCGCAGGCCTCAGTGCTCCTCCCTTCAAGGCCTCCCTG
>NW_017731483.1:2579249-2747850 GCF_001890085.2 Hipposideros armiger | reverse complement strand
AAATTTACATCCAATTGTTACCATAGCAACTGGCTCTCTTGCACAGGATTCCATAGAAAATTTGTTTTGGGCCTTTTGAAGGAGCTGGGGTTTACAAGGATCTCAGCATCTACAAGCGCAGAATGGGCAAAATGATGTGTGACCGATATGAATAAGGATTATGAGTAGAGATATTGTGACAGCGTGGTATAGTGTCAGATGGTTGCTGGACTTAAGGTGATCACTTCTTGAGGTATATAAATGTTGAATAACTATGGTATACACCTGAGACTAATGTAATATTGTTAGCCATAATTTATTGAAAATGTTTTTTAAAAAAAGAATTAAGAACAGGGTTATGAAATGGTCTTGCCACACCGTAAACTGGGATGGATGGTTTTTAGAGACTTCCTTCTCTCCTTTTTTTTTTTTTTTTGTTTTCCAGGACACCGACATTCCCTTCTAGATCCCCAGAAAGTTAGTTCCCCACAGAAAAAAGGCAGGACCAGTTCATGGAAGTCATGGGGCAACTAATTTTCTTTCAACAAAAGGAAGAATTTGTAGCAGGCAGAACCATCTGAAGATGTAATTGGCAGCTTCGGTAGGTAGTGATCTCCCTGTCTCTGGAGGTGTGTGAACAGGGTCCTGTCAGAGGGCTCTAGAGAGGATCGCACAGAGGGCAGGATGAGGGGTGGATGAGGGATCTCTGGGTCTCTTTTGGCCCTGGGATAGGGGCAGTTGAACCAAGCCTGCTTGTGAGACCAGCTCTCACCTCCCCGCGGGCTAAGCAGAATGTCAGGTTTGGCCATTTTAGCTCTATGGGCACCGGGAATGTGGTTTGTGTCTCCATAAACTCAGTGCCCAGCACCCTGCTTGGCCCATGGACGAATGAATGAATTCCTTAAGGTTTACTAAGTGTGCAGGCACAGTCTACTAACCATTTATGTGTTCTTTTATTATGATAATAAAAATCTACTTTTTAAAGCATGGCCAAATAACAATTTGAACTGGAAACAACAGAAAATGATGTTGCTTATAAAACCCCATCCCATATGCTGGAGTCATTCCCTGAATTATAGTTGAGGCATAAAAGTGTTTGTCCTCTACAACCACGTGGAAGTGATGGGGAGGCTGTGTGATTTAGCGGAAAGCTCTCTGCCCAAAGGGACAGGAAAACTCTCCTTGGACAAGTCCCTTACCCTCCCTGTGCCTCCATTTTCTCCTCTGTGAAATGGGAGTAATGAAAACCATCAGGAATGACCAGCTGATGGGTAGAGGCTGCCTACAGTGCTGTGTACAGAAGGATTCAGAAGTTGATTCTGTATTCAGTTGAAGACTGTGTGGTAATTGATTAGCAATGTCTGCCCTGGGCACCAGGTGGGAGGAAGGTGGCCCATGTGTCATGTAGTCATCATCCCTGGACTAGGAGGACTAGGGGCCCTGATGGTATTGGATGCCAAGACTTAATGCTTCTAAGTCACCCCAGTCATTCTACGTCTCCTCAGTCATTCCTCTGCCTTCAAGCCAATCTTCTTGGCCCTTCTCTTCTCCTGAGTTTGTAAAAGTATGAGGAAGCTGTGAGGCTGTTGCTTCAAAACCTCATTACATCTTCTGTTCTATATTGAGTAGTCTGTGTGAAAGACCTCAGAGTTGTCTAGAGGCAGGAAGTGTCCAGGTTGGTTTCTAAGTGGCACAGATTAGTGGAGAAATGCAGGGTTTAGATTCTAAGGAACACCTGGCAGAGGAGCCAGAGGCAGAGGAAAGACTGTTGGAGTCTTTGGAAAAGAGGACTGTGGATGGGCCACTGCAAGGAGTGGGTGGAATTAGTCCTGCAGGGATTTATTCTGGGCCCACAGCTGTGCTCCAGGACTGGAATTCCTCTTTGACAGCAAGAGGCCACACCCTGAGGGAGAGAGACCTGGCTAGGCCTTCTTGGGTAAAACATTCTCTCCTACTGGCACTTTCCCCCAATTTCCCCTCTAGCCGTATGTGCCTCCACTCTCCCCAGCCACCTGGAATCCAGTTACACTGGCCTCTGCACCATTCCTAGATCTACCCCAAGTATTCTTAACCCCACCCGCCTGCCAGCACTGTTCCAGGTGCCTGGCAAGCCCTTCTCCACTCAGCAGACTCCTATTCATGCTTCAAGATCCAGCCTCAAGGTTAGCTCTTAGATGCCCTCCCAAACCTCTGGACCACATAGAGTCCTGCATCCACTATCCCCTTCTTGTATCTAGACTGGCGATGTTGTCTGGCTTCTTGGTAAATCCCTACTTTGCTTGGTTCTGGGTAAGCCTGGACACGGTGGAGTGAAACATCCCAGAATATAGTCATTTTGTGAGAGAAAATAAAGATGGCTTAATTCACTGATGAGTGCAGCAAATTCATTTTCCATTGACGCCTCCCTGGGAGCTCATCTCTCATGTGAAGGCTGCTTGAGCATGCAGAATGGATTCCTGTGGTCCATTCACAGGCCCCTCTTGGGAGCTAGCCTGGGCTGAGGGATGGCCAGGAGGGCCCTCTGGCTGGTCCTGACCTCATAAAACGCCTCATATTTCATCTTTTGATGTTATCTCTAAAGGAGGTTATATGGGTTATATGTCTGTCCCATCAGATGGGTGCACTGACCGGATGAAAGCAGAAAATACGCAGCTGACGAAGTAACATTTGCATCCCATTACCGAACCACATCACTTTTAGTGCACTATAAATTAACATGCTTTTAAACTAAATGCTGTGATCTTGTGATTAACAATTACATTGCATTGCTTTTTTTCTTTGATATTAAAAATGATCACTTAGTAAATGTAAAGATTTAAAATAGATCACAATTTGGGTAACTGTTTCTTCATATCTTCATTTATTAGTATACCAAGCACCTCAAAAATCAAAAGTGGCCCAGGCTTCCCTTAGCCTCTGAGAAGTCCCACATGCCTAGGGACATGTTTGCATGTAATCCTGTAGCATAGCTGTGTGACCTTGGGCAAGATGCTTAAACCATCTCCTCAGCTTCAGTTTCATCATGGGCCCCATTTGCAAAAGGGTGAAGATAATTGTGTCTTGCGGAGGTTCAGTGATGAGGTAAGGCGATATACATGAGTACCCAGCAAAATTTTAGATACACAAAGTTCCCGGTAGACAGTAGGTGCCCAGTAATTGGTAGCAGTGATGGTTATGATTTTATCTAAGTGCCAGTTCATTTCCAGCTGTTTTGATGCAGACTATTCCTGTATCTGTTATCTACTACTGTGGAACAAATCACTTTAAAAACTTAGTGGCTTAAAATAACAACCCTTTATTAACCTCAAGATTCTGTAGTTTGACTATTTAGGTCAGGCTTAGCTGGCAGGTTTTCTGGACCCTGCTGGGATTCTTCTTGCTTTTGTGGTCAGCTGCAGGCCGGCTTTGTTGATTTTGGCTGAGCTCGTCACATGTTTGGGGCTGCTGTTGGGATGATTGGGGTGACTCATTAACATCTACAGCAACCTACCCTGGGTTTGTTCACATGCCAGGTGACAAGGATCACAAGGGAGCCAGTGGCAGGGTGCAAGTTCTCTTGAGGGTTAGGCTTGGAACTAGCAAATTGTCACACCTGCCACAGTCTAAAGTCAAAGCTAGTCACAGTCTCAGGAGATGGGGAATACACTCCATGTCTTGATGGGAAGAGCTGCACAGTCTCATCAACAAAGCAGTAGAGAGAGGAAGAGAAATAGTTGGGGTCGTTTTTGCAAACAATCTACCACAGTTCTCCCTTTTTAAACAAAAACCGGAGCCTTCAGTTTATTCCCTGTGTGCCCCAGTGAGCAAGAGGTGATGAATTCTGTTCTTTTCCACTGTCTGGTTCAGCCTATTTTTAGATCTCGTCTAATAAAATGAATTTCACACCTGCGTTACTCACCCACTAACAAACACTTTGTTTTTATCGATGCCTGGGACAAACACCTAGACAGCCTGGATTTGTAGTTCCATTACCTTCGAGCACAATAATTGTTAATTACTTGCTTTATTTGGTTCTGTTGCGTTTGCCAATAGTCAATTACCTATGTTAGGTTTTCTTGTGATCAGTGGGGCTTAGCCAATATTGCAGCTCAGCTCTGTTTTTGTCTCAGCGATGTCTTTTCCAAGAGAGTTAAAGAAAACCCTTGTTCACTAGTTTATTGAATATTAGCCTTTATCTGCTTATTTCAAAGGCTGGTTGTTCACTGCTGCAAACACCGAAGTGTTCAGGCTGAGCTCTTAGAATTGAACAAAAGATATCTCCCCCACCCCGTCTTTGCCTGATCTGGCTAAATCCTAGTGTGTGGAGTAAAGAGCGAATTGTCGAATTGTCAGACCGAGGAACATTCGTTTAGCTCATGCCTGAATCTCTGAGCCTGAGTTATCCCCTCTAATCCACCCTCCACATTGCCACCGAGGGACCTAACGCAGAGATCTGATTGCATCACTTGTGCTACAGCACATGGCTGGACCCAGTTCTTCCGTTCTTCTATACCCTTGGCCTTTGTCATATGACTTCGCAGGTGCACAGCCTTGTATCTGGACTAGGCCATGACTTCACGTGGTCAACAGAATGAGGTGGAAGTGACAACGTGACAGATCTAAGGTCAGGCCTCAAGACACTGTGCATGTCTCCTTTTGCACTCTTGAGCCTCTGCCGTTGCCACGAGCAACACATGCCCAGGCTGGCCTGGAGGTCCCAGGAGGAAGAGAAGAGACTCATAGAGAAGAGCCAAACCACCTCAGCCAAGACCAGCCAACTACCAGCTGACCCTAGATGCGTAAGTCAAAAACACTGTTGTTTTAGGGCCGGCTGAGTGGCTCAGCTGGTTAAGAGCTCGCTCAAGAGTTTGAGTTCTGAGCAACAGCAGTTTGATTCCTGGCCTGAGCTGAGCAGCCGCTGAGCTGCCAACTGGTGACAGGATGGCTCAGCTTACAAAACAAAAAAAACACTGTTGTTTTAAGCCACTGAGATTTGGGGTAGTTTATTACAAAGCAAAAGATGATTCATCATTCTTGTGCTTAAACCCCAGCACTGGTCCCCTGTAGCTTGAGGCATCAAGTCTAGGCAGAACTTTCCAGCATCTGGGCCCTACTACTCCCCCTGGTCTCATTTCTTCCAGATCTCCCTTCCCATTTTAATTTTGGCAATGACCCCGAATGACGTGTAGTGCTTCAAATGCATCAAGCTGTTTCACATTTCTATGCCTTTGTACCTGTCGTGCCCTTGGCCTGAAATGCCATTCTCTTCTTGGCCTGGGAAACTCCTATGTGTCTGTCAAAACCCGGCTCAGGCCTTGTCTCTTCCAAGAAGTCTCACCGTATCCCCCTCTCCCCTGCGGTAAATCATGCTCACTTCTGTGAGAGGTCTCAGCTCATATTTATGTCTGTTGTTATCATATGACATGGTATTATGATGTGGGTTGTTTTTATTTTATTTTTGCTCATCTTTGCCATCTATCAGACAGTTTCACTTAAGGACAAAGGACAGCTTCATTCGTCAATGTATTCTCAGTGCCCAGAGCAATGCCTGGCTCCAACAGTGCTTGGTGACTAAATGAGGTGCTAGGATCCCTCCTAGCTGGGGGAATTGCCTACAATAAAAAGATGGTCATTTCTTGCTTCCATTACACCCTCCTCCCCCTCTGCCAATTGGTATGGTGGAATTTGCTTACATCCTGTCCTTGTACTTAGGATCTGACTCCACTGTAGGGGGTGCTCAAGTGCTCAGTGAGCAAGTGAGTCCTTGGTCTTCTGGGTCTCCCTGCGGAGCTATGAGCTTCTTCAAGGCTGAATGTGGGTTTTTCCACCTCTGCACCCATGATGCTTTCACCAAGCCTATACAGGGGCAGTTTCAGAAAGTCAATTTTTTTCAAAATATTTCTGTTTCTAGGATATCCATCAAGTGCCAGGCATTGGTCTGGGTGCTTCAGGTAGGTGATGACAGAGATAGACATGGGTCCCTGCCTTCCCAGAGCATACATTCCAACTGGGGAGATAGGAAAAAAAAGATTAATGACTTAATTACATAAAATGTTGTTTCTGTCTGTTCTCATGGCTGGAGGAATTTTCTTGGCATTTGGAGGTTAATGTTTGTGAGTGTCTGACTTAAAAATTAGCCATGTGTGAGACGGCCGGTTAGCTCAGGAGGTTATAGCGCAGGCAGGGCGCAGTGCTTATAACACCAAGGTTGCTGGTTTGATTCCCACATGGGCCACTGAGTTGCACCCTCCACAACTAGACTGAAACAACTACTTGACTTGGAGCTGATGGGTCCTGGAAAAACACACTGTTCCCCAATAAAATAAAATAAAAAATAGCCATTTGTGCAAAGTTCTCAGGAAGCCGAGGGGCACAGCCCAGAGAGAGCAGTTGTTCTCCAGAAGGTGAACCCTGTGATACAACTGGAGGCCAGAGATGCCTGATCCTACCACACCAGCCCGCTACACCGTGGGCAGAGAAGGGGTAATGGTGTTGAGGGGAAAACAGTTTTAGTTTTCAGTATGAACCCTATTCTGACTGGCTCTCGGGCACATTCCAAATCGCAAGGGCTGATTTGCAATCAAGCCGTTTTTCACTTGGACAACTTTATATATTATGCTCCAGGGTGAGCAGTATCAGGGATGTATTTACTTAATGATGTGGAGGAGGCCAGTCAATAAATAAAATAATTGCAAAGTGTGACAAGCACTTTATAAAGGGGCCTGAGATGAAGTTGGAGGAAAGGCAAGGGCCAGATTACGCTGGGCCATGACCCTCATAAGGGCTTTGGGTTTTATTGCAAGTGCATCAGAGACTAGGGGAGAGATGGGATCAGACTGGTGTTTAAAGAATATCACTTCTGCTGCTATGGGGAGTACACTTTTATTTAACTGAATCAAGTATTTCTAGAGTGTGTCCAAACAAATTGGCTTCTAGTTCTTGAAGCCATCACCTCTCTTTACTGAATTTCACTGCCTCCTTGTAGAACTCGGGACCCTAATTTTCCAAGGAGACAAACATTCAATTTCTGGTTTAGATTTGCATTAGAAAGAGGCCTTAATTACTCTGATCTCTAACACCTCGGAGGAGCTGATTTGAGCTTTTCAGATGCTAAGAGTGTTAATTGGCCGAGGGGCCCAGCTGAGCAAAACCCGGCACCACTTAGTGTGCACAGGGTGAGGGTGGGGGTGAGGAGCGGGGTGGGGGGCTGGGAAATGGGGAAGGTGGCGGTTAGAGAGAGGAGGGGACACCTCACATTTGTCACGTTTCCTGGAGGTCTGCAGAGGAGAATGAGGGTAATCAACATAGCAGTTTTGCTTGTTTTGGATCATTCAAGTCTCTTCCTACCCATTCTTCCAGTTCTAATGCGCTCCCACTGCCTTCAGTAAGCATCCCACCTCCACTCCCAGCCCAGAATCTCCCCTGCTGCTTCCGGGGCAGACATCGCCTCCCTGGGCTCCTGGTTGCTAATTATAGAACTTCCCACACTGCATTGGATGGTCTGTCCCCTTGGAGGACAAAGCTTCATGTCATACAGCTTTGCCTCCTTGCACAGCTCAAAGTGGGTGCTCAGGAAATGTAAAATGAAGAATAGAACAAATAATAATAATATGTTAATAATAATATAATAATAGAAGCCACACATATATAGGACTTCCTGTGGTTCTATGCTGTTTAGTCTCAGAGTTAGTAGACATTTAATTCTGTTTTCCAATTCCTGCCAGAGCAAATGTCTGGCATGAATCACCATTGATAGTTATAGATTTATTTGTGGGATTATTTCATATTTACCACCCCATCAGGACAAGAACTCCTGTCCGTTTAATTGAAAATTGATAGAATGAGTAGACAGAAAATCAGTGAGAATACAAAATACCTGAACAACACCATCAAGCAACTTGACCCAACTGGCAATTATTGAACTCTCTTCCTAACAACAGCAAGACACTCATTCTTATCAAGTGCATGTGGCACATTTACCAAAATAGACTATATTAGGGGTCATAAAACAAGACTTAATAAATTTAAAACAATTCCCTTCATACGAAGTATTTTCTCAGATCACACTGGTTTATAATTAAATTATAAACCAATAACAGGGAGATCTCTGTAAAGTCTCCAAATGTTCAGGAACTAAATAACACACTTCACTTCTAAGTAACCCATGGATTGAAAAACATGAAAAATGAAATTAGAAGATATTTTGAACAGAATGAAATAAAAATACAACATTAGAATTTGTGGGATGTTGATAAAGTAGTACTTATGGGGAAATTTATAGTACTAAATGGCTATATTAGAAGGAAGAAGTCGCAAATCAATGACCACAGCACCTCCTTAAGAAACTAGAAATGGAAGAGAAAATAAAACCCAAATAAGCTGAAGAAATGAAGTAATAAAGATTTAAGTGAAAAGAATATCGAAAAAACAGCAGAGAGAATCAATGAAACCAAAAGCAGTTTCTCTGAGAAGATCAATAAGAATGATAAACCTTTAGTTTGACTGATCAGGGAAAAAAAAGAGAAGACATAAATTTCCAATGTCAGGAATAAAAGAAGTGGTATCACTATAGATTCTCCAGATAATAAAAGGATAACAAGGGAATATTATGAACAAATTTATGCAAATTCCTTAATTTATGCATATTACTAAAACTTAAGGAGAAATAGTTAACCTGAATAACTCAATTTCTATTAAAGAAATTGAATTTGTAAGTTATAAAAACCTTCCCACACTGATGAATTCTACAAAGTATTTAAGAAAGACATAATACCAATTCAACACAAATTCTTTCACAAAGTTTTCAGGAGTAGGGGAAAGGGAATATTTCCCAATCCATTCACTAGGCCAACATTACCCTGATACCAAAAACAGCAGACAAAGGCATTATAAGAAAAGAGAATAATCCCTTATGAACCGAGATTGAGTCCAACAATAGATTAAAAGGATAATGAATGCATCATGACCAAGCAGGGGTTTCCCCCAGAAATGAAGGGTTGGTTTGACATTCAAAAATCAATGTGATTCACCATATTAACAAACTAAAACAAACAAACCAACACACACACACACACACACACACACACACACACGATCATCTCAATAAATACAGAAAATGTATTTGACAAAATCCAACATCCGTTCCTGGTAAAAACAGTCAGCAAACTAGTAACAAAAGGAATTTGCTCTCCTTGATGAGGCCATCTACAAAATCTCAGTAGCTAACATCATACTTAATCATGAAAGACTGAATGCTTTCCTGCCAAGATCGGGAATAAGAAAGGGATATCCATTCTTGCCACTTCGAGTCAACATTGTATTGGAGGTCTTAGCCAGTGCAATCAGGCAAAGCAAAGAACTGAGACACTCAGATTGGAAAGGAAAACTGTCTTTGTTCACACACAACATGATCATCTACGTAGAAAATCTAATGGAATCGACAAAAAAGCTGCTAGAAGTAATAAACAAGTTTTGCAAAGTTGCAGGATACAAAATCAATCTATAGAAATTCAATGTATTTTACATACTAGGAACAAACAGAAATAGAAATTAAAAAAAAATTTACCACTTATAGTAGTACCAAAAGATATAAAATACATAGTTAGGGATGAATCTGAGGAAAGTTACAAGAGACCTGTATTCTGAAACTATAAAATATTGCTGAGAGAAACTAAACTTTAAAAAATGAAGTTGGAAGAATCAATATTTTTAAGATATCAGTTCTCCCCAAATTGATCTATAGATGTAACTCAATCTCAATTGAATTTCCCATAGGCCTTTTTGCTAGAAATTGATATGTTGATTCTAATATTTATACTAAAATGCAGAGTCCAGATTAGCTAAAACAATTTTGAAAAAGAAAAAAATTGGAGGGCTCACATTACCTGATTGCAACACATAAACATATAGTAATAAGAAACATGATAATGGCATAAAGACAAATAGATAAATGAAACAGAATAAAAAGCTTGAATAAAGAGTCCAGAAATAGACCCACATGTAAATAGACAACTGATTTTTTTTTAAAAAAAGATTTTATTGGGGAATTGGGGGAGGGGAAGAGTGTTGGGGAACCGGGGAAGGGGAACAGACAAGTTGCTGTCCTTTTGTTCTTCAGTCTAGTTGTGGAGGACATCCCTTCACCGGCCCATGCTGGTATTATCATTGTGCTCTTCCTGGGTGAGGCAGTCGCTAGCCGGCCATTGGACAGCCACTCACAGCGGCTCTGGGCAGCTTACGCTGGCTGCCGGCCACTCACGGTAGCCCATGGCAGCCCACTGCAGCTTCACTGAAGCCTATGCAGTCGCCGGCGACTCACAGCAGCCCAGCTCCAGGTCGAGCTATTGTTCACCATCTTAGCTGTAGAGAGCACAGCGTCACTGGCCCTCATGTGGGATTCGAACCGGGGCCCTGCTGCTTAGAACTGGCGTCTCAAGCCAACTCTTAACCAATGCGCCACTCGGGCGGCCCGACAACTGATTTTTGACAAAGGTGCAAAGCCAATGCGGTGGAGAGAACATAATTTTTTAGCAAAGACTGGAAGACCTAGATATCCAAATGCAAAAACAAACAAACAAATGAAATACTTGGATCCATACTTTGCACTATATACAAAATTTAACTCAAATGGATCTTAGAACTAAATGTAAACTATATATATATAAGTGGGATAAAAGTAAAAACTTCTCTTCAAGAGACATTGTAATAAGAACAAAAATATAAGTAACAGACTGGCAAAAATATTTGCAATTCTTATATCTGATAAAGGACTTGTAGCCAGAATATACAAAGAACACTCAAAACTCAATAACATGAAAATAACCCAATTTAAAGATGGACAAAAGAGTTGAATAGATGCCTCATCAAAGAATGTATAGGGTTGGCAAATAACATAAAAAGATGCACATCATCATTAGTTATCAGGGAAATGCAAATTAAAAACCACAATGAGATACCACCCCTTGTATTGAATATACCTGCTGGTTTGAATATAAAATGGTACTACTATTTTGGAAAATATTTTGGCATTTCTTAAAAAGCTAAACTAACACCTATCACATGGTCCAGCCATCCTACTCCTAGGTTTTTACCCAAAACCAATGAAAGCATATGCCCATTAAAAGACTTGGACACAAGTGTCCACAGCAGCATTATTTGCCCATTTACAGGTAAATGGATAAACAAAGTATGGTACATCCACACAATGGAATACTGTTCTGCAATAAAAAGGAACATATTATTGATACAAACAACACGTGTCTACCTCAAAACGAATCTTAAAATAATTATGCTGAGGGAAAGAAGCCAGACAATAGAGTATAGATATTGTATGATTCCATTTATAAAATTCTAGAAAATGCAAGCTAATCTATAATAGCAGGTAGCAGCAGATCAGTGAGGATGGGATGGGAGGGAGGGATTACAAAGAACACAACAAAACATCTGGGGATGAGGGATATGTCATTCTCCTGACTCAGGTGATGGTTTCATGGCTATATCCCTATGTCAAACCTGATCGCATTGTATCCTTTAAATATATACATTTATTGTATGTCCATCGTAGTTCATAAAGCTGTTTAAGTATATTTCAGCCTTGGTCAGGTACATGTGCACACACAGAGTTCCTGAGGCATGTCCTAGGTCTACTGATTCGGATTACGTAGGGGTGGGCCTAGAATCTCAGCTTTGCGATTCTGATGCACACCCCAGTTTGACAGCCATGGCCCCATGACATTGAAATCCCTGCCTGTGGCCTATGCTTTCCTTCTCTCCATGCTTCCCTTGAAAGCCTCACCTCTCCACACCCCATTGCATTCTTTGACCTCCAGCCCATCCAGGCTATCTGAGGTTCTCTGAAGGGTACATGCTCTTTTGACCCTGAGCCTTTGCAGACACTGTGCCATTTCCCTGGAATATCCTGTGCTCTTTTTTTTTTTTTTAGATTTTTTTATTGGGGAATTGGGGGATGGGAACAGTGCTGGGGAATTGGGGGAAGGGGTACAGACAAGTTGCTGTCTTTTTTTGTTCTTCAGTCTAGTTGTGGAGGACGTTGCTTCACTAGCCCAAGTTGGCACCATCATTGCGCTCTTCCCAGGTGATGCAAATCAGTCGCCGGCTTCTGGACAGCCGCTCAGAGCGGCTTGAGGGCCGCTCACGCTGGCTGCTGGCCACACACAGTAGCCCATGGCAACCCACTGCATCAGGGGCTGCAGCCTACGCCATCGCCAGCGACTCACGGCACCCCAGCTCCAGGTTGAGCTGTTGTTCAGCATCTTAGCTGTAGAGGGCAGTATCACTGGCCCTCATATGTTAACCCTGTGCTCTTAAGTTGGTAAGTTCCTACTCATGCTTCAAAACCCTGCTCAGGTGGCACCTCCTCTGGGAAGCCTTCACAGACACCCCACACTCCGTCTGAGGCTTTTTTTCTCTAGGGACCTCTTTGAACTTTGGTTTCCTGATCTGTAAAATGGACTTAAGAATAATACTGACCTGGGAGGATTGTCTTGGGGACTCAATGAGATAAACCGTTTAGGATAGTTCTTGGTGCATATTAGAATTCAACAAATGATGGTTACTGTCACAGTGACTGTTCCTGTTATTTCCCATCCCTGCCATCAGCGCCCTCTGAGTATGGCCAGCACACCATCCAACACATCTTCTCTCATCTTCCTCCCCAAGACTGTGACTTCTCTGAGTGTGCCACAGGCATTTAGTTAGTTCAGCCCACAAATATGTTTTGAGCACTCCCTGGGTGTCTGACCCTCTCCCAGGTGCTGGGGATACAAAGGTTAGGAGGAAGGGAATGGACATCAGCAGTGAAGGCAGCAGAGATGTAGCAGAGGAGAGTGTGAGGAGCACAGACTTCTGAGCCATTGCTCTAGCACATGTAGCTGTGTGACCTTGGGCACGTTACTTAACCTCTCTGTTCCTCAGTTTCCTCAGCTATAAAATGGGGTAGAGAATACCTATCTTACTAAGGTTGATGTGCCATTTTATTTTAACAAAACATAAATAATATTGCTCAAATCAGCTGATATCTGTAAAACACTCCAAATAAAGGACATTAAATATCCACTGGATTTGGCCATTAGCAGGGCATCCAAGGTGTGGAGAGAGCTGTTGTAGAGGAGGCGGAAGCCAAAGTGCAGGGATGGAGGAGTGAGTGACTCAGAAAGTTGAGCAAGGGAAGTGGACATAGCTTCTTAGAGCTATTTGGATGGGAACAGGAGAAGGGAGGGTGGTAGCTAGATGGGGGAGGGTGTGCAAGGTTTCTCAGAGACCAAGAGTTATTAATTGAAGGGAAGGTGCCAGCAGGAAGGGTGTGACTGCAGATACAGGAGAGAGCAAGGACAGAAGGTCAGAGCAAAGGCGAGACCGCATGCATGTAGGTCCAGTGAGAAGCTGTCAGGCAGGGAGGAGGCAACCTCCACACTCTGGGTGGAGCAAACTCATCTGCGGAGGGAAAGGAGAGCTGTGTTGGATGAGGGAGGTGTTAGGGAAGGCGGGGGAAGTGTGAAATAGCTCTTGAGGGGAGTGGGGGAGGGTTATAAAAGACTGACAGGTGGAGCTAAGCAGAGGCCAGAATGTGGAAGGGTGCCCGAGTGTGGGGAGGGGCAAGGGAGATCAATTCACCTGCAGCTGCAACCCCTGGGGTGGAGGTGGCGAAGGTGGGGGCAGCATTGCTTCAGGGTTGGGCTCGCTCACTGGGAGGAGGACCAACTTCTCTCTGTCTGCCTGGGACTGTCCAGGTTTTAAAACAAAGTCCAATGTCTAGGGAAGCGCCTCAGGACAGCTGGCCACCCAACTGGACAGAGTGGTGGAAACACAGGGATCTAAGGGCTATGAGGATGCTGGTTCCCGTGATCAGCACCAGTATGTGGGGGAGTGCAAGGGACAGAAGGGCCCCCACACACACACACACTCAGGATATGGGAATGGGGGGTGGGGAGGAGGAAGGTTAAGGACCTAAAGGTGCTACCTGCCTCCCCAGCTCCTGATAGTGCCTAACCCTCCACTGAGGCACTACATGTTTTTCCAGAGACTGCAAAACCAAACATTTACGTGCTACTTTTAAGTTTTGCCATAGCCACCCAGCTTCTACATTAACGTAATATTCTTTAAAATCAGCTCCTTAGTAAATAGATCTTAAAAGGAAACAGTGTCTACCCTATATGGAGAAAAACAAGGAAAACACACACCACCACCACCACCAAACAGGTGTTGGATTCTGACTGATCTGCTGCCTGACAAAGGATCTGAGCGTCAGGCCGCTCCTGTTCTGTTAACCTGGGAGAAGGGCCAGCGTTAGAGGCGTTTAAGAAGTGCTGTGCCAAGCCGAGTCCTTCCTGAGCCGCTCGGGGGGATGGAGACTTGAAAGGGGACACAGCTTTCCTGTGTTACTGAATTCTGTCTTCCTCTGCTACCTAAAATCCTCTTGCCTTCCTCATTTTGGAAGGTGCTGTGGTCAAGTATTGAGACTGTAGGTTCTTTTGGTGTTTTCACGAATCAACAACAGCTGTGCATTTAAATACCAAAATGCCATTTTTTTGTGGCGTTTTTCTGAGAGGTTATGTATAGGCTCAAGAATGTTCAGCTAAACAGGTCCCTGAGGACTCAGCCAATGTGACCCCCACCCCTACTGCTTCTTCCCTTTTTTTTTTTGAGAGGTAGAAACTGAAGCCCAGAGAAGGGGGGTGACTTACCCAGGGCCACACACCCTGAGGTCGGCTCTTTCAGGCCCCCCTAGCTTAGCCATCACACCTAGTTGGCTGCTTTTCCCAATCCTTCTCCACTTCGCCTTCAGAGACAATTTTGCTTCTTGATTTCTGACTTCTTGTCAGCTGTGATTAATGAGGAAGGCTCCTGCATACACGATTTTCAGCTGTACCCAGTTTACGACAAACAGATTAGACCATTTAAGTCAGAATAATGCTATTTAGCAAAGCCGGATTTAGAGCTTGCGGAAATTAAGAAGATTAATTTAAAGGTAAAAAAAGAGCGACAATCATAGATCAACACCTGAAAAATCTTGCTGCCTGTACACATCCCTAATTGAGAAGTATGTGGAAGATTCCATCCGTGAAATTCAATTATCATGCAAGCCAGCGAAAGCAGCTTCCCTGGGGAAGCAACTAGGCAGCCCAAATCAAAACAGCTCCACCTGTCTGTTTTGGTGTCAAAAGAGTGAGAAAACCTGCCTTAGTGATGAAGAAATATGGACGGGATGCATCAATATAATGAAAATGTCCAGGGGTCCCTTTCCATAATGGGATTACCTCCCAAGCTCCTCCATCAGGGGTCAGCCCAGAAAATTCTCTGAGGCTCCAATAAACCTCTGGATACCGGGGCCCAAGGCACTGGTACCCCATTCCTGACACCCTTTTCCCCAGCTTGGAGGTGGGACTAGGTGGGGGTGGCAGACAAAGGTGCTCTGAAGCCCCTGCGCCCCTTCCACTGATTGGGGGGGGTGCTTCTTAACCCAAGCAATCAGCACACAAAACTGTAATAATTGCAAATGAGCTGCTGGTAATTGACCCACCTTTTAACTGCAGGGAGGGATGCGGTGGTGGCAGTGGTGGCAGTGGCAGATCTGTCAGCACTTGCTTTGTCTCTCCAGTTTAGCTGAGATTCACCCAGGAGCACGCTGCAACCCCCTGCAGAAAAGCTGGATGGAGTTCCTTTTCAGTTAACTGCTTTGGGTGGTTGTGGTGGTGAATAAAAGCAGATTCCCTACTGATGCTTAGATGGATAGAGTTTGCAAAGTGCTTTCACATGCATCAACTCAGGAAATTCGACTCATCATTGAGGTGAAGAGGCTGAGGTTAAGCGACTGGCCTCATCTTTTTGAAAGATTATTGTTGGATTCTGATCTCGTGTGTTTGGCACTCCCCTGGTTAATGTTGAGGGAGGCACAGGCTCAGTCTTTCAGGAACTCTTGTTCCGGTGAAGGAAGACTCATCACAGACTGGTGAGATCATCATTGAAGGTCAAATGTGAGAGGATCATTAGAGCAGTTGCTCAGGGAGAGGTCATTGATGGAAGGGACTGCAGGATGAAGAAAACCTCCCAGGACAGGGGTCAAGTCTGCCTTCAACACTGTTGTAGGGCCCAGAAATATGCTTGGCACAAAGCAGATTTCAAAAATATCTGTTGAATAAATGAATGAATGATGGAATAGCCTTGAAAGCTATAAAGAATGTGGAGGATTTGGAGAAGAGTAAGTGTGTCGGGAATTATTGACCAGGAGAATGGAACATGCAAATTGTAGCATACTAAAACTGCAATAATATTGGGTTTGCTGAATCCATGCTAAGCACAGACAAGTTCTGGCTGACATTAACAATGTGGCTTGCGACTCTGTTGAAATCCAGCAAATCTTTGCAGATAATTCTCATGGAGGGTGGTAGGTCTCTCGTTCATGTGCATCCCCCTTCTCTCAAAGTCATTGCTTCCAAGACCATCTGTGCCTCTTCCAGTGACATAGAAGTTCTGGATTAGCTTCTCCAAGAATGATTTTGAATTCTAGTGGCTAGTCCCCGAATGGAGCAGGACTCAGGGGAGAGGAGAAAACTCAGTGGGTAAGGAAAAGGTATGTGTTTAACTGGAGACTTGTGTAATTTTCAGGGTGTAACGAAAATCGATGAAGATGGCTTTCATGTTGACTGTGTACTTTGAGTCCTCAGGGCCACCGTTATGAAGAGAGCACATCTCCCGATCTGAAGTAAGGGTCTAGTGTTAGGGCAGACTCTCTGGTGCTACCCGGGGTGGGGGTGGGGGCCCTCGACCAGCCTCCCTGAGCTGGAAGGGATGGAGGACATGGCCTCATCTCCAGCCTGAACTGCGATCCTCACATCTGTGGTCTGAGACAAGTGGGCCCAGCGGGCTCAGGATCAACGTGAAAGTCAACAACTTCATAAAAGGGTGGGAGCAGTGAAACAAACCTGCCTGTTCCTACCAATAGCGTTCTCATTCCAGCATGTAACCTAAAAACAACAGTGGATTTGTTAAGCCCTGGTCAGGAGGGGTTTGTTGGAAAAGTCGTACAGTCACGTTCCGGGTTGGCTGTTTTTTTCTCCATTATAATTTGCTTCCATTCCAGTCTCTGCCTTTCTCTGCCCTGCTCCATTGCCTCAGGGGCTGACACCCATGGGCTGCACCATGTCCTTAGCCCTCGAGCATCTAGTTCGGATCAGCCCATGGGAGGCAGCATGGGAGATGGAAGGGTGGGAGGAGGTAAAGGTCAGAGTATTTCTCTCCTGTCCCCTCTTGCTCTGGCATCATGGCATCATGTTTCTGGCAGGGTCTTGGTCCCTCTGTGACCACAATGAGCCAGGCGGCAGTTGCTCTGCAGCTTCAGCTCTCACGAAGCTCTTAGAATACTATTTCTTCCCTTTGCCCCTTCAAGCCTTCAGGGGGAATGGCTTCTGCTGCGACTGGCTAAGCTGGGGGCCCCACCATCCTGTTTACACCTCTGCAAATGGTCTCTTCATGGAATGAGTTTATATTTCCTGCCAAGGTCCTGACTGAGAGGAAGTTTCAGCTGGAGATCAGGGTTCCTATCTTGTTCCCCTCGGGACTTGCCTGGTCTGATTGCAGAGCCTGGCTGTAGAACCCTTGGTAAATAGATACAGAAGTCTTTATGCTCTAGGAACCCAAAGGGTTTGAGGGAATCTCTGTTACTCCCTTCTGTCTCACCTCTCAGCCTGTTAGGATGGCCCTCCTCCTGGTCTTCTTCGTGACAGGGAGTTGAGCACGTCAGGATATGAGCTGCTCACACCTCCACCGCCCTGCTGGTCTTGGATGCTGGTCCAAGTGAGCAGTGCCTTTGTGTTTCATAGGCAGGTTCTCAGGGAGTCACTAGAGTGGGAAGAGTTGTGATCACCACATTAATGTAA
The DNA here is from genome assembly GCF_001890085.2 of Hipposideros armiger. Taxonomy (NCBI): domain Eukaryota; kingdom Metazoa; phylum Chordata; class Mammalia; order Chiroptera; family Hipposideridae; genus Hipposideros; species Hipposideros armiger. The sequence goes on along the minus strand of NW_017731483.1, from coordinate 2,729,998 downwards.
ATTCTGGTTTGGTGCCAGTGCTGAGCCTGAAGCTACTCAGCAAAAGTCTCAGAGCACACCGAGGCCAATTGCCGCCCACCTGGGGTCTGTCAGTCTCTGATAGTTTTCCAAGAAAGAGGCGGCTGCTCTTGGAGAAAGCGTTTCCAGTATTGAGGGAATTGGGTGGGTGGGGTCCCAGTGAGTCAGCAGGACAGAGCTGTGGAGCTCACCAGGCCAATCAGATTCAGATTTGGCCGAAAGTGTAGGGAGAAGGCTTTAACACATCAAAGATGGCATCTGTCTGCCAGAGCGATGGGAGAAGGACCTCCTCACAGGGAAATAGCTACTGTCCTTTAGTCCTCAACCCAATTTGCCCTCCAAATGTCTCTGACACCTCCCGGAATTACTTTCCCCCTGCTGGAGCCCAAGGTGAATGCCTGGGAGTGAGAGAGTCTGTGGGCTGGCCCATTAAGAGGACGCCTGGGTTTCCCGCAGCCTTCCATCCCACCCAAATGGTCTGAATCCCCACTGTTTTTCACAGCCAGATGTTGTGAGGGCTCCCCTTCCTGGCACCAGCACTCTGGGCTGAGGCCAGTGTGGGGCTGGGGTTCCTTGCTCCTCTGCAGCCGAGATATCCATCCTGCTTCTCAACTGCTACACAGAGGTTTGGGGTTAGCCAGTTCTGCGTCTCCACCACACCTACCAGTTTCTTCTTTATATCCTTACTTATAAAACTTCTGTTCAGCCATTCTGATGGTTCTCCAGGTTGACTGTTCTAGAATTTAGTTGTAATTTTAATTTGTTCATGGAAGGAAGCAGGCACAGTGTTTATCCACTCTGCCATCTTGGATCTCCCCTGCTTTGAGAGTCTTTAGCACAGGCAAGCGAAGGCTGAAGATAGAATTCTGTAAAGACATTATGGGGTGAAGAGGGTGGGGCGGTCCCGGGCAGCCAGTCCACAGACATCACCCATCACACCAACAATAGAGAATGGGGCTGTGTCTGCATGGAATCAGGTATCCTTCAAGTGGCTGACTGGGTGACGCCGGTCAGGATGCAGTCCCTCTCTGGGCCTCAGTGTCCTCACTGTCCTGTGAAGGGGCACTGGCAAACTGGAGCCCCAGTCCTATAAGTCCCCAACCCAGCGTCCTGGGGCCTAGAGAGCTGATGGAACATAGACGTCCTGGCACAGGAGCCCGTGCGCACACACCGAGCCTGCATTTTCTCTTGAACACGCTTTCTCTCACCTTGTCCTTGTGTCACTGGATAAGATCCCATCTGTCACGCTGAGCCATCTGCTTCCTCTCCTGCCATCTCTGCTGCCCAATTCTAAGTAAATTAAAAAACAAAGAGGCAGGAAGCTGCTGACAGCCGCATTTATCCTCATTTCTGTGGCTGGCAATGGTAGCTGAAGAGCTGGCTTCGTGGGTCTGAATTAAAGATTAGTTAGGGCTGGTGAGGAGGGGAACAGTTCTGTGGCTGTGACGTCCAGATCCTGAATGACACCGCAGGTGGCGATGAATGTGGGTGGGGCTGAGAAGGAAGGGATTTGAGCCCCTGCAAAGGACACTGGCTTTGGAGTTGGGCAAACCGGGCTCCAGGCCAGCGTGCTGCTCAGGATCCAGGGCTTAGAGCGGGAGTTCCCATTCCACCTCTGCCTCATAAATTACTGACCTCACAGCGTGGTTGGCAGACTCAGTGAGGAGCATATAGATTGACAGCAGGTATTTCTGAGGGACTCGGGGAGGCAAGGAAAAGGATGAGTGGGCAGGAAGCCAGCCCCCTATCTGGAAAGGACATTAGGGAGGAGTGTGTGACCTGGGTTTCCTCTGTGGGCCTCAGTCTCTGCATCTCTAAAATGGGACTAGGACTGAGGGACCAAACCCTAGGGAAGGTGTGGAAGGAGCAGGAGGAATGGGATGAACCTGGAGGACACGCAGGTCAGAGGAGCAGGAGACCTGGAAGAGCGGGGGCACTGCTGTGGCTTCTGGTGGGATGGCTGTCTGTTGGACTGTGTTACTGTTTCTCTTATTTTCCACCCTCCTTGGGAGAAGAATAAAATGGTCCCACCCCACTGACATCAGATTGGGCCGTGTGACTCGGCTTTGACCCATGAAAATCAAAGCTCCATCTGCCAGTTCTGAGTAGAAGCTTTACGAGCTGGCACCTATTTCCGTTTTTGCTCTTTCCCTTCTTCCAGGGACTGAAATAAGGTGTTCTCATCTACTCTGGGTCTTGAAATGAAGAAGGAGTGGCACACAGCCAAAGCTGACCTGCAGTGGATATGGATGGGAGCCAGAAATAAGTATTCATTGCAAGTAATTGACATTTGAGGGTCGTTAGCAAAAGCTGGATGATTCAGGCCCCTTCGAATCCAAGCTGGTCCCAACTTGCATCTTGGAAAAGGGGTACAGCCTGCTCCCGCCTGCATCCCTGCAATCTCTGGTTTTGGCCAGATGGGGTGCCCTCTATGACCCTCTCTGGACTTCAGTAATTGTTTCTGCAAATTAATTGGGTTGTGGACAAGTGAAAGTCAACAAGGGAGGGGAAAGGGATAGAAGCACACAATCTGCAGCCCAGAGAACGCTCGCAGGGTGGGCAGGTATGTGGCACAAATGAAAGTGGACAGTCGTCACGTCCTATTCATGCTCTCAGACTCACGGCTTTCCTCATCTTACAGATTGCACCGCCCAGAGCCGGGCACGCAGGCAGCTCTCCTCCCACGCCAGGTTCCCACGATTAGAGAGAGACCTCCAGGACTCATTCCAAGGATGCAAGCCTAGAGTTCCCTGCAGATCAGGATCTGAGGCCCTCCTTCCTGAGTTGACAACAGAACTCAAGATCAGGGGATGGCCAGGCTCTCACTGAGGCATGGCGGTGCCCCAGACAGGTGGATAGTTCAGCTTCAAAATGAAAGCCTTGACATTTATTTAGGGAGAACAGATAGCTAATGGCAACATGAATCCTTTTTCTGTTTTCCTGGGAGGTTTACTTCTGGTCCCAGACTTGGCTATTCCATTCTGTAAGACCAGAGTCCTGTAGGTAGCCACGTCTTCCTGGAGTGGACATTTGTCTGTTGGGCAGCATCCTAGCACCTGAGCATCCTGACTCTCAATGGAGAAACAGAAAAGGCTGGACACTCACTTTTCAGACCTTCCTTGCAGCAGGCCTTGGGCACTCTGACCCGTCTGCTTTGGTGACAGGAAATGATTCTATCCTCGTGCAGCACAGCATCCAGCTTCAGGGGCTGCGACAGCAGTGGCCAGATGCCGACATCCAGTGCCCAGTGGCAGTAGCAGGACTGTGTGAGCTCTGGCTAGCAGGAGTTGGGGACAGTAGTGGTGTCCTTGATACTCTGGCTCTGTGGTGGCATTTTGACTCTGGTCCTGGCCCCTACCCACTTTCTAATTCTGATTCTGCGTCTGCCCCAACCCTCAGTTGTTCACTGTATTTTCACTAAGTCTGCTTTCTGCTTCTTGTCAACTAGAGCCCGTTTCTGTTGTTTGACAGTAGTAACCTTGACAGTTATATCACCGTCCCGAAAGGGCAGGTCAGTATCTTGGTTCCAGACCAAGCTGCTGTGAGGGGGATCTTTCCAGTCATGCATGGTTCTGCCTTTGAGGCCTGTTCTGGGGAATACATTTTGTTATATCTCCCGGAATATTTTAGTACCCCTCTAAATTCACCCCAGACAGCGGTCCTGCTGGGCCACTCCATAACTTGGTTCCAAGCACGTGGGCCCCATCCTCAAGAGGAAGGCATATTAGGATATCCCATGATTGGCTCTTATCCAGTCATACAGGGTAAGAGCCAATTCACATTCTGAGCAATGGACAGGAGGGGGTGTCTGTCACAGCTCCATCAGTGTCAATCCCAGAAGGACCCCTTGAGACTGTCTAGTTGGGTACTTTTAAAAATAGTGTTGGCAAACCAACTGCATCAAGGTCACTTGGAAAGCCTGTTGAAAATACCTGTCCCAAGGTCCCATCTACTGAATCAGCGAGACCCAGGGGTTTGCATTTTGGTGCTCTCATCCATTACACAGGTGAGGAAAGAAGAACCCAGGTTTCCCTATCCCCAGGTACCCCATCGCACCTTGGCAGCCCTTCAAGTAGATTCCACCCCTCTTAGGCAAGAAAGCGTAATCCAGGTTGGCTGCCAGCAAGGCCAACCTGGTGGGGAGGGGATGTTGCTTCTAGAAGAAGAACTGTGATGAGTATGGAATTTATAATCTGGCTATTTCAGCAAATATTTGTGTGCTTTGCTGAAAGGTGCACTTTCAGATCAATTCTGCGCTGCGTCTTTTTCAAATTATTATTCTAAGCTTGCAAATTGAGTTTATTACTGATGTAAAAATAATAAACTCAGGAATCATTCATTACTCTCTTCCCTTAGGAGTTAGCTGAGTTTTTAAAAAAAGTCAGGAAAGTCTAGAATGACCCCAGGTTTCTTGACTTAAGGGCCTGGAGGAGAGGAAATGGGAACTGGGTGGAGGGGAGGTTTGGGGGAAGTGCAACACGTTGATTTTGTGGTGCATATGGAACCATCATAGGAATATTGGTGGGCAGAGGCCAAACAGGTCTGGCGCTTAGGAGAGAGGTTTGACTTGACAGAAAAAAGTCAGAAACTTTTAGCACAAGTGAGCTGATTCAGAGACGGTGTTTTCTGTGAGGATAGACCTTGTCAGCCCCTTTGTCCTTCATTAGGAAATGGGGGGAGAGTAGGGAAGGAAGGGTGAGTGGTGAGAGGCCGGGAGTCAACAGTTTGTCCATTTCATCTTGCACGAACATTCTGCTGCTCTGTGCCATAACATTTGTGAATTCAATTTAATTCAGCTCAGCTCAGCTCAGCTCAGCTCAGCTCAATTCAATTCAATTCAATTCAATTCAATTCAATTCAATTCAATTCAATTCAACAGTCCCAGTCACTGTGCTGAGCACATTTCAATTCATCAACTATTTATTGAGCACCTACATATTTTAGGCCCTGGAGCTCATCAGGGAACCTCTATCCTGAGTGGACTTCCACTTGTCTTATTTGGCAGTGGGTCAAGATGGGATATTTAATGTCAGGACTGAAGTCCAGAGAGAGGAAAACATTCTCAAGGTCACAGAGCAAAATAGTGAGAGAGGACTAAGCTATAATTCCTGACTCCCAGCCCAGTATGGAGGATTTTTCTGAAGCATGGTACACCCAGGAAAAGGTAGAAGGATATAAATGGACAACATGAAAATATGATTAACGCTTGATTATTTGCAAAGAGGATTAATAACTAGGTTGGCTCTGTAATCCTATTGAGGGTAGCAGCAGGGTTTCTGGGCTCATTACAGTGATTAGGGAGGGTCTCTTGAGCTGGGTGAGTGGATGAGAGAATCTCAGGAGACATCCCATTTAATCTTCTATTTAAAACAGTCGTGTACACCTCCAGCAATGAGGAGCTTACTGTTATACAAGGTAGCTCATCCCTTCTTTTGGAAATTCTGTCCATTGAAATTTGTTTTTTACAATGAAGTGAAAGCTCTCCTTTTGTGGTTTAAATTCGTTGATTTGTCTTAGCTCAGCCCCTGGAAACCACAGATCATGACTGCTCCCTTTGTCCTGTGACAGATCCTCAGAGACTTGGAGGTAGCCATGTCTCATCGAGCCTATCTTCTCCAAGCTGAGTGGCTCAGATCCCTCAGCCATTTGGTCCTCTCCTCATCATGTCCTCTCACTCCTGGTGCATTCTGGTTCACCATTGTCCCTCTCACAGAGTTGAGCACAGCACTCCAGAAGTGTGGGCTGGACATACCCTGTGATAAATGTGTTCTTTCAATGCTTATCGAAGGACCAGGAGCTGCCTGTATATAACCCTGAGACAAACGACGTTGTGACCAACTGTCCATCTGCTAATGACCCCTTGCTTCCACTTAAGGACATAGGCACCTCCTGATTTCTCTGTGTACCTGGGGGAGGGGTGGGATGGGAAGGGTCCAGTGATAATGCTTTCCATATTGTGCAAGTAAAAACGTGAAGGTTGTCTGTAAATTCACAGCACTCATTAGTGACTGGGCCAGCAAGTAAGTTTCATTCCCCTGCTACTTCAAAGTGTGGTCTGTGGATCAGCAGTATTGGCATTCCCTGGGATCTTTTTGGGACATACAAAATCACAGGCCCCACTCCAGACCTACTGTATCAAAAGCTGGGTTTTAACAAGGTCCTGGGTGATCAATATGTCTTTTAGTTCCCTTTTATGAACGCTCAGAGTCATGTTGCATGGCTCTGCCTCCAGGGCATGTGGATCATGCCAGGATGACCTTCCTAAAACTTCAACTTTGCCCTGTCATTCTGCTGCTTATGTCCTTTCAAAGGGTCATGTTTCTTTGTCTCTCCATTTTGGCTGCCTCCCCGTGTTTGTTTTTATGTATTAGGTCAGGCTGTTATGTCTCCCGATGTTAGTAGAGTGGCCTTATGTAGTAGGTGTTCTGTGGGGTCCAGTGGAGCAGTCTCCCTGGTCACCAGAGCTGGGTGCTCTAGATGTGTCCCTTGTGTGTGGCCTCCTGTTTTAGTTGATCCTTGATTGCTGTTTGCACATTAGTGGGAGGGACTGACCCTTGGGGTAATTGGTTGTGAGGACTGACTTTGACTACAGTGGAGGATTTGTGGTGCTGGGACTGACCCTACAGAGCAGGATTCACTTTAGCAGGGCTTTGGTACCTGCCCAGTTTGCCCTTTGGGTGTGTCATCCTTGGAGGTGACTGGTGATGCTCTGGCTCGGTCCAAAGCTGGCCACTGGGCTTGCCAGCCCTGTGGCCTCCTGGGAAAGGACCTGCTGCAGGAGAAGTTCAGCTACAGCCTGTGACCTGCCTGGGGCCATCTGGCATGAACCACAAAGCAATCCACAGATGGTCGCTACCTGTGCTGTTCTTGGAGGTGCCTTGAGAGGCCAAGCTGTGAACCAAGGCCAGCTGTCACTAGTGTGGGGCTTAGGGCTGCTCAGCCAGAGGTATGAGACATGCTGAAGCCAGATGCTGCTTGTTTGGGTTCAGTGAATCTTTGAGAGATTTTAGGAACGTCCATAAGCATGAGCCAAGACAGGCTGTTTGTATGGAAAGCTACTGGAAGTGGCTTGGGTGGGCCTGTTGGGAAAGGCAAGGTCTCAGGGAATCACCAGGGCAGGGTGAACAGTGTTAGCCAGGCTGATGGAGACTTAGATATGGTGCTCGCCTAAGTCCGCACACTGGGAGGGAGGAAGGCTCAACAAAGGAACTTGGCGTCAGCCAGCACTTCTGTCTGGGAGAAAGCTGCCCCTCCAACCCCCTCCCTAAAGACAGACAACTCAGTTTCTCCCTGTATGTCCTTGGTGCTTTTGAAGCCACTGCCCCAGTGCTGGAGTTCAGAATGAGTGAGTCCATCAGTGAGTAAGCCTGTGTGTGGGCCCTCTAAGAGGAACTCCTGGAACTGCAGCTGCCCTCCATCTCACTCAGCCACAGTATCCACTGGTTTTCACAACCAGAAGTGATGGGGACTTCTCTCTCCAGCACTGGAACCCTGGGCTGGGGAGCCTGATGTGGGGCTGGGACACGTCACTCCTCCTGGGTGGGGGACAGGGACCTCCACAGCCAAGATGTCCTTCGCAATTTTTAATGGTCACATGTGGTGTGGGACCAGCCCATTTTGCGTTTCTGCCCCTCCTACGGGTCTAGAGGTGGCTTTTTCTGTATGTCCTTATTTGTAGGACTTAGGTTCAGCTAGACTTCAGGAGAGTCTCAGTGATGGTTGTTCTGTAGTTAAGTTGTAATTTTGATGTGGTCGTGAGAGGAGGTAAGCACAGCGTTGACCTACTCCACCATCTTGACGGAAAAAACATTCTTTGAAAAGAAATTAAATGATGATATTTAAGAAAAATTCTTAATGCTAAACAAATTGGAGATTATTGATGCCAACTTCTCTAAAAAAGGAAATAGGTGAAAAAAGTCAGAAGGCTCATTTTACTGTGAATTCCAGGATCAGCCCATTTATGGCCCATATAAAATTTCTAAATCAATTTCTTTTAAAAAATATTAAATACAATATTATTTTTAGAAGAAAGGTTTGTAAGCTGAAAAAATCATGGTCTCTCACTCTTCTAAATGACATATGTAATTTGAAGAATTGTGATGAACTTGAACAACTATAAATGAAAATTTACAACTGAAATTGACCACTATGCTATTGATGGGGCATTGATCTGTAGGGAGCAAAAATCTTAAACTGTTTTCTAAACTCTCCTTTTGACATTAGTAATACACTTGAATCAATAATTTACTGGACACATTCTGCATACTTTTGTAGCTCTCAGAATATATTTAACTTTGACATCATTGATTGTCAATGGAGAATGTAGCTTGTTGACACTAAAATGTATTTAAAATTACTTAAGATTACTTATAATTGGTCAACTCTAGCGATCATTTCTAGAGAAAACAAGATATTGGAGCAAGTAAGCAGTAAAATGATCATAAATATTTTGTTTCCATCATAGCAAGATGCATATCTTAGGCTAGGTTCCCCTAAGAAAAAAAAAAGGGTTTGCATGAGGGTGGTTGATTTTTGGGAAACTGGTGCCCAGCAACTGGGAAGAATGAAATGAGAAAGTCAGTCCAAGGCCTTGTTCTGGCCACTGCTGTGAGCACCTGGGCTCCATCTGCTGGGATTCTGAGGAGCCATGTGGAATGCACCTCAGGATTGTCTGCCCATGGGGCAGAAGAAAGGAGCATTTCTCCATTGGTGCCCATCCCCCACATGTCAAGGGTTGTTCTCTGAGGAACTAACCCCCTTATAATTCAAAGTTGAATCATTTGTCAGAATGTCCTAAGTGACCACAGCAGAAAAGCTACAGAGCAGAAAGCAAGAGATATGAGATGCACTGAGGTGAGGTGCTTTCAGGTTACACTTGCACACAGCTGTTTTTCTCAAAAACAGCTGCAGTAGAAAAGTGGCTGAGAGATTGCAAGGTGGGGGCGCACAAGAGGTGTCGATACAACATGTAACAATTTTAAAACAAATAATTTTATTCTTGTTCTCATTGTGAATAAAAGCTTAAATTTTCTATTTTTTTAAAAACATTTTATTTTGGTTTAATGTGCATATGGTACACAATTACAATAGTTACCTACAGGAGAGCGCCCATAAGACTATCAATGAATCTGAAGTGTTCTTTTATATTCTACAATTAATTTGTTTATTTTATACAGAATGACTTTGTTGTAATTATCATTATTAAGAAGTAAATAATATACCCATTTAAAACTTTACTTGAGGGAGGAGCAGCTTGTTCTAATTTGCATTAAGGTGCCATATGGACTAGCAGTGGGGCCTCTGAGTGACAGTGCGGTGTGTCCTAGTAGGGTGGAGAGGGACACTGCTTTACCCAGTGGTTGAGACTTGGAAAAATTGTAGTCAAACTGACTTTTTGTAATCTGAATATTTTTGAAACCTCAACTGGGAGAATTTGCCACTTTAAAGGTCCTTACAGTAATAAGGGGACCCCTTTAGAGCAGGGGAACCTGTATGCTTAGCTTTTGGAACATTCAAATTTTCTTCCTCGTTCCTTGACCTCCTTGAAGATGTTCCTACCAGAGAACACTTGGAATTGCAGGGTCTAGACTAAAACCAAAGCATGTACTAAAGCAGAGTTTCTCAACATAGGTATGATTGACATGTGGGGCCAGATAATCCTTTGTTGGCAGTGGGGAACGCTGTCCTGTGCATTGCAAGAAGTTTAGCATTGTTCCTGGCCTCTATCCACTAGATGCCAACAGCAGCCCACCACCTCCCCCACCCTGTTTGACAACCAAAAATGTCTCCAGACATTGCCAAATGTCCTTGGGGAGCAAAATAGACCCCACTTGAAAATCACTGCTTTAGAGGAGGAAGGAGTTATTTGCACAGCTCATTATTTCTTTCCTGTATTTCTGTTCCACAAGCTCTGGTTTTCTATATTTTTTATTTTTAAGAAACCAGATGGTCTAATATGTGCCCAGTCCTAAGGATTCATGAGCATCACAAAGCAGAGGCCTGCATGGTGCAGTGGGCAGGCCAATGTCTGCGAGTGCCTGGTTCTGGATGCTGGGTCCTCCAACCACAAGGAGGTTTCTGACCCACAACAGGCGCAGCACATGTGTGGTGGGGATTAGTTCAGAGATGGACGAGTGTCCAGGTGAGGTCGTGTCACCTTATTATAAAAGTATGCAGCTGGACAGGGACACTATGAAATCATGCAACTAAGGGCCAGGCTGCACAGAACTGAGCAGCTGACCAGACACAGTACCTGGTTCTTCAGGTCTGGAATACAGTGATTTATTTTGCCCCACATGGGTGAGAGTACCTGGCACAGTGCCTAACACTCAGTATGGGCTCAAACAACACCCGAAACTCCCATGTGTCATTACTGCTTTGTTTGTTTGTTTGTTTGTTTGTTTGTTTTTGTTTGTTTTTTTTTAGCTGAGCCATCCTGCTACCTGTTGGCAGCTCAGCGGCTGCTCAGCTCGGGCTGGACTCGAACCGCTGTTGCTCAGAGCTCAAACTGTTGAGCGAGCTCTTAACCAACTAAGCCACTCGGCCAGCCCATTACTGCTTTGTAATTATTCAAGTTCTTCCATATCCACAAGCCCAACTGATCTGCACAAACAATGAAGGAGGCCAGGAAGTCTGGAAACAGTTCTCCTAATTCCCTGAAAAGGAAACCGAAGCTTAAGGAGGGGGGGAAGGTCAGACAAGGAGGAAATATTGGAGCCAGGATTTTTGTTCTTTTGACCCTGAATCAATGTTTCTGTAGCAGAGAATTCAGTGGACATGACAACATATCATAAAATATTAAAATTCTGGGCCGGCCGAGTGGCGCATTGGTTAAGAGTTGGCTTGGGACACCAGCCCTGAACAGCAGGGCCCAGATTTGGATCCCACATGAGGGCCAGTGACGCTGCACCTTCTACAGCTAAGATGGTGAACAACAGCTCGACCTGGAGCTGGGCTGCTGTGAGTCACCAGTGATGGTGTAGGCTATAGCTCCTGCTGCAGTGGGCTGCCATGAACTACCGTGAGTGGCTGGCCGTCAGTGTGAGTGGCTGGCAGCTGGCGGCCGGCGGCTGGCGGCCGGCAAGAGCTGCCGTGAGCTGCTGTGAGTGACCGTCCAATGGCCGGCAAGTGACAGCCTCACCTGGGAAGAGCGCAATGATAACACCAACATGGGCCAGTGAAGTAACATCCTCCACAACTAGACTGAAGAACAAACGGAGAGCAACTTGCCTGTTCCCCTTCCCCGATTCCCCAATGCTGTTCCCCTCTCCCAACTCCCCAATTAAAAAAAATCTTTAAAAAAAATATTAAAATTCTATTTTTATTACTCGAAAGTCAGGCGTTAATGACTGTTCATCACAGTATCAATTATAATAGCAGGAAATTTGAAACAATCTGGATTTTTGTTTCTGAATGGATTCTCTCAGAAAAATACAATGACCATAGTCATTTTATACTTGTAAGAATAAGAGGTTTAATCTAGGAACTAAGGAGCCTAAAAGATGAGGTGGCCAGGCCAGGGTCTGAGAAGTGCCCAGTTTCTGGACATCAGAGATGGGGACTGAAGATCTGGAAGGGGGAGTCAGGAGATGCAGAAACTAAACACTTCACACTGAAGGAATGGCCACATCTGACTGCCACCCATGGCCGCTGCTGTGATGTCCTGAGAAAAATGGTTTCTGCTTCACTTCTGCCTTCCAAATTTTATATGAGTATCCTCTCTTTGACAAACTTGAATCCTACAAACCATACAGGGAAAAGATTCTGGGAAATGTGTTAATAGTTCCAAGCTTTATACAGGAGCAGTGGTTCCAAGAATACCCAGAAGAGTCTACCCTTTGCCAGCTTGGCATCCATACACATCCCTTTCACTAAGGCTGACTTCTGCTAAAGACAGTAACAGCAACATGCTCCCACCTAGAAGGATGCAACTCTCCTTTGTGCAACTGAAGACATGCTAACTGCGCACCCCAAAGAAGAAAGATGAAGTCCCATACGTCACTTTATCCACATCTGGATGATGTTTCCCCATCTAGCTGGGTCACCCTCCCCCTTTTATACCCTGTAACTTAAAAATGGAGCTATAGGATTAACCACTATTAATATATACACTTCATATTAGATAGCAAGAGAATGGGAGACAAGGAAGTAGGAAATGTCGTGCTTAACACACGAAGATGTATTTATATCCAAACAAAGAAACAAGAAAGCAAATAGTTCTCATTTTGGCAACTGGTCATGTGCTTGTGGCTTGAATTTGACGTTTTTCTTTTACTACTTTATTCCTTAATCTTTTTTGCTCTTAGCAAGTCCTTTGGCTAGTTATGGTTCCTTGTCTGGTGGGATAACGCAAACCTTCATTCCTGAAGAGCCCGTCATTCATCTATGTTGATGTTTTCCATGAAATTTTACCACAGGACATGGGAGTATTAGGAAACACCCAGAAAATCTCGTATGCCCCAGGAGAACTCCTATTTGCTCCTGTGTTTTGGGCTACTGTGACAAAATACCAGAGACTGGGTGGTTTATAAACAACAAACATTTATTTCTCACAGCTCTGGGGGCTGGCAAGTCCAAGGTTGTGGTGCAGGCAGATTCGGTGTGTGGTGAGGACCTGATTCCACATCAATGACTGTCTTCTCACTGTAACCTCACATGGTGGAAGCGTCCAGGGAGCTCTCTGGGTCTGTTTTATAAGGGCACTAATCCCATTCAGGAGGGCCACCCCTTCATGACCTAATCACCTCCCAAAGTCCCCATCTTCAAATACCATCACCGTGGGTGATGACTTTCAACATATGAATTTGATGGTGGGGGTGGGAGACACGAACATTTAATCGAGAGCAACCCTCATTGTGAAGTAGCAACTTAATTTTCCCTGGGTAATCAAGACTAATCACTCCAGTGAGTACAGAACGGACCATTGTTCTCTCCGTTCATGGACGTAGTCTTTTTTGGGAGCTAAGACTTCTATGCCAGAGAGCTCAAAGCCACAGGGATGGAAAAAAAAAATGTTGCTAGTGCATCAGTAAGGGTAATAGTGATATGCGTCCCTTCTATTTCCTCCCTCCGAGTCCTGGGCCATGGAATCCTGGCTGAGGGAGAAACAGCACTATACATTGGTTACTGAATTAGAGCACGTACCCCATTCTGTAGGCCATTACCCCAGCCCTGCAAAGGCTTGTCATCCAGCTGTTGCCATAAATGAGTCTTCAGCAGGCCATTCCACTGTTCTATCAGGCCTGCTGCTTCAGAGTGATGGAAAACATGGTCAGATCAGCAGATTCTATGAGCTTGAAGATTATTTCAGGGCAGCCGCCAAAGCTTTATCTGTTCTTACTGGGGCCTTGAATTGGGATCTTAAAAAGTCTGAGCTCACCATTTTCTCTTTTCAAATTCTTCAGCATAGTTAGAACTAGTCAACTAAACCCAAGTCTTTATAATATTTATTTTCACTATAATGTTCTACTGCAGCAGCTAACTGGCCACCTGACTTCAGATAACTACAAGTAATAATAGTTTAATAATAATTTAAACAATGGTTTGTCGGTTTGTGCCATGGGCTACCATGATCCAGTTATGGTGTCCTTAGTACCCTTACTTCTAATATTAGTGAAAGAATTTCACATTCCCATGTTAAGGATCTATTCCCCCAAACTACTAGTGGTTTCAGTCGGGAACACAGAACAGTTACAAGTATTACAGGAATGGGGATTTAACATGGGAGTTAGGGTTTGTGCAAATCTGGGAGTAGCTGGGGAGTAAGGTTTTAGAGGGGAAAGTTGAAGGTTTCAGGAGCAGTTGCTAACCACTTCTGCCTGAAGCACAGGTGGTAAGGTGGTGTAGGTGGCACAGGGGGGGAAATTCTGAGAAGCTGCATGCATCTGGCCACCAAAGTGGGTCCGTGGAGTGGGAGCCCATGAGGATGTCTGCAAAGCCACTGCATCAGTTGTAACTGCTGTGCCTGGTCACACTGCCATCATGTCTAACTGCAATGCCATCCTAATAATAATGGCTTCCCTTTAGCTTCTCCCTTCCAAATTTTGCATGGATTCCTTTCATCAGCAATCTCCACTATTCTGGAACTGTTTAGGAAACAGTATACTGGGAAGTGTAGTTCCAGCCTAAAACAGGAGTGATGGTGCTAAACTGACAACAAGACAATGCAGCACAATGTCCAACAATGGGGGATTGGTTAAATAAATTATGGTGTAGCCATATTATAAAATCCTATGCAGACTGTATTAGGGCTCAACCAGAGAAACAGAGCCAGTAGGAGATAATATGTATTAGGAGAGTAATTGCAAGGAATTGGCTTACATAACTGTGGGGGCTGGTTAGGTGAATCTGAAATCCATAGGGGGGCCCATCAGGAAGAGCTGGCTGGAACTCTCAGCCATGGGCTGAGCTGCTGTCCACACGTAGTTTCTTCTTCAGGGAAGCCTCAACTCTGCTCTTCAGGGTTCAATGGGCTGAAACAGGCCGTGTAGACTTTCTGGGACAATCTAAAATAGATTATCTAGGATAATCTAAGATAGATGATCTAGAATTATCTCCCTTACAGTCAACTGATTATGGACTTTTAGTCACAGCTACAAAACACTTTCGTGGCAGTATCTAGATTATTGCATGACTGAATGAATAACTGGGACTGTAGCCTCACTAAGGTGACATAGCAAGCTGACCATCCTATAACCATTTAAAAGAATGAAGTAGGTTGATATGTATAAGGTGTCAATTAATGATGCTCTAGAAGAATATTTATTGGTACAGAAAAGTGTTTGTGAAATATTAAGTTCAAAAGGAAGGTTTTAAAACAATATGTAGAGTATTCTATTTGTGTGAAAGAATGCCTGTTTAATCATAGAGAAAATAGACTAAAATAGCACATGAGGACGTTTAGAGTAGTAATTACCTGTTGCTGAGAGAATGGGAGATGAACGAACATTTTCTCCTTTTTGCTTATGTGTATTTCCTAAGTTATACAGTGAGTAAATGATACTTCATAATATGAAAAAAATTAAATATTCTATTTTAGGCTCATTAGGAAACCTTGCTAATTAAAGAAGAGTAGGCTCCTCTGGAGGCATGGGGGGTGGGGAGGGCGGGCCTTCCTCTCTCAGACTTTCCTTCCCTAACTACTTACAGAGACCAGTCACTTGCCAAATAGGAAGCTCTCAGGTCTTAGGATGAAAACGCTTCCCTCTTATTCCTCCCTTTAACCAATATGAGTGGATGCTGTGGGTGAGATGTCCTAAGTAAGCGTTTAATTTAGAATACACAGCGGAGAGAACCTTTAATGTAATATTAATTCCTTGTGAAAATTAGCAAGGTTTAATAACCATGTGAGCTATTGGGAATCTTGATGTGACTCGAGATGAAATCTGCATTAATGGTCTAATTAATAATGTATATGTTAATAAGAATCTCATTAAAGCCGGGATACAATTATCAATGTAAGATGCAAATGCCTTAGCATCTGTGGGCCAGTGTAGTGCTCTGATGATTCCAGTGGCAATTTCCAATGATAAATGACCTTTTAAGTCCTCATTAATTGATTAAGGAGGCAGCGATTAGTGGTGAAAACTCAACTCCTTTGGAAGTACAAAAACCACTGGTAAGACAGTGATGATTACAAATCAGGAGGAACCTGCCAGCTTGTCACAGGCAGTGGGGTGCAGAGGCATGCAGAGGGAGTGGTTAGAGATGGCAGACAGGTTAACCAAGCCCTCTCACCCGTGTCTCCCCCACTGCACCCAGGCATGGGCATTTGACTCTGCTGTTATCAATATTTTAATAAGACTTTCAACACTGATGAATTTTTATGGAAAAATTATTTTTCAAAGGCGACCATAGTTCATTGATATCTTTGGTCATTTTTCTCTTCAGTTTATTTATGTCTTCTTCATCTTACTGAAAGTATTTCAATCAAGGCTATGTTTCACCAAGAAGACTTGGTTTATCAACTAGGTTTTTTAATTGACTCATGATAACATCTGCCATTATGGCTTTTTTTTTTCTTGGCCATTACTTTTTTTTTTTTTTAGCTGAGCCATCCTGCCATCTGTTGGCAGCTCAGCGGCAGCTCAGCTCGGGTCAGGCATTGAACCGCTGTTGCTCAGAGCTCAAACTCTTGAGCGAGCTCTTAACCAACTGAGCCACTCAGCCGGCCCTTGGCCATTATTTTGAGCAAGCCCAAGTTTTCTGTGTCATATTTAGCAAACCAGTGTCAAGATATGATTTTTCAGTCACGTTTCAGTCAATGAAAATTTCCACCATGTGGTATTTTAGCCTTTGTCAATAATATTTTATGATGCTTTTGTCACCAGTCATCTTGGTCATATATTGGGTAAATAATTGAGAACTTATCTTTATTTCGAAACTAACCCATATAAAACAATGTGAGCAAATTTATGAACTGGAGGCAGACATTAGGGGAGAGGGAAGAAGAAGGGAAGCGGGGGACAATTGTGAGAGAACGAGAGAGGGAGAACCAGAGAGATGGAGACAGACAGCAAGAGGCTGTAGCAATTCTGGCTTATTAAAGGGAAACTACAGACCCCCTTCAGTGCCACACAGAATCTTATTTTAGAAAGGAGGGCCCTACGAGGTGATCTGGTTCAGCCTCTTACTGTTCAGAGAGGGAAGGCACCTGCCCAGAGTCACACCAGGGCAGGGCTGAGGCCTGACCCGGATGGGCCTCCTGATGGCACCAGCCTGGTTCTGTCTCCTTATCGCCATCGTTCAAAAGTCAACACAGGCCTGGCTCCAGCGCTTACAAAGGCTTTTCTTCCCTTCCTCCTCCTTCCTGAACTCTCCTTTCGAGAGTCCCTTTCTGCTTTTTCCTTCATAAGAATTTCACAGCAATTCACACAGCCTGAGGGGTGAATGCATAGCAGATTGCTAAAGCCAGACTGTAATTATCCATCCTTCTGCTCGAGTGAGAACTTCACTTGCACAGGGATGGAGGCTGCCGGGTCTCTCACCCGTGCTAGTGTTTCCTAAGCACCTGCTCTGTGCTGACTCTTTGGTGGTGGTGGGGTCCTGCATCAAGAGGAACAGAGATGAATCAAATGATGCCGTTTCCAGGAGTTCCTACTGCAGCAGAGGACTGGAGGTGGGGCTACAAATAGCTAGGAACAGAGTGAGCCTGGCAAGTATCCAAAGTGCAGACCCGCAAAAGCCCTGGAAAGATTCCAGTGGGATTTGGGCAATGCCAGTGGCAGGGGTGGGGCATGGGACAACGCGTTTCATGTATGGAAGCAGCATGAACCCAGGTGTGGAAGTGGGAATTGAAGAGAGTGGTTTGGCTGTGTAAGAAGGCAAGTCCAGGTTGGACGTATGAGTTAGGTCTGACCATCAGCTCTAACTACCTTCTACCTTGGCCTTGTCCAGAGGTCACAAACCGGCTATCCCAGAATATACAACAAGATTGGTTCCCTCGGTGTTTTTGTTTTGTGTTTATTTTTAATATTTCAAGTGAGTGGCCAACCTTTAAAAACCAGATTTCATATGAGAAGTGGGTTTTGGAAACATCCAAAAAACTGACAACCCTGGGCCTGCATTTCTGCCTGGCAGCACGACTGGTGTACAGGTATTTGGGGATGTGCATTTTCTGGGGGAGCGGGTCTTGGCTTCCATAAGATCTTCAGGGGGTAGGGGTCCATGATCCCTTCAAAAATTAGAATCACGGTTGAAGAAGAATGTTGAATGACATAGAAGCTGTTCACGAAATAATAAGTGGGAAAAGGTACAAAGGAATATTAACTTATACCGTGACATTTCAGAAAAATGTATACATTTATAGAAAACATAAGTTATCTTTGGGCAATGTGATTAAAGGTGATTTTCTTTTCTTTGACTCCTTTTTCTACAAGGAATATTTATAGAAAGAAAATTATTTTTTTAAATCGGTTTTTAAAGTAGACCTGAGCTAGTTGACAGTGCTTAAAGCTTTTCAAAGTTTCCCAGCCACATATAGGAAGAAACTGGAACTCTTTAGCCTGCAGCTCCGGCTTTTCCTGCCCTGGGTCAGCTACTCTCCAGCCTCGCCTTTTCTGTATCTTTGTCTGGACACTTGGGATCCTCCGTCCCCTCTGCAGACTCTGCATTTGGCGGTGACATGTCTCTGCCTCTTCCACCCTCTCTCTTTCCACTAAGCACCCCCTTATCCTTCCAGTTGCTTCACGAAGCATTACTCACCAAGCCTACAGGGCCATCTGCGTCTTCTTCCCCACAGGGCTGCTTATAAAGTATGTGTGTGTGTCTGACTCTGCCCCTGGACTTGGGGCTTCCAGAGGGCAGACACCATGGCGTCTTCATTTGTTGGCTTCTCCTTTGGGCCTTGGTGCAGGGTGTGATCAGAAAAATGCTTGTTGAAGTCAATTGACTGGAAATGAAAAGAAAAAAAATGAGGGTTTTAGTCAGAAAGCATAGATTCAAGTCCTTGTCCTGCCCTCATAATACCAGTGTGATTGACCAAACGCCAGCCCTTAACCCACCTGTCTGCTTGTTCATCTGTAAAATGGGCGCACAGCCCTGCTCTGAAGATTACACAAAATGAAGTATGTGCAAGTGCTTTGGAAACTGTGAAGTACTAAGTGAATCAGAGTTACTGCCATCGCTCATTTCCATTTCCTTAAGGCAGCTCTTCCTGAATGTTCTGGATGGTATGGCCTGACTTACTCAAGGTCAATGTAAGTCCATGATGGAGCTAAGACTAAATCCTGATGGGCCATTAGCTGTCCTGTTATAGCAAGTGTTAAAAGAAACTAGAAGACACACTCAGGAGCTGGTCATTGACTTCTCTGTGCAGGTGTTGTGGTTTCGCCTTCATTTGCTGCTAGGAGATAAGAGGCGCGTGGTTCTCACCCTGCCTGCACTGCCCCAGCCATTGTCATGTTGCAGCCACCATCTGTCCCTGTCCGACTTACAAACAGATACGAAATGCCTGGTTTCGCCTCTCTTTGCTCTTCCCTTTGAGTCCTAAGTATCCCTGCGAAATGCTGAGCTTTCGGGCTGGACCGGGATGGGATGGGGAGACCCTTTTGTTCTGTGCCTATAGTGGGAGGGGCAATTAGGCCTCTGCCCAGACGTAGAGGAAAGTGAACTGTTACTGGGCACACTCAGTTGTGCCTGCAGATTGGCAAAGCCACAGAGGCCAAAGGCTGAGAAAACGCTGGGCAGTGGGATACGTGTTCCCGGGCCCTGTGCAAGGCATGGATGTTGGGTACCATTACCCCAGCCTTTGAAAAGATGTGGTAAGTGTTAGCAGACAGGCATAAAAAGTTGGCAGACTTGGGAACCTAAATTCTGTACCAGATTAGACACTGCATGCCCAGGGTAATGGAAAGGAAAGGTCCTTGCCCAGGAAGTCGGCACCCCTCAGTTCCGATGCCCCAGCTCTGTGAGCCTGAAGAACCACCGAGCCCTCCTGAATCTCCCTTTCCTTTATCTGTAAAATAAGAGATTCCTTCACTGAACAAATATTTATTGAGCGCCTACCATGTGCCGAGGACATCTTAGTGAACAAAACAGACGAGATGCCTGCCCTCAAGCAGTTCATATTCTAGTGTGATGGCTACAATTCCGGCCTCGCCACCCTCCCAGCCAGGAGACAGCAGATGCGCAAGTGCTTTGTAAACTGTGGTGCACAGCATCGGCCTGGGGCTGTAACTCAGCTGATCTTTAGCCATCCAGAAAACTATGTTCCTCTAGCAGTTAGATCACTGAGGTTAATGTCAGCAGGGAGGAGACCTAAATGAATGAGGTATTCCTCATGCTTCTAAACACTGAGTTGAATCAGATTGGTAAAGGCCACAAACTTGGAGCACAAATTAGCTGTGAGTCCTTTTGGTCACAATGTCCCGCTGTCATTCATTCTACTTTCAGTCACAGATTTGGCAAACACCTATCAGGGACCCAAGGTGGACATGCAGAGTCCTACAGGGCTATCACTATCTAACTAGAGATCAGACAAACCTTTAGACAATTGCAATAGCTCATGTAAAGGGAAGGAGGGGTCCGGGAAGTTCAGGTGTCCCTAGGGGGCCCCTAACTTGGGCTTGGGAGGGGGTAGTCAGGGAAGGCTCCCTGTAGGAAGTAAGCTCTGAGGTAAAACCTCAAGTTGGAGAAGGTGGGAGTGGGGGGAGGGGGACAGGAAAGAGAGACAGCCCTGAGTCACGCCTGGATGGAGCGGTAGAGGCATTCAACTGAGAAGGAAGGGCAGGCATTTCACCCAGAGGGAACCACTGTGCAAAGGCAGAAACATGCACAGCGTACTGGAGAGAGGCCCCTAGTGGTCCAATCTCTAATTTTACAAGTGGAGAAACTGAGGCCCAGAGAGGTCTCAAGCTTTCTCAAGGGTAGACTTGAGGATATGTGACCTAAGTGTTAATTTAACAAAGACCCATTTCAACTCTAATAATCACAATTAATATTTTGATCCAGAGGGGTTGTTAATATCCCCATTTTGCTCTGAGGAAATTGAGAAAGTGACCTGACCATGGCCATCTAGCTAGCTAGCGGCAGAGTCAGGGTGAGAATTTATCCCCTAAATACTAAAATGCCATGTGAGTTCTATGTCATGTTGCCTCCAACACTGATTCGGAAGACCCCTGAAGCTGTTTATACCAATGGTCCTCAGACTTTGTGGCCCATTAGAACCAACGTGGGCAGGTTTTAAAACCCAATGCTCATGTGGAACCCAGGAAGATTATATCACAGTTTCTGGAGGTGGGACCTATGTATTAGTATTTTTAAAAAAAATCCCAGGTAAGCCTAGTGTTCCCGTGCCTACATCACTGGGGGACCTTATTAAAATGCAGATTGTGGAGTGCTGGCTTCGGCTTCAGAATTTTTTAAAGCTCCCTAGGTCCAGGAGGCACGCTTTAATTAGCAAGGAGTCTACACAGCGCTGTATGGCCCTGCAGAACCCTCTCTATGCCACTTTCTTGGTCTTGTCTCTGAAACAAAGATACACAGGGAGACACACACGTGTGCGCACGCCACTTCTTCCTGGCCTGGGCTTTTAAACGCCACGCTTCAAACCAAGAGGAATTTCCTGTGGACACTGAGCCCCACAGAAGGTGGCTGCTCATGACAACACTGGCTGCACTGCTGACCTGCCAGATATGGGGCTCCTGTTAGGACCCCAGAGGCAGAGCTGGGATTGGGGGGAAGCAAGCCAGGCCCTAGGGCACGACATTTAAAGAAACACTCCCGGGCCGGCCAAGTGGCGCGTTGGTTAAGAGTTGGCTTGGGACGCCAGCTCTGAGCAGCAGGGCCACGGTTCAGATCCCACATTAGGGCCAGTGATGCTGCGCCCTCTAGAGCTAAGATAGTGAACAACAGCTCGATCTGGAGCTGGGTTGCCACGAGTAGAGTCGCCGGTGACGGCATAGGCTGCAGTGGAGCTGTAGTGGGCTTCTATAAAGCTACCACGAGTGGCTGGTAGCCAGTGTGAGTGGCCAGCAGCTGGCATGAGCTGCCAAGAACCACCGTGAGTGGCTGTCCAGGGGCCGGCGACCGATCTGTCTCACCTGGAAAGAGCACAATGATAATTCCAACATGGGCCAGTGAAGCAACATCCTCCACAACTGGACTGAAGAACAAAAGGACAGCAACTTGTCTGTTCCCCTTTCCCGATTCCCCAATAAAAAATCTTAAAAAAAAAAGAAAAGAAACACTCCCTCTCAGGTTCTTGCAGGTGCCCACCCTGCACTTGCACAAACCTGAGAGGACTGTCTCCTTAAGTTTTGCTTCTTAGGCACCTTGCCTCACTCTAATTTTAACCTGCCAGGACCCCAACTCCCACAGCCCCCACTCTGACTTCCCCTGAGACCTGTTGGTCATAGAACCTTCTAGTTTTTTTCGACTCTGTCCTATTTCTTTCCAAAAGGCAATTGCCACCCCAGCCGCCTCAGCACCATGTTCTTGGGTTCCATTCTGCCTTCCTATTGTAGATAGGAGGCAGTTTTCTAAAACGATGGTTTTCAAAGTGTTGTCTGCAACCAGCAGTAATAGCATCATCTAGGAAGTTGTTAAAATGCAAATTCTCAGGCCTCACTCCAGACCCACTGAATCAGACCTGGGGAGGGGGCCCATTGTTGATTAAGCAAGCCCTCTGGGTGGTTCTGATGTCGGCTCAAGTGTGAGACTCACTGTGTGTAGGTGTATGTGAGTGATTTAGGGGGGTGTCAACAGCCCTAGATTCCAGGCCTAGCCCTGCCCTGACCCCTGGAGACCGGCCTCTGGGCCGGTGTCCCCTCTCTCCACACATGGAGGAGGCAGCTGTGGCAGATGTGCAAAGGCTCCTCCGGCCCAGACTCTCAGGGCTCGGCATGTGCTCTCCAGCCTGGCTCCACTCCAGGCTGCAGCGCCCCCGGCAAACTGCTCTCCCAGGGCTGGCTCCTGGGGCGAGGCCATGCAGGCAGCCTCGACTGTCTCCATGGACATCATTAGCTGCAGAGTGTCCTGGCTGAGGAGGTCTGACTTTGGAAACAAAGCTTTAACAAAGAGAGGGATTTCTGCGGCTAGCAGCAGGAGACGCACTGTGAGCTGGGGGAAAACGCAGCTCCACAGAGGCCCAGCTGCAGTTCACCCTGCCAGGGCAACTAGGAAGGGGTTTGGGAAGTGCACATTCATGTGGCTGCAGGCAGAGTTAGCGTCAGTATGCATCACTCAGACTTGCCTCTTCTCAAGTCCTGCATCCATGGGTCACAAGGCTTCCCATGATCTAAATGCATTCATGCACTCACTCATTCAGCTATAATAACAGTCCCTGAGTACCTCGCAGCCTTGGGCCAGATACGGGGGAATGGAGGAGGGGGATACAGATAGGAACTGGACACAGGCCCTGCCCCCTACACTAAAAGGGAGACCTTATAAATAGCTAACATTTATGAAACATCTGTTATGTGCTGCATATCATTCTGTTTTACTTGTGTTCTCTCATTTCATTCTCACAGTGAATAATAATAATGCTTTTTAAAAAGATTTTTATTAAAATATAACTAATATACAATATCATATTATTATTTTTCCCCTGTTTTTAAAATTTTCAATTACAGTTAACATTGAATATTATTTTATATTAATTTCAGGTGTATAGCCTAGTGGTTAGACATTTATATAATTTAAGAAATGATCCCCCTGACTAGTCTAGCACCCCCCAGGCACTGTACATAGTTACTACCATATTATTGACTATATTCCCTGTGCTGTACTTTACACAGGGAAAATGGCGACTGTCCTCCAGCTCTCGTTCCAAAGCCACATACCTCAGTCAGTCCCCGGTATGCCTTCGACACCCTCCGAGTCACCTTTCCTTTGCTGGAGCCCGAGGTGAGTGCCTGGGAGTGAGAATCTGTGCATGGACCATTTAGGAGGATGCCTGGGTTTCCTGCAGCCTTCCTTCCCACCTGGATGGTCGGAATCCCCACTGTTTTTCACAGCCTGTTGTGGGGGCTCCTCTTCCTGGCCCCAGTACTCTGGGCTGGAGAGGCCAGTGTGGGGCTGGGGTCTCTCGCTCCTCTGTGGGGGAGCCTCTGTGGCCGATATATCCCTCCTGGTTCTCAACCTCCACATGGAGGTTTGGGGCCAGCTGGATTTGCGTCTCTACCCCTCCTACCAGTCTCGATGTGGTTTCGACTTTATATCCTTAGTTATCAAACTCCTGTTCAGCCAGACTTCTGATGGTTCTCCAGGTTGATTGCTCTATAATTTAGTTGTGATTTTTTTTAAAAGATTTTTTATTGGGGAATTGGGGGAGGGGAACAGCTCTGGGGAATCAGGGGAAGGGGAACAGACAAGTTGCTGTCCTTTTATTCTTCAGTCTAGTTGTGGAGGACGTCGCTTCACTGGCCCATGTTGGTATTATCATTGCGCTCTTCCCGGATGAGGCAGATAGGTCGCCGGCCTCTGGATGGCCACTCACGGCAGCTCTTGGCAGCTCACACCAGCTGCCCACCGCTCACGCTGGCTGCCGGCAACTCACGGTAGGTTACGGCAGCCCACTGAAGCAGAGGCTGCAGCTTACACTGTCGCCAGCGACTCACGGCAGCCCAGCTCCAGGTCGAGCTGTTGTTCACCATCTTAGCTGTAGAGGGCAGTGTCACTGGCCCACATGTGGGATCTGAACTGGGCCCTGATGCTGAAAGCTGGTGTCCCAAGCCAGCTCTTAACCAATGCACCACTTGGCCGGCCCCTAG
The DNA here is from genome assembly GCF_001890085.2 of Hipposideros armiger. Lineage (NCBI taxonomy): Eukaryota > Metazoa > Chordata > Mammalia > Chiroptera > Hipposideridae > Hipposideros > Hipposideros armiger. Next base: position 2,705,771 of record NW_017731483.1, on the reverse strand, counting down.
TTGTGATTTTAATGTGTTCATGGATGGAAGTAGGCACAGTGTTTATTGACTCTGTTATCTTAGATCTCCTAATAATAATGCCTTATTGTTGACAATATTAGTCATCTCAGAGTACTCCTTTACAGATGAAAAACCAAGGTACATAGAGGTTAGGCAACTTGCCCTATTAAGTGAGTCAGGATCAGAACCCAGGCGGTCTGGCTCTGAACTTGGGCCTCTAGCCACCAGACCCTATCCTTCCCTCTCCCCAGGTGAGAGTTCACCATGAGTTCATATATTAAACAGCTGGATAAAAACAGAGTCAGAAACCCAGGCACCCCACCTGGGGATGTGACAGGTCAATTTCCTGCTTTTAGCCTCAATTCCTCCCTTGTAAATAGGGTTAATAATTCCTGTGCTGCACCCCCGCCCCGTGCTATGGCTATGGTGAGGATTGTGAGGGTGATGGCTGTGAATCAGGCAAGAGTTCAAGAGCCGGGAGCTGCCCTAAGTGGTTGGAGTTGGAGGGGCTTCCATTTACCTGTGCTCTCCTGGATTGCCCAAGTTCATAAGTCAGCTGTAACAGCACCACCACCTGCAATTTGTGTACCTCTGTACAGAAAAGAGACCTGGGGTTTAGAGGTGAGTATCTCACCAAGGTCCTAAAGCTCAGGCTGAAAAGGAGCTCAGCAGGGGCACAGAAGCAACCTGAGCCAGCAGAGGCCCCTCTCTATTTACAATGTATTTGAAATTTCCTCATCGTAGAAGCAATGAGAAAAACCTGGGGAAGGACAGAGTCAGGACTGGAATTCAGGCTTCTGTGCTTGATGTCTGCACTCTTAACCTCTAAACAGTAGACTCTATAACCTCTACACACTATAAACTCTAAACAGTCTATAAACTCTGAATACTCTATAGCACTCTAAATGATACTATAATATGTTTGGGTGATTTGGGTGAAGGCTGAGAGTACAGGTGACCCGTTGGTGGCCCCTTGCAGACATCATGAAGAGAGGGGACGTGTTAAGCCTGGACAGGTCGAGGGGTTCGGACCAGGCCCCAGGGAGTCCAGCTGCTGACAGCCACTGCCCCAGCCACTCTGAAGGGTCTGAGAAGAACTCAGCCTCGTGGCCATGAGGGATCAGATCTGCTTGTGGAACATTTGGGCTCACTTAGGGCCTAGAATCAGCTTAGAGGCCACTGCTGTTGCCCAGTTTCTATCCCATTTATTCCATCCAAGTTCCCATGGGAGAAGACAGGAACATTTGCAAGGGGCTCCTGGAACAAAAGGCCCGGGGACCCTTACCTATGAGTGTTACACTTCCCAAAGCATAGCTGATGGCTTGGAGAGGCCCTGACCAAGGCCAGATGACAAGGATGAATGGGGAGGAGGGTCCTGAGAGAGAATTCACCAGGAAAGGAGGGCAGTGGCACCAGCAGGTTGGCATCTGCACTGGACAAAGAACAGGAGGGGACATGGGCCGGGTCATGGTAGGGTCTGGGCATGGGCAATGGACAGTGCTGGGTCTTTGTTATAAATCTAAACCTCTTGAACCAGCAAGCCCAGTCTTAGGTATTTACCCAAGACAAATGAAAACATATGACCTCAAAAAGAATTGTTTTTAAAAATTCATAGCAGCTTTATTCACAAATAGACAAAAACTGGAAATATCCCAAATGTCCATCTGCAGGAGAGTGGACAAGCAGACAATGATATCTCCACTTAATAGAAAGCACTCAGCCAAAAGAAGAAACAAACTACTGATACACGCAGTAACACTGGATCTGGGTTAGAAAAACACTGGGCTGACCGAAAGAGGCCTTACACATTATGACTAAATTTCTATGATGTTCTAGAACAGACAAAACTAAGTTCTGGTGGGAAAACTTCAGAACAGTGTTTAAGATGGAGGTGGAGGGAGGGAAAGATCATAGGGAAGTTTCTAGCGTGAAAGTCAAGTTTTGTATTTTGATGGGGGTTTGGATTACACAGGTGGATGAATTTGGCAAAACTCATAGAATAGTAGACTTCACTTTATATGTTTGATTATATGAAAATTTACCTTAGAAAAGAACTGTAAACAAATATGGAACTCTAGTTAATGATATACATTTTCAAGTGTTTCTGAGTAAAGCATATTGCTGTTTGTGCCTTATTTTGAAATGCATCCCTAAAATAAGGTGGATAGACAGATGGATAATATGGATAGATATATGGTAAAGCCAGTAAGGCCAAATGTTCATTTTAGTGGGTATATGGGTATTCACTTCACAATTTTCCTGTGTGTTTGAAATTTTTCATAACAGACTGTTGTGGGAAAAAATAACAGGTGCAAATTCCGTTTCTCGACTTGACCCTGACTGACACAGCCTATGCGTGTACTATGATTTATTCAAGGGTTCTTCTATTGAGTGACACTTAGACTGATATTGTTGACTGTTGCTAGCAAGGCCACCATCCTAATTTGTGTTTCTTTGTGCACATATAAGAGTAGTATATTCCTCAGACAAACACCTAGCAGTGGTTCGCTGGGTGAAAGGGTCTCCAATACTTTATAAGGGGCAGGGGAAACCAGGCTCAGAGAAGGCAGTGATTTACTCAGATTCACACAGGAGGCCCGTGGTGGGGCTGGACCTGGGCTCCTGCTCCCAGGCTCTTGCTACAAAAGGTAGAGTCCTTTCCTTGCTTCCTTGACCTCCAGTCAATGCCCATCTCTGCCTTAGGGGAGATGGAAATGGCAGAGATAGGTCTCTGCCTTCCCAGAGTTCAGAGTTAGGTCAAATGACATGATCCTTGGAGGAAAGTGATCAGGAGGGGGAAGGCCCAGGGAAGATGGCTGCTGTAGCCTTCAACCTCACCAGGACCTCCACACAGAGGCACAGCAGGAGAAGCAGATGGGCAGAGAGAGGAGGCTGCACCTTTCCTAACACACACATCCTGGCCAGTGACCACCAGCAATCAGTCTCCAATAGCTGGGCTCGTGGAGACGACACTGCCATTCTAGGCAGGAAGCTGCCACTCAGATCAGGAAGGACAGTCTGCTACCTAGGGGCGAGGCAGTCGGAGAATGTCTCTTCACAGACTTCTGGTGCTGCCAGGGAGTTAGCAGATGCACAAAGGCAGTCAGAGCCAGGCAGGCTGGGCCTCTCCTGTTAGCATTGTCTTTGCAATTCTCATAATAGAAGAATCAAAAGTGGAGAGAAGAGGAGAAAGCCAGAGGCAGGGAGGCCCCCACAAGGCAGATGAGTAACCTGGGTGAGGGGTGAGGCTAGCCCAAGGGGCAGGGGGAGACAGGAGAGCAGATCTTATGACATGAAGGGGGTGTAAGCAACAGGGAACTATTTAGATGTGCAGAGGAGGGAAAAGAGAGGCAAGGTGCCCCCAGTACCCTCACCTGGACACCTGAGTGCATGGTAATGCTATTCACCCTCCAGAACCAACATCTGGGATGGAGAACAATGTTGGATTCCTTTTTGGACATAATGAGTTTCAGAGGGAGTTCTTGATGACTGGGAATAATTTTTTTTAATACAGAAAAAAGTAGTAAATTAAAAACCTATTTTTCCCTAAGCCTTTAGATTTAATTTCAAATTTTATTATCCTAATTGTAAATCCAAATTCCCTTAAACAGTCTCATTTACAATTTATTTCATTAGCTTCTTTTAAGCATTTTGAAGTGTATTTATAAATTTGATGCATCCTGTTTTCATTCAGAGCACTTCACGTGCCTGACCTAACAAGCAAAACCTTTCCAAGCACTTAAATTACTCTTGTAAATTTAATAAATCAAAATCATAAATAGGGTGAATCTCATAAACATTCCAATACTGTTTACAAAACTAATCAAATTCTCCTACAACTTTTAATTTAAAATCACAAGTCTAAAATCAATTACTCAATTACGTAGTTACAGTATAATCTCAGATATGCCAAATTCTCTTAACATATCCCAAACCCTGCAAATACCAAAAATGTACAGATCATTTCTAAACTTAATACAAATATATTCATATTATGGGTTTAATTGACTTCATTATTTCTGAATTCAATGTATACCTTCCAGGGGTTTAAAAGACCCCTTTTCACTAAGGGAATTACTTTCTCATCCCAAGTGAATTGAAGTCTGCCCTCATTTTAAGTGAGCTGAGTGGCTGGGCGCTCATTTATGGCCATGCTCTGGCTACCATCTCAGAGAACAGCAGTTGCTCGTTGCCCAGATTTTGTGGTTGGCACAAGAACCGTAGTCATCCTGGGTGATTCCTCTTACGTTTTTTTCAATGTGACCTCAGGGAATCCCAAGTCCATACTGTTCAAATGGAGTTGGACTCATACCCAGGCCCCCTGGGTACAAGTTACACCATTACCTAAATTATTTACCTGATATGAGTCTGCAACACGCACCCTGCCAACCATGTTGCATCTACTTTCACCCAATGAATCACTTTGTTCAGTACTTACTTGAATTCCCTATTCTTTTCCTATTTTTCCTTTCTGACAGAGGGATACCATTTGTAATAAAATTTAATATAATACCCAGTTGGATTCCATCTTATTCCATGCCTTTGCCTGGATCTACGGTCAGTAAACTAAATTAATTTTCATGGCATTGCAATGAAGGTGGGACAAACCAATGGAGATGTGGTGGCCGGAGAGGTTCCTTTAAGAGAAACTTTGAGGGGGCACAATTGACTGAAAGCCTCCATTCACCTCACCTTTGAATCCATCACATCATCATGCTGAGGGTACACTTCCCCAGGGCTGTTCCCAACCAAAGACTGAGTGCAACCAGGACACTGGTGCTGCCCCTTCCTGCTTATCATGGGATGCCTCTAACCTTTGCTTGGGAACTCCCCAGGGTGTTGGCCAAGACCTTCTAAAAACTGCGCTGGAGTCTGACACGTTTCCTTCCTGTCAGTCCTCCTTCCCTCTCTCCTTCCATAGGTATCAGACCTGGATCATTGTTTGAAGCCTCTGCCTCGTCTTTGCTCCATCCCCACTTTGTCCTTCACAGGTGCTTCTCCTAATAAATCTCATGCACGTCTAACCCTATCTTGATGTCTGCCTCTCGAAGGGCTCTAGCTAACAGAAGTGGGATATGAGAACAGGCAGTAAGATGATAGGATGTGGGGCCTGGTTCACTCACTACGTCAAGAAGGACCCCATCCCCAGTGGACAGTTCTTGGCACAAGGTGGCGGCCCAACCAGTGAAGACTTCACAGGTGGCAACCCGGGAAATGTCCCAGTGGAGGATCACACCCTCGGTGGTATAATGACACATGCATTTGAAGAATAGAGAGGAACAGTGTCCACAAGGACAGTGGAATTGGCTGGATTTTTTCTAAGGTGTGGCCACCCCCCCCCTACCCCGGCCCAGTTATAATGAGAAACTGAGGGCAGTTAACACATGGTTAAAGGTCAAGTGTGAGAGCCAGAGCTCTCTTTGGTAGATTACAAAGAAATGCTTATCTTTGCAATGACAGCAGATTCAGGACTTGATAGAATTGCAGAGGGCCATAGATATTTAAATGCTCGGTCAAGGTAGGTCTGGTTAAGATAGGTCTGTTATGCTCAGGGTCCTGGTTAGGAAAACCTGGGACCTGGAGACATGGATGGAGACTTCAAGATGATGTCCTCAAGAATTTAGACTCAGTTGACCCCTTGAACTGCCGGAGTTCACAGAGGTAGCCCATTCCTTTGTAGTAGGAGCTAGCATTTCTTCCTTTCAGGAAACCTTGCACTGCCCCCCTCCCCGACCCCCAAGGAAGCAGGAGCCCTCTCCTCCAGAGCTGCCCCCACTTCCTCAGCTGGCTGCCAGGTTGATAACTAGGGTTGAATCCCAGCATAACCTGGTTTGGGACTTGCTGAGTCTGATAAGGAAGGAGATCCTTAACATCAACAATCAGAATAGACCCCGAATGGAGGATGATTGCCCCAATAAAAAGGCATGCTTACCTCTCAGTTCACAGACCCGAGCCAGTTTTCACAACTGGAACCCACTGACCGAAGAGGAGGCTAGTCCTTAGGAGGAATGATCCCAAAACACCACAGCAAGTTTCTACAGTGACCATTCCCCCATTCCTCCTTCAGGGTGCTATGCCCATTTACTCAGGTGATGGTAAACTGAGGAGTGCCACACACAGTCTGTCACAACTACTCATCGCCATTGCAGTGTGAGAGCAGCTGTAAACAATACGTAAATGAGTGTGGCTTTGTTCCAGGAAATTTGAATTTTATATTATTTTCACATGTCACAAAATAGTCTTTTTATTTCTCCAACTATTTAAAAATATAAAAACCATTTTTAGCTTGCGGGCAGTACAAAAATGAGCAGTGGGCTGGATTTGACCTATAGGCTGTAACTGGGTGACTCCTAGTGTGTTAACATTTGTCAGTTTAACATTTTTAATTAAAAAAAATTAGTATTACCATAAAAGAAGCTATAACTTTTTGGAGAGTCACTGATTGTGTCTCCCTTGGTTCATGCTGCTCAGGTTCACTCCTGTTTGAGGACTAAAGCCTTTTTTTGTGTTTTTCTCCCATGTCTTAAGGACCCCCTGCCCCCGCAATCTTGTGTTTGAGCTCTCAAGAAATCTGGAATCAGTTAACTTCATAAATCTCTACCCAAATATGACCTAATTTTACTGTATTACATGGAACAATTTTGTTTCCATTCATTCATCACAACCCCTTACCACCATCTCCCGCTCCACAAAACCAAGTCCTGGGCCTTACCTTTAGATAGCAAAGGTCCATTAGTGCATTTTCCCAAACAAAGCAATCATTCACTAAAGCAACTTTAGCTTTTATCTCTAAAATGCAATGACTCTGGGGAAGAGCACAATGATGGTGCCACCTTGGGCCAGTGAAGCAACGTCCTCCACAACTAGACTGAAGAACAAAAACGACAGCAACTTGTCTGTTCCCCTTCCCCCAAATTCCCCAGCGCTGTTCCCCTCCCCCAACCCCCCAATAAAATCTTAAAAAAATGCAATGACTCTGGCAAGCAACTTTTAGAATAAAAAATTTAATCCCTACCATACACGGCCAACTAGATCCTTACCACAATTCCTTGTGTATGGGAAATTGAGACTGTGGAAATTGCACAGAGACTCTAGCATCAAGCTAAATACTTCAATGGGTGGAAAATAGGTTGGTTAAATTGGAAGCATAAAATACATGTGGCTATTATTGCCTTCACTCTTATTACCCTGTCCTTAGAAAATGACTCAACTGGCAAAGGGGTTGCAAACTCAACTGTCTTCAGAGGCCAGGCTGGTCCCCTAAGGGACCAGCTGTAGGAAAGTAGGGAATGATGGGGACTGGGCCAAACTGAAACATGCACTTCCCAACGAAACACATTCAAAGTAAAAATAGATACCCATATAGCAGTATGCTTATTAAATAAGACACATCTCTGAGACATGCAACTCTCAGGTCATTAGTTTATAATCTCTGTATCTGTCCTTGCCATTTATCTAGCTCATTTATGCATGAGCCTATGAAGAATGACATCTTGAAAAATGCCCCTTACACTCCCTGCATCCAATTTCTTCATTGGACAAGGGAAGGAACTTGTCCAAGGCAATACAACCAAGCTGCTGTAGCTAAATTGAGATTCAAAACCGATTCACCCTAAGTCCCAACCCAGTGCTCCCCCATCCATCTAAAGGAGTTCCAAACAGGAGGATGCTAAGGCCTGCAAAGTGAAGCCTGTAGCTGCTTATTCCGGCTGCATCACTAAATTCACCCACCAAATGGCAGAGCAAATGAAAAAAATGAGTCAGCTGGCATCATGAGTAAGCTCCCAGCTACCTCCGGCCAGCTGGAGTTGCCCTCTATTTGAAGGTCAGAGCCCCCAGCTCCCCATGTGGAATGTAACCAGTGGGCCCACGTGACTGCAGGCAGCCAGACTGAGGAGGGGGGAATGGATACTCACAGACTCAGGATCCTGGGCGTGCAGAGCCTTGCAGCCACTTCCCCACCCTCCCATGTGGGGCTCAGATGATTTAAATATCATAGCCATAGGAGCCAGACACACGTTTCAATGTCACCCCAATTAGGGGGCCGGCAAGGTTGGATGTGCCCCTGAGGGAAGCACCAGGATGCCTGTTAGATGAGAGAACGAGGGCCCGCCCCCATCCACAGAGACCCAGCACCCAGGCGGTCTAAGGAAAACGGGCAAGTCTGGGGTCCAGCTGTGCTATGGGACCTTGAGCAATCCCAGCTCTTCTATTGGCCGCTGCTGTTAAATGGACCAATGGGATTCTTACTGTGCATGTTGGACAGTATTCTCATGAGGAACGAACGCCATAATCAAGGAGAAAATACTGTGTGAATAGTAGCAGGGAAGGATTTGGGCTGTTACGCTAAGGGTCCAGAAGATAGCAATCAAATGAGACCAGCCAATAGAAATCTTTTCTAAGGAGTAAGGTGCTATGATGCTTGTGGTTACTATTGTTGACATCTAAAGGGTTCTGTTCGAGGAGGGGGAAACAGACGCTCAGAGGCAGAGTGGGAAAGTCCAGTGGCAAGCAGTTTGGGGAAACACAGGAGGAAAACTTTTGTAACAGAACTATACAAAGACAGGACGGACTTCCAGAGAGGCAGCAAGCTCGCTGTGGCTGGGCAGGTCCAGGCTCAGGCTGGAGGAGCGTTTGCTGCGAGAGGACTGATAGCAGTCCAGCATCTGATAGCAGGAGATCTACACTGGGTCCCTTTCAGGCTTCACGCTCTGAATTGCAGATTTGGTTGGGAGGTAGTGGGGGGCAGGGGGTGGGTGGTAAAGGAGAGGAAATTCACCCAGGAACCAGGAGCTCTGATCCAGGCCAGGCTCTGCCCCAGCTTGCTGGTCCCTTTCCTATCTCCACCCCCAACCCCCACCAGGCTCTGCAGCTTAAGAGAAATGGTGTCACAAGGCCAGTGCATCTGGGACTCTTTTCCAGTGGCAGATTCCTTTCCAGGTGCCTGTTATGTGGAAGGCCATACTCTGGAGACTGAGGCAGAGTTGCATGCCCCTTCTCTCCCAGGACCTTGGTTGTCCCTTCCTGCAAAGTGGGAGTTGGAGGAACACAGTTTGGAAGCCATGGCTAGGAGACTAAGGACCCTTCATCTCTGGCAGTCCATGAACTTTCCACAATATTAGGATCAGATTCCTGGATCAACTGGGAAGGCAGAGCCCCCTCTTCACGGTCTCAATTTTGTCACCTAGAAGCAGCCCTCTCAGGGCCCAAGCCCCTGTTCCTGCCTCATCCCCATCTCCTCTGCCCCCAAACCAAAGGTGGGAGTGTAGATTTGCACAGGAAATGGCTTGATTAACATCTGGGCTCTGTCAGGGATGTAGGATGAAAGGGGACTGTCAGAATTATGAAAACATGCCCCCCTCTCCCCCCATCCCTGGGGAAATCAGTCCATTTTGATATCCTGGGCTTGCAATTAGTCTGTGGGGAGCCAGAACCCTGTTATTCCTGAGTTGTCTTAACCCATCCTGCTGGCAACAGTGCAGACAGCAGCCCGGTGTGGGGGTGGGGAGTGGAAAATGCAAATGAGGCCGGATACTGTGAGCTCAGCCCCTCCCAGTGCACGCTTCAATTCCTAGTTCATAATTCCCCATTTGGCAGGTGATCTTCAGAAAAATGGAGACAATTAATTACCCCAGATCACCTGTTGGCACACACATTGTCCCTCTGTGAGCTGGAATACAGGGACAATGGTATGTATCTCTGAGGTGGACGCTGGAAGGGCCCCACCCTGTGCTCCTCAGAGGCCTTTGGCAGGTTCTGTGGCTCCTGCCCATTCGGCCTCCTGCGTTCTTTCGCTTCCTTTGGTGTTGCTGCACCTGTGACGCTCCGTCAGCGCTTGCCCCAGGCTACTGGAAACTTCCCGTGATCACAGATCAACTGAAATGCCTGGGAATCCAGCTTCTCTTAGCTAATGACTTGCAGGTGCAGGAGTGTGGAGCCCAGCTCCCTGGTCTTGGGACAGGACAAGCCTTAGGTGTGACTTACACTCCAGAACAGGCGGTGGGATCAAACTGCAGCTACCCCCTCGTAGGCTCGGCGAGAAACCACTCCCTTCTTAGCTTCCTCCCTCGCCTCCCCTGCTTACCACTCCCTGACTGGTTTTCCTCAGAGCATCGTCAATCAATCCCTTGTACATGAATCCTTGTCTCAGGGACTCCTCCTCTGTCCCCAGCACCTAGGACAGGGCCTGACGGAGCGATTCAGTAACGGGGGTGGGGTCGGGGTGGGGGTGGGGTATAGGCGTAGCCAACAAATGAAGCTATGGAATAACTCTAGAAATGAGCACAGCTCCTCATTCTAGAGATGATGAGATTGAAGCCCAGAGTGGGGAAGGCACTTCCCCAGGGTTTCACAGGGAGGCAGAGACAGAGTCTGAGCTAGAACCCCGGTCTGCTGATTCCCAGGTCAGGAGGCATCCGCATTGCCCCTTCCCAGCAATCCTATTATAACTAAGGTAGAAAGTATTCAGAGCCTCGGGAGGTGAAGGACGGCAAAGCGTGGTGAGAGTTTAAAGAGGGGCGATGTCTCCGCCATCACAGGGAGGGTGTGGGGTAGGACTTCTTGGAGGAGGCAGCGCTTGAGCTGGGCCTGGGAGGATGAGCAATGAGTGGTAGTCAGGTGGGATGATGGCATTCCTGGCAGAGGGAACTGCATGAGCCAAGGCAAGGCCGCTGGGAAGTGCAGATTATGTTTGGGAGGGAGAGAAGAGTGAGCTAATCAGAGACACTTAACAACTGAGGTCTGATGGGACATTCCAATTGAAAGGACTCTATTGTCATCATAGCTAATCAATAGGAAGGGTGGTATGTGCAGGTGGGGGCTCCCCCCTGCCTTTCCAGTGTCCCCACAGACAAGCACTGGGTCCTATAGGATTAATAGGAAGCACCACCTCCAGAGGCTTTTTGCTTCCCAAGTTTCTCCCCTAGACTGTCCCTGCTACTGCAAAGCCTCAATGAGAAGGCTCTGGGCACTGGTGGCCTCGCAGGGGTTTGGAATTTCTGAGCACCCAGAGACTTCCGGGTTAGTCCTGAGCCTAGTGAGTGGGGCTTTTGGGGGGAAGACTAGCAGGGGCCCCCAGAAGACAGAAGGCGCTTGGGTGAATCAATTCTCTATATCCCTGCTGTTCTTCCCATGTCAGGCTGACTCGGTATACCAATCTGTGTAATGGGAACATAAACTAAGAACAATTTGGGGGTCCTTCTCTGACTTTCAGTTCCAGTGACCTGCTCTGTATTTTCACTGTAGTTCTAAAGCGTATTCTTTCAAAAACAGCCCAGCATGGGGCTAAATTCAGCAATACCAGGTTTCCTGGTTATAAATCCATGGGCAAGCTGTTGAAACCAAAGAAGAGAGGTCCTTGTCCTTCTTAAGGAGCCTAAAAAACAGCAAGGGACAAAAAAGATGTCAGCTCTGAAGGAGGGTTATGGACAAATGACCCATGGGCAGAGGTAGGCTGATTTGGGTGGCTCAGAGAGAGACAGAGTCTTGCCCTGTGTCTCACATCAAATTAGGGGTAAGGCTACGTAAGGACCCAGAAACCCCCTCTCCCAGGCTAGGGCCCTTTCATGTTGCACTCTGATTGTTGCTGTAGCTGACCTTCAAGGCCTCCTTAGTTTTGGACCCCCCACCCCCCAGATCTAAGGGGCCATATAGTTCAGAAGTTTCCACAACTGTATGTGCCGCACACATTCCTGGGGACTTCCTGGGCAGACAGAAAGCCTCTAATATTCCCCCTAGGGGAGCTGATAATCTCCATCCATCCTTTCCCAGCCTGTATGTGTCTGCTGCTCCAGCCACCAGGAGGTTATCTGGTTCCCTTCCCCTCGAATCTGGACTGGGCCTTGTGGTTTACTTTTGCTCAATCGAATATGGCAGGAGTGATGTTTTGAGACTTTCAAACCCAGGCCTTAAGGAAACTAGAACCTTCCACTCTCTTCCTTTGGAATCCAGTTTTCATGTAAGAAGTCCAGTTATTCTGAGACTTTTCAGTGAGGAAGCCGAAGCTAACCCTGTGGAGAGGTCATGTGGAGGATCATCAAGGTACCAGACACCTGAGTGGGTCTTCTTGGAATTTACAGCCCATTTAGCCGTCAGCTGAGAGGAGCCAAGTGGGTGACCTCACCCATCTGGGCTCAGCCAACCCACAGAGTCATGAGAAATAGGATAGATAGTATTGTTTTTTTATGTTATTACATTTTGGTTGGTTGTTTTATAACAATAGATAAGCAAAATACCTAATTAAAAATTTTTTTTTCTGACCCAGAGTTTTGAGAAGCTTAGTGAAATAGGTGGTGGGGACAATTTTGTGGCATGCAGCATGGAGGGACCTGCTAGGTTTGCGCCCTTTTCCCTGGCCCTATCTGATCTGTTTCTGACTGAGAAGGTACTGCTTCCACAACTGCACTGCCCCTGGACTCTCCCTTGGGAAGGGTCACGGTAGGGGTATGCATCTGACTTTGGAGCCTGCTGGCTAACAGGACAGAGCAAGCTGGTGGCAAAGGGCAGGTTATGAGGCCGGAGGTCACTCTCTTAACCCATCCTTAGGTTGAAGGTCATTGATCCAACAACATTTACCCATATCAGACTTTGTTCAGGGAGCTGGGGCGGTGGGTGACAAGTCAAAAGAAGTCCCTGGAATTTGGACTCGGAGGAGGCACCAGGTGTTCTGGCCCAGCTCCATCACTGGCCGACCACCTGTATGAGCTTGGCACATCCCTGTTCTTCTGTGAGCCTCAAGTCTCAGTTATTAAATGCCCCGAGTCCTGGTTCTCAGCCCCTGTTCCAGGCTCTGGGAACCCCAAGAGGAATGAGGCTGGATCCCCACCTGGGAGCCACTCCTCCTTTGGGGAGACAGACCCAAAATTGTCCAGTTCAATATAATGCAATAGGGCTGGATTCTGGGGTGAAAGGAGGGCTGGCCAGACATGTTTTAAGTGCTGACCATCGATGATGGGGATGTACGATTTGGGGACCACCAGGCTGTAGTTTCCAAATGAAATCCTGAGTCCTGCTGTGGCAGCCACTTGGCCACCCAGTAGGCTTTAGGGCGGAGAAGATAAAACTTTAGATCAGAGTGTGGTCCCCAGTCCAGCAGTATCATCATTACCTGGGACTTGTTAGAAATGCACATTTTCAGCCCACCCCCCTTCGATCAGACTCTCAGGAGGATGAGATCAGACCCTCAGGAGGATGAGCACAGTGTTCTAGCTTTTCACATGCCCCCTAGGTGACTCTGATGCCTGGTAGAGTTTGAAAACCACTGCATTAGATGACAATTATCTACTGCTTTGAGGGTTTGGCCATCAGTATTTGGTATTTGCAGTTTGTATTGGGCAATCAGGTGTTATTGATTCGTTCAATGGATTCTGGAGTTTGTTGTATTTCACTAATGATTTATTAGTCCAGTCGTTATTGACTTTTGGTCCCATGGCACACCCCTCTGCCTGACTCCAAACATGAGCACTTCATATCAGCTGAGGCAAGGCCCTTATCCTATCCCGGCCTCAGTTTTCCCACCTGTGAAATGGGCTGGGAGAGGTGGACTGCATGAGCTCAAATGTTCTGTGTGCTGGTGACTGTTCTCAGGGGACTTATGTGTTAGTCATGCCTCCTGTCTGGAAGGGGCAGAGCCCAAAGTGGAGGGCAGAGGGCAGGAAAGGAACACAAGCAGGAGGAGGTGGGGCCCAAATGCCAGCTCTGCCACAAGACCAGGGCAAGCCCTGTGCTGAGAGCACTTGGGAGAAGCAGAACTTCATCCCAGGGGGGTTGGGAGATGCGTCATCCCCCCCAGGATTTCCAGCAGCCCCACAAAGCCACCGCAGATAAACACACAGTCAAAGGAAAAACAGTGAACAAATTGTGCAAACACAGCTTCCAGACAAGTCTCCTGGTATCATTCTTCCCATCCCCCCAAGTACAGTGCTGCCCTGACGCCTTCCTATGGAAATTCTGGAGTTGCCACTTTGAAGGGATCATGATGGCTCCTGGGAAAAGGAGGCTCCTAGAGGTGAGCAGGAGTCTTGAGGCATAGGGAGTGGTATGAGCAGAGGTGTGGAGGCCTGAGTGGGCGGGGCACACGTGGGAGCAGTGAGAAGACCACTGTGGCTGGCACGTGGGGCATGTGAAGAGGAGTGGGAGAGCTGGCAGTCTCGAGTGCCAGGCAAAACATTTTAATTAACTAATTAGTTTATTTTTAAAAGATTTTTTTGGGGAATTGGGGGAGGGGAGGGGAACAGCGTTGGGGAATCGGGGAAAGGGAACAGACAAGTTGCTGTCCTTTTGTTCTTCAGTCTAGTTGTGGAGGACGTCGCTTCACTGGCCCATGTTGGTATTATCATTGCGCTCTTCCCGGGTGAGGCAGATGGGTCGCCGGCCATTGGACTGCTGCTCACGATGGCTCTTGGCAGTTCACGCCGGCTGCCAGCCACTCACGATAGCTTATGGCAGCCCACTGCAGCTTCACTGCAGCCTACACCGTCGCCGGCGACTCACGGCAGCCCAGCTCCAGGTCAAGCTGTTCTTCACCATCTTAGCTGTAGAGGGCACAGCGTCACTGGCCCTAATGTGGGATCTGAACCAGGGCCCTGCTGCTCAGAGCTGGCATCCCAAGCCAACTCTTAACCAATGAACCACTTGGCCGGCCCCAGGAAAAATATTTTAAATGCATGTTCTAAGCCAGTGTTTGCCCTACCCTTCCTTAGCAGCCAAATCCTTTTGAAAAAGGGCACCTTACACCAGTCCCTTACTATAAAACAGATGATAATGGCTAAGTAGTTATCAACTACTTTCTATGTGCCTTACATGGATGGATTCCTTAACTTCTTGCAATATCTCTCCTCGGTAGGAGATTGCCATGCCTGACTTATGCTTGGTAAGAGGGGGAGTGGGCTTTGATCCCAGACATGCCAGTGTCACAGCCCTCTGGGCTCAAGCACTGTGCCATATTCCACTCACCATCTTTGTTCGGAGTGGGGCTGAGGGCTGATGCTCTGCTTGCTCAGTCTCCCCTTTCTCCTACAGTGGGCCACCAGCCTCCCCCATGTGACACGATGGCTCCAGGGAGAAGGGGTTGAAACTGCTGTCCTGTTCCACCCCAGGATTTTGAAGGAGGGAATTTAGTCACCGTTTAGCACTTTGTGGAGAAGGATGGATGAGAGAGGTAGGAAAAGCTGCAGGACTCCCACTGAGAGAGAAGAGGGCTGGACCAGGCAGAGGCAGGAGACAGAGCTGGGGCAGAGTCCTGGCGGCCTCTTTCCCGTGGGTGGTCAGGGGATCCCGCTTCTAAGCCCAGCCCTGCCGCTGACTGTGGTCCTGAACCAACAAGCCTCTGCCCCTCTCTGGGGTCTGTTATCTAATTGTACCGCCACAGGGTTGGGCTAGATCAGCAGTTTCCAACCACTTCAGCAGTAATATTCAAACACATTTGTCATCGGAGGTCCATTATCTAAAACTGACAAGAGTGATATTATTATAATTAATGTTTCCGTTCAAATGTATGAGCACTACTTATTATAAAGTCAACCAATGAGAATAATGAGACGATTTCAATAACCCAAATAATTTAAAAATTGGACATTATAAATAATAGTTGCAATCTAGGATCAGCTTCAACATTCAACTTATTTCAGTATTTTACATTTGGTTTCATTCGATTTTTAAAATCCTGACCCACCCTGAAAAGTAGTTGCACATGGTAACGGATTTTCAAAAACACTTTACTTTCCTATCTCAGAACACTCTCCAATTAATTGGATCCAGGAACATCAAGAGGAATAACAGGCCATTATTTTGTTTCAGGGTTGAATTGTTAATAATACCTAAACCCTGCTCCCACTCCTTAAACTGTGAGCATTAAATTTGGAGGAAGATGATGAGTAGGCTTCTTAGTTTAAATATTCATTGTTTGGCAGAAAAATACTTTTCAAATGTAGCTTGAAGGGTATTCAGGGTTGTCATTTAAGAACATTTTATGCCTCAGCACCCATCTCTGACAGCTCTTCACTCAAACGTTCTGAAGAGTCAAATTTATTTTGTTTTGCACGTTAAGTCCAAGCTTTGGGATTCAATTTTCTCCTAAACACTTGTAAGCAGGGTAACCATGGGACCTACATTGCCACACTGAGCCTATTGGAGTTAACGGAAGCCAGACAAAAAGTCAGACAAACTTACACTGGGCACTGACAAAGGGTTTTTCTGATACAATGGTACCAAGACTTCTGGCACTTTCATTCCCTTCTGTGGTGTCAGGTGTGGGCCTCTAGTTGTACCAGACATTTAATTGAGTGCAGCACACGAGACATCTAGGAGTGGACTCACAGGATGATGTGACGGCTGAGCTCCTGTCCAGGCTCGAAATACTCAAGGCGGGCAGTGCAGGTGAGGCAGGCGAGCAACCTTCCCATACAATGCCGTGTCCACTCAGAATCCAAAGAGGCCCGGGCTCACCATAGAAGCTTTACCCTGAGGTCTGTGCAGAATTGCACTGTGCAGCACGTTGGTGGGCCCCTGTGGGCTAAAATTTGGGCGTATGCACAGCCTTTATGCTTTAAAATTTAAAATAATTAAAAATACCTATTTAGATAATGCTTCGTGAAGTTACTAAAGGTCTTCTTTGGATTCTTGAGGGCTCCAAAGATTCCAGTTTTGGAACCGTAGTCCAGGCAATCTCCCAGGGCCCTTCCTAAGCCGGCATCCGTGGGCTGTCTAGCCCTTGCTGGACACCAGCACTGTCAATGATCGATTCTGTTTTATCCTCCCATCCTCCACCCCCAGATGTTTCCAGAACTAGACAACCAAGCCCTCCTGGTCCCCCCCACCCCCAGCCTGTGGGATTCCCTTCTAGGAAAGTCATTACTGCCTCTCTTGGTTGTCTGCCAGCTCTAAAGTGTCTTTTTAATTGCATCTAATTTGGCCTCATCTCATTAAATCCTTAATTTAAACCAGAGCGATCCCTCCAGCTCTGGCTGCCTAATGACAAAGGGCCTGCACGCCCTTCCCCCTTCAGCATGGCTCCCCAGTCAGGGCTGCTCTCGTTTCCAGGTGGTCTCTCTGGGAGGCTTCTGACAAGTGGCTGTCGTCCTTGCCATGCTGAGCATGGAGCTGAGCCAAGAGGGCTTCCCGGGAGCAGTAATTACTGGTAAAGACTCAACCCTCCACCCTACTGGTGCCCCGGCACACAGGCCCAAAGTTGCGGCTGTGGCAGCATCCAATTCTAGTGGTGCAGGAATGGGAACACAGTGAGGAGAAGGCACTGAGATTAAACAATAACAAATGCATGATAATTACAGTAGCCACTACCGAGTGCAGGACATCATGCTTTAGATACATTATGTCACCAGGGACAGTGTCACTGGCCTCATGCTGCAGGTGAGAAAATTCAAGTTTGCGCATAGAAGGTGATAGGCTTCAGGATAAAAATACAGATCTCCCTGGCCTCAGGGTGAAGGCTTCTCTCTTTATTTCCCCCAGTCCAACCTCATCTCCTACCAGGCTCACCCTTGGTCACTCCTCTTTAGCCAATGAGCCCGTCGAACATGCTTGCACACTCCTGCCCCAGGAACCTTGCACTTGTTGTCTCCTTGTACTTCTAGTTCTTTCCAGGCTGTTTTGGGTGAGCCTGTGTGGCATGTATTGTGGGCCTTGTCACGCCCACTCACCCTTGTTGGGCACATCGCCTTCCGTATTCTCAGGTGTGGGAGGGTTCAAACAGGAGACAAGCTGAGGGTGGGAAGCTGAGTGCTTTGGAACTGACTTGCCTGCTAAGGGATTGGTGCATGGCAGCAGCCAGCCATCTCTGAGGAATGTGAAGAATGCTTGAAGGCCATTGCAGCCCGGCTCACGGGACTTCCCACTGCCATCTGCTCATCAGTATAGGGAGCAACAGGCACGACAATACCCCAGAGAGAAGCTGACCTGTCATGGTCCCCACTCTGATACTACCCTCTGCAGATATGTGTTGGGGGCCACTGCTCACCTCATCCTGGAGGAGGGAAGGAACCCTGTGTACCCCTAGCTCCTCCACAGTTCATTCAGCAAGCACTACCTCTGTGCCCAGGCCTGAACTGGAGGCTGGGGACAGAAATTAATCAAACTTGGTCCCGGCCCCGTGGCACTCTTAGGCTATCTGGGGAGATAGAATATGGACACAGGCACTACAGCACAGGTCCTAGACGCCATAGAAGTAGACGAGGAGGGGACAGCAGCCTGGAGAGGGCATTTCAGAGTTGAGTCTTAAAGGAAGAATGACCAGTCCAGGGGAGAGGGGGGAAAAGTACAAGAGGGCACAATGGCATAAAGGGAGAGTAGATTCCGGGGAGCAGGAGACCCTTAGAAACTAGGCCAAAGGGTTTTACTTTTAGCCTGCTGGCAATGAGAGTCCACAGAAGTGGGGCGGGGGGCCGGGGAGGGGGAGTAACATCAATTCTAGTTATTTTTCTTATTACTGAAGTAAAACATCCTATTAGAGAACATTTATAAAAGAGCTGTTAGAAAAAGAACAAAATAGCAATCACCCATAATTCCTTACCCAGGGAAAGCTAATGTGAATGGTGAGTGAATTTCTTTCTAGTCATTCTCGTTCAGGCACCCAGTCGCCCAAGCTGACGCCGTGGGGTGGCTTGTTCTTTTGCCATTCTTCACCCCCTGAATCTTGCTTCAGAAGCCCAGATCAGGAAGGCAAGTTATGTTCCTTTCTGTAACCCAGGCTCAACCTCCACTCCTTCCCCGCCCTGCCAGGACGCTGGGACATTCTAAGGCTCAGCCATTTAGCAGCACCTCACTCTTCCTGGACCCCCAGGATGCAGGGAGAAGAGGGGAACAGCTCCTAGCCTGGTCTGCACGGCTGCCCCTCCGTGGCTGCACGTGGTCCCTACCAACTGCCCTCATTCTGGACGCCCTTAGCAAACCCCTTCCCCTGTCTGGGCTTCAGTTTTCACATCTATAAAGCAGGGATAATAAAGTCCAACACCCCACCTGCTTCCAGAGTTGCTGTTGAAAGCTATACATTCCCCTCGGAGACCTGTCACCTCCCCTGCCACTGCAGGGAGTGGGTCTGGGCCCCATTCTCCTCTCCCAGGCCAGCCTCTCCCTCCCGCCCTCTCTTGAGGAACTCCCCAGGCAGCTCAGGTTTGGGGAAAACAAAGGCCAAGAAAGAACTGATGCCTGCAAGAAGCTCCCCCAGGGTCAAAGCAGAGCAAAAGTTGGGTTCCTTCTCGGAACCGGGAGGGAAGAAACAGAAGGAATATAGGCAAATATCGGCATGCATTGCCTGACAGAAACGTGTACAAGCATATCATTTTTAAAAACTAAAAACCGCAAAACTCTGCCTCATTCCAGCAACAGTGCAGAGTGAGTGCCCTTCCTTCCTTCTGGCGGCTGAGCGCTCAGAAAATCTGTCACCTTGCCTTGACCTTCTCCCCGACTCCTGCAGCACTAGGGGGAGCAGGAATGAGGTTCTCCCCTCCCCTCCTGGCTGATGAAGAGGCAGGTAATGAGGCTCTGGGCAGCAACCTCGCTTTCACACTTATTCCTGATAATTGGTCACCACTTTCAAGAACAGGTGGGTCCTGAGGCAGTAATTGGCAGGAGGCAGGTCCAGTCCCCCAGGGGATGCAAAAGTGTTAATTGCGCTTCCCTCCCCCAGGTGGATCCCGATTAGGGAGGAGCTTTAAGTCTAAGGATGTCTAGGAGGCGCCCTAGTGAGGAATAGGGCAAAGGCTTCTTGCTTCCCTCAGATGCTGTGAAGAGGCTAAGGCTGACCGGCAATACTGAAGAACCTGCTGAGGTCCCCTAGCTGGCAAGTGGCAGAGCTACAGCTAGGAAACCAAGGGCTTCATTGAGACCCCTGACTTGTGGCTTGATCACCCTGGTGTCCTGTTTCTGGTTGAATGGATTGCAGGGAGGGCTCTAACTCGGGTGACTCCCACAGTCCTTTCCACACTGAGTGCTGCAAATCTGCCAGCCTGGAAAACTAGAGCCGGGTGGAGTGCCTCTCTGCCTGGGCTTCCCCACAGGAGGTGTTTGTTCAAGGCATTGTTCTCTCTTAGTAACACTCCACACCCAATGCGTTTTATTTTATTCCTTGGAAATGACCTTCAGTCCAAGATTTTATCAGCCTGACCCAGAGTAATTGGAAACAGGTGGATTACCCTCCAACAGCCATCAGTCCTGCAAAGTATGAACTCCCCTCCCCTCAGAGAATGCTGGGGCCTCTGTCTGCAGTGTGTGGAAATGCCCCTGCTGTGTTCCAGCAGCCAGAGCCCACTGAACACTGGGGCTCAGTTCTGCAGGAGGAATACCAGCCAGGTCTGGAGTCGGGCAGCAGGCCCTGCCTCAGTCACTGTGGGGACAGCAGCATGGCAGGGCACAGATATGCATGCTTGTATGCAGCTCACAGCACCCTTGAGGCTGCGGTCATCCTGAAGAAAGGACATGGAGAAAAGATGCCTCTCTTAGTTAGGGGCTCTTTCTCTGCCCTCCACCCAGTCACCCCAGCCAGAGTCCTGGGAGTGGTCTGAGTGGTCTCCTTTCCTTCACACCCTCTACCCAATCCATCCCCGGTTCTGGCACCACACTTCCTGCCTCCAAGAATTCTGTCCCCACCAATATCTGAGTCCAGGCCTCCTCATCTCATCCACAGCAGCCTCCTGGCTGGTGTCCCTGGCCTCGGTGCACCTACCTCCTGCTCTCAACCTCCGCTTTGTAGCTAGAATAATCTTCAGGAAATTCAAGTCTGTTCTGATTGCTCCCTTGTCTAAAACCCTGCTTGGTTCCCAATCACCAAGGCATGGCATACAAGGCCTTCCACATCCTGGCCTCTGCCTCTTTCTCTCCTGTCTCAGCTGCTAATTTCTAGCCAGGGTGTTCTCCAAACATAATGACACCACAAGCCTTTGCTGTGACTGTTCCCATTGCCTGGAATGTTTTTCCATCTGCTCCAGAAGCCCATATCCTACTCATGTTTCCAGGACCACTTCTTCTGGTACCTTCCAGCCTTTCTGGGAAAGTGACTCTTAGTCATCTTGTTATTCCAGCTTTGGGACTTTTATGTCTGTGGTAGGTAGCATAATGTCCCCGCCCCCAACCCCCAAGATGTCCAGGTCCCAATCCTTGAAACGTGAATATGTTACCTCAAATGGGAAAAGGGACTTTGCAGATGTGATTAAGTTAAGGATATTGAGATGGAGAGAGTAGGCTGGATTATGCAGATAGGTCCGATTACTAATAAGGGTCCTTACAAGAAGGAGGCATTAGTGCGAGAAACAGAGAAGGGCTGTGACAGAGGCTACAGAGACCAAGTCATGTGGGGCTGTGAGCTCAGGGATTCGGGCAGCCTTTAGAAGCTGGAAAAGGCAAATTGAATTCTCCCTTACAACTTCCAGAAAGGACCACAGTCCTCCTAACTTCTTTTTTTTTTTAAGATTTTTTTTTTAATTGGGGAATTGGGGGGATGGGGACAGCGCTGGGAAATTGGGGGAGGGGAACAGACAAGTTGCTGTCCTTTTGTTCTTCAGTCTAGTTGTGGAGGACGTTGCTTCACTGGCCCAAGTTGGCACCATCATTGTGCTCTTCCTGGGCGATGCACATCAGTCGCCGGCTTCTGGACGGCTGCTCACTGCGGCTGCTGGCCGTTCACGCTGGCTGCTGGCTACACACAATAGCCCATGGCAACCCACTGCCACAGGGGCTGCAGCCTACGCCCTCGCTGGCGACTCACAGCAGCCCAGTTCCAGGTTGAGCTGTTGTTCAGCATCTTAGCTGTGGAGGGCAGTGTCACTGGCCCTCATATGTGGGATCCGAACCGGGGCCCTCTGGCATCCCAAGCTAGCTCTTAACCATCGCGCCATTCAGCCGGCCCCCTTCTAACTTCTTGATTTACCCCAATGAGACCCATGTTGAGCTTCTGACCTCCAGAACTGTAAGCTCTGCCTTACATATATTTGCCTTACATTACCAAGTTTGTGGTATTTTGATACAGCAGCCATTGGAAACTAATACACTTCATATCAGAGGTCGTTGTTCATGTGTCTGTGAGTCCCTGGATACAAAGAACAGAGGACCAAAGCGAGGCTGGTCCTTCCTTGTGTCTCTAGCTCCCAATACAAGGTCTGCCACAGAGATGATGCTTAGCGAACATTTGATGAATAGGTGGAGTGAGTGAGTGAGTGAGTAAGTGAGTGAGACCCTTCCTTCCCCGGGCACTAGTAGACCCACCGTGGACATCAGGTCTTTGAGGCTTCTTGGGCTAAAATGAAACGGACTTGATTTGCTTTCACATCCAGAAAGCATGGCTGCCTGTGATACTGACCCTGTTTCCCACTTGCCACGTCCAAGAACATTAGTTATGTGGTCTCAAATGCATGCTCCCTGGCTATGAGATCACTTAGCCCTCTTTCTCAGCTTATTTCTAATAACTCCCATGTATATCAACAAACTGGCTCCCAGTCTCGTGGAACCTCAGGGCTGCAGGAGCCTTTACAATCCACCCACCTCACTTCCTCGCCATAGATGGGGAGACTGAGGCTGCAAGAGGGAAGATGCTGAAGTGGTCGGATCACGGCACTTCGGTGCCAGGAGGAGAACCCAAGCCAGGCCTCTTTTTCCCTGCCTCTCCCAAGGACTCAGATACTAGTATCAACATCCCCAGTTTACAGATGAAGAAACTGAGGCACAGAAGTCTCCTGCCCATCGTCAGTTAGTTAGTGGTACTGATTTGAACTGATCATAGCTCCGGCGTCTCTCCGCTTCATCTCTGCACTGTAATGACAGATGGGGAAACTGAGGCCCAGAGTGGACCCAGACAGTGGTGCCTGAAGAGAAATCAGGTTATGGCTGAAGTTCAAATCAGAGCCCTCCACACCCACAAGATGGGAAGTGCCTGGGCTGAAGGGAGGCCTTGAAAGTTTGCCTTCTTCAATTAGGCTGCTTGCTTCTCTGAGTGCAGGGGATAATTTAACTAATGGCGCTGGTTTTCTGACACTATCGATCGGTCAAGATTAAATATGTTTGTCACAGTCAAGTGAACTAATCACTTTATTGTATTTCAAATACTAATTTCATCAGATAGATGTTGGGGGGTGACCCGGGGGAGGCGCGGGGAGGCGAGCACGTGCGCAGATGCGGCGGGCCACAGCGCCGTGGATGCTGCCAGTCTGCCCAGAGGTATCTGCACTGTCAGGCTGTCTTGCCGCCTGCAGCCACACTGCTCAGACAAGAGGAATCTGCACTTTCCCGCCTCCACCATCACTGTTCCGGGACCCTCTTGAAATTTCTCAAGGGAGGCGATTTCTCAAGCATTATTGGAAAATGGTAGATGTTTCCAAATAGCTCTCCTAAATCACCCCCTAGCCACTAATCCCACAGCCACCCTGACACTGCAGGATGCAAATGCTGCCTCCCTGGGCCATTAGCCATTCCAGGAAACACCAACTCGCGGCAAAGCTTGAAAATGAACTGATCTTTCAGGTTTGGAAAGGCTTGGCCATTTCCACAGCTCAGCAAGTTGGACAAGGGGACCCAGAGCTCATTAAATCATCCCCGGGCCCTGGTGCAATTGAGCAAACCTCCCCCCTTGTGAGAGAGGGTAAGGATATACACGTGCACACACACACAAACATATAAGTGCATACACATGCATGGACACACACACACAAAGACACACCCATATAGCATGCACATATACATGCACGAACATGCACACAGACACGTAATGCACCCCCCACAGATGCACACACATGTGCACACACTCACACACAAAGTTCAGAAGTTCCCAAGCCGCAGGATATTTTCTAAACACAAGAGGCTGGATTGTTCCCCTGCACAAAGAAGCACCCAAGATGCCTTGATTGGGTGACGGTGAAGATGATTTTCTCTAACTCTCGCACAAGCCCACCACCACATCTCTTTTCATTTTGGCATATTTAATCACATCAAACACAGGTCATCCATTGTAGCCTCTGCAGCTGAAGAAAGTCAGGTCTCTCCCTTCCACACTCAGTCCTGTGGTGATGAGACAAGGCAAGGGGCTGGTTCCCAATTTAACTTCAGGTGCTGAGGAGGAAACCACCACTATCCTCATGAGCATTCACTTAAATGGCCTCAATAAGGAGGAAGAAGACAGCACATGCTTCTGCTCAGAAGAGCTTTCTGTAGCTGCTCACGAGCCCCTCGGGCTGTCTGGACATGCTGATCAAGAGTCCCGTCACTTTCCTACGGGCCGATGTCTCCCATCTGTACAGTTTTCAACAGCAGCTCTGGAAGCAGGTAGCGTGTTGGAATTTACCATCCCTGTTTTATAGATGCAAAAACTGAAGCCCAGAGATGAGAAGAGGCTTGTTAAGGGCATCCAGACGATCAGTGGAGCATTGGAACTGGAGTTTGGGTTTTGACTCCAAGACCAGCACTTTGTAAATCTCGGGGCAAACGCTGCCCAAGCTTTCAGAACCTTGCAAAGCTCCCCCTTACTCATGTCCCTGTTCTGTGTCTAGCCTACTCATTGTTGTATCCCCTGACTGCCGTTAGGCCCTAAGCAGGAATCCCCAAATACTCTTCAATATGGGCTGCTCTTTCCAGGGATCTTCTGGCCTGCTATCGAGACAAAGGCTGCCCAGGCAAAGGTGGGGTTGAGTGGGCCAAGACCCAGGCCTTCTGTATCTTTAGAAGCATGTTTTTGTGACATAGAAGCAGTGAGATCTGGCGCTTTCCTGGGAAGTTTGGTCAAGCTCTGAGAGACACTTGCTTCCCTGGGAATCCTTCCCCGGGTTAACGAGACAGGAAATGTGAGCAGCAGCTCCCCAGGGAAACACTGGAAGTCAGTGCAACAACAAACAGATTTGCTGAACATTCAAATCTCTGAGCATCATTAAAACCCGAGAGCCGCGTGCTGAGTGTGTAACCTGGCTTTTAGTCTCTTTTCATGCTATGTAACTCCAGATGTTTTACCCCCTCAAAAGATCTGTTTTTCTACATGATAGAGTACCCAATTTGCGAAAAATATTCTGGTACCCACCCCAAGCCAGCAAAACCTCGGCAGCATGCCAGCCTCCGATGCATTTGTTAAAAGCCAGACCTTGGAAATGCTCCGCACATGGGTTTTAGGCCTGATGGATTTGGAATCAGAAGGCCTGAGCTCTGCCTTCCACTTGTCAAGTGAGTTGTCTGAGGCCCACAGAGCATGAGGCAGAGCTGGCGTTGAACACCCAGCCGCATGCCCTTTGAGCAAAGAAGAATCAGATTTAACAAGATCAACAAGCGTATCTGAATACAGGCTGGAAACGGGGAGAAAGCACGTGTGCAGTAATCATGTCCAGAATAGTTCCTGGTCAAGGTGTCAGTGAAGGAAGTATTTCCTTTCCGTTGTTTTGTTCTCTATGTGGACTCCTGGGTGATGCCAGCCTGCAAGGTACCCACAGTCCTACAGCGAGGGTCTGGAGGGCACAGTGGGGTCCTTAGGCAGACTGGCACTGACATTTCAGGATGGAGTCATCAGTGCTGTCTCTTAAGCCCTTGTGAAGATCACCACCAAATGCCTTTCTCTGGTATGGGCCCCTGACGCTCTGTCAGGTGTACTGTTGACCACTCGCCCTTTCTATAGGCCCGTCCTCCCTTAGGCCCCAGGACCTGACACTCTCTAGAACCGCCCCCCCCCCCCGCCTTGGCTGTTCCCTCTCTGCAGTCACCTTTTCCCCAGCCTGCTCCTGTTTCTTGAAGGTTGGTGTTCTCTGGGACCATCTATTATCTATGTATCTATCTATCTATCTATCTATCTATCTATCTATCTATCTCCATCCATCCATCCATCCATCCATCCACCATTTTTCTATCTATTCCCTGAGTCATCTCACCTACCCCCATGGCCTCCATCACCCCCATGTATATGCTCATGATGCTCCAAAGCTTCAGATTTACCCATCCAGCTCTCTCTTCTCCATTTGATGCCCCCCGGGGATTATTTTCACACAATGAGTCCAGAAACAGGCAGTGTCTGGCACTGATTCGGCAGCTCAAGCATTTCAGAACTGAGGTCTCTGTGGTTCTCGTGGCCTTCCCTTATGGTTCATGAAGGCAGCTGTAGTGCCAGCTATCCCATCTGCATTCTAGGTAGGAGGAATGAAGACATGGAGAAGGGCAGAAAGGCCCTAGGAAGAGTTGTCTAAGAAACTCCACCCAACAGTTTCCACTTCTACCTCCCTGGACATTCCTTTATGCAAGGTGGCAGAGTGTCTGATCTATATAGGTTTAGTGGACGGGCTGCTGTCCCCAGTGTGGGAACTAGAGGAAGAATATGGAATAAGAGACCTTTTTCCTGACTGAATCAGGCTTCTTCCCATGACCCCCCCACCCCCACCCCACCTCTGCACCCTCATCTCTCTCAGTCCCTCTGATGAATCCTCACCCACTAGAGAATCTAACATGATTCTCTAGTGCCATCAGCCTCACCAGCACCTGCACCAGGGGTGTGCCTCATCCTGGATGCCCTTAGGTAAGATTCACTGGCCTGGAGGGTAAAATTCTTGGCCTGGCATTCGAGATCCTGAAGGAATTTTTGTTATCTCCAGAAACTGAAAGTTCATTTTGCTTTGCTGCAATGTTTCTGGTGGATTTCAGACAAGTTCAGCCATCCTTGAGAGGGAAGGGTGGCTGATAACAGAGGAATTAAAAAACAAACACATTAGCTCTGGCCTGCCCAGATAATGAATAGAGGAGAAGGTTATCTATCTCACTGATTTACGTTGTTACGGTTTCTTCCATAGACCAAGTAGGAGCTTCTTTACATCTCCCGCCCTCCACATTTGCTGCAGTAAGAAAATCACATTTTTCATGAACCATGGGAATTACCGAACAGCAGTGGGTTTATTTGTGAGGAGTTAACTTGGCCATTTCTTCTATTAGGGGCTGAGTCCTGCTGTTATGCACAACTTCTCATCCAGAGAGACACCATGGAGAATAAATCAGGACCAGGACTCGGTGTGACAGCCACAGTCTGGCAGGGCCCTGGGGCTTGGGGGCTAATGGGGTCTCACCGCAGGGAGGAACTGCTGCCAGACAGGCTGGGGAGGAGAGGTGAGGTTGAGACTTGGAAAAACGAATGGAAGGATTTTGCCACTCCATAAAACCAATGTCAGTGGGTGAATCATGGACCGTGTAGGGGCTGTGAGCGCTGGCAAGGCCTTCATGATCGGTGAGCTCTGGGGCTGTTTTATGGGGGTCCATGAACCCATGAAATTGTGTGTAATTTTTTCAGTGCATATGTGCGCTTCCCTGGGGTTACAGTTCATAGTTTTCTCCAGTTCTCAAAGATTAAGAACCACTGGCCTGGTTCAACCCACTCATCATACAGAGGACAAAACTGTGGAGTCCTTGGAAGAGAAGGGATTAGTTGAGTTCCCCTAGTAAGTTCGGAATCAGAAGGTTTCTGGCCAGATCCTTGATGTGTGACCTTGGGCTCTCTGAGTGTTTTACTTTACATGCAATTAAAGGGTTGTAGAGAGGATTAAATAAAGGAATTAATGCACTTCAGTACCTACCCACCACGTTAGTAGGTAATTGAGTGTCAATAAATATTCTTTGAGTCACTGAGTAACTTCGAAAATCATTCTTTTTCACTATCTCTGATTCATTCAGTAAATATTTATTATCTCTTATATACCAGGGCACTGGATGAACAAAGGAGGCACAGTCTCTGTCCTCACAGAGCTGGGCGTTAGGAGATACAGTTAAGAAAACAGAACCTCTTTATTTCTGTAACAACATCATTGCTGTAACTGTTGTAATACAGTGGGATGAATGTCCTACCAGGCTCGGCACAGAAACCTGGGGGAGCTTGAGGTGGGGGCACCTAACCAGGGCAGGGGTGGGGGTGGGGGGGAATCAGGAAGGGCTTCCCAGAGGAGGCAGCAGTGAAGGAAAAGCAGGAGTTGGCAAAGAGAGGAAAAGAGAGGGCTGGCACCTAGTGTAGAAAACAGCATATACAAAGGTCCAGAGACAAAGAAAGCCTGGTGCATTTCTTTAGAGAAGTAAAGATAGATCCACCTTGTTGTTTTTTGCTGCTGTAGGCAGCCAAGAGAAGCCTCACTGAAATCAACAAACATACCCAGCACATCAGTGTTCCCTTTACCTTCCACCATCTGTTTATCTTTGCATTCGTTTATTTAATGTTGCCACCTTTATGCTTGATCATCTCATCCTCCCTGTTGATCCAAATGGTGCAGCCTTCCTCTAGCTGGCCTTGGGAACTGTGTCAGAGCCCCTTCTTTAGAGATTAGGAAGCTGGATGGGTAATGGACTTACATCAGGGGATACTGGAATCAGAACCCAGGCGGGGCAGCCTGGTGAGCTCATGGCATCAGAAGCAGACAATCATTGTGTGGCTTGCTGGGCTGTCCCAGGCTGGCCGAGCTCTGTGGGTCGCTGTCCTGCCAGGGTCAGCCTGAGTGATCACCCCAGAGATGATTAATTCTTGCCTCTCTCGGCCGGCCCTGGGTCTGCAGCCAAGTGCTGCTGTCATCTCTTTATTCTTCTGCTGCACCGTTATTGAAAATCAATAAGCCATCCAAGCCGAATGAAGTTCAGTGACTAGAACCGAGTCCATAAATCAAATAAAAACGAAATTATATTTAAAAAGGGAAATAATAATAAGAAGAAGGCTGGTTAGAAGTGGAGCTGGAGTCCTAAGAGTTGATTATCATGGAGACAAAGAGATGAGCAAGAAACTGGTACTGCCTGGCCAGGAGGCAGGGTGTTAGGACTGGGAGTGCCTCGGGGACACTTTTCCAGCCCCCTTTTTCCAGATGAGAAGACAGACCCAGAGAGAATTTCCTCTCTTGTCACACAATGAGAGGCAGAGCTGGCTCCAGACCCAGGGCCCACTGATATCCCCCCTCTAGCAACTGGCGTTCAAATCAATGAGAAACAACAGGTAAATGAAGTGACTTTAAGAGGAAACCAAAGAGAGAGGCTTTGCATTTTTCTGTTGTCAAATCTATCACTGTTTCCCTTTACAGCTTCCCCTTTAATGTTATGCTTTAACGTCCTAAGAAAAGTTGTCCGTTTCCACCCCAGGACTGGAGCTCACATGGGGCTGGGAATTCTTCTGGGAATGTTTCCACCAACCAAAGAGGAAAGAATCCCTTACATCTGAGACCTTGAGTAGGGTCCTCAGAAAGGTATCGCCTTAATAGTGAGGCCAAATTAACCCTACAGTAAAGCCTGCACTCCAAGCCTGATTTGGGCTCCGTAACGAAATCCAATGGTATTTAAAGGAATGCAGCAAAATACAGCAGTCAACCATGTAAAATTTACAATGTCCAGCATCCAATAAAAAATTTCGAAGCAGGCAAAGAAGTAGGAAAATACGGCCTATCACCAGATGGAAAACTAATCAGTAGAAACAAACCAAGAATTGATAGAGATGTTGGATTTAGCAAAGAACGTTAAAACAGCTATTATGATCCATGTGTTTGAGAAGGTGGAGGAAAATGTGACCATGGTGATGAAGGGAGAAATGGAATTTCTAGAAATGGGAAGTATAATACCCAAAATGCAAAAACACACGGGATGGTATTAATACCAGATTAGACTTTGAAGAAGGAAAGATCAGTGAAATTGAAGCTATCGCTTTAGAAACTATCCAAAATGAAACATATGCTTAGCATATGATCCATTAATTACACTCTTAGGTATCCACCCAAGAGAAATGAAAACATACTCACATGAAGACTTGAATATTTAGAGTTTTGTTCAAAATTATAAAGAACTGGAAACAGCCCAAATGTCTATAGGCTGATGAAAGGAATAAACGAAATATGATATATTGATACAATGGAATACTACTCAGCAATAAAAGGAATGAACTACTGATACTTGCAATAACATGGGTAAATCTCAAAAATGTTATGTGATTACATTTATATGAAATTCTTAAAAAGGGAAAACTACAATAAAAGCAGATCCATGTGGTTGCTTAGGGTGAGGAATTGAGGGGAGGGAATCGACAGCAAAAAGGCATGAGAAATTTTAGGGGTGATGGAAATGTTTTCTGTCATTGTTAAGATGATTACATGACTGTATATACATTCGTCAAAACTTTTTAAATTGTGTGTGTGTGTGTGTGTGTGTGTGTAGATATGGGTACAGTTATAAAAGAGCAACATGAGGGATCTTTGTGGTGATGAAATTGCTCAGTTTCTTAACTGTGGTGGTGGATACACCAACCTACACATGGGAGAACCTTACATAGAACTAAATACACACAACAAATGAGTATATGTAAAAATGAGGAAATCTGAATAAGACCACTGGATGTTATCAATGTCAATACCTAGGTTGTGATATTGTTTTAAACTGTAGTGTCACAAAATGTTAACCATTGAAGGAAACTGGGTAAAGGGCACATGGGATTTCTCTATAATTATTACAACTACATATGAACCTACAATAGCTCCATAAAAATGTCAATTAAAAACTCATACAAATAAAATTGTATATAAATTATTCCTCAACAAAACTGATTTTTTAAAAGTTCTATATGACCCTCTGAAACAAAGTTATGTGTCCCTTTATAACTTGCTTGTTCATGAGAGCTTCAGTAGGACTTTTGCTCCATTTGTATGGAAAATTATAAATTAGGAATATTTAGGAGTTTTTGTATGTTTTTTCTTAACGTATAGCAAAAAATGATTGATGATTTGTCCATCCCTAAATCAATAGTCTTAAATAAAAGTCCTAAACTACCCCAGGAAAATATAAATATCCTTTTATATTTTCTTGTTTCATGTTTCCCATGTAGATCTTGTTTACAAGTGAAATTTTTTTGGTCTATACTATTTAACAAAAATTCTTTTAAAAGAATGATTAGCTAATAGCCCTGACACCACTTATAGCATAACCCATGTCCCCTAGCCTCCAACAGACACGTTTGAAAAGTCACCTTTACCACATAGTAAGTTTGCACCTAAATTTGTGTCTATTTATGTGCTCTCTGCTTCATTGAGCTGAATATACCAAATTTCTTTTCCTATACCTCCCTGTTTTCTTTATTGTAATTGTATAATATGTCTTAATGACTGGTAGTGTAAGTCTTTTCATTTACTATTTCTTTTCAAAATGTTTTTGGCTATCTTTGCACATTTATGAACTTCAAAATAATTTTTCCAAGTTCTCAAATATCCTGCTGGATTTCAACTGGTGTTTTATTAAATTTACAAATGTATTTGGGGTAAAATTGATAATTGCAAATTACTGATTTTTTTCTAACCAGGAACATGATATATCCACCGCCACCACATTGCACAACTCCAGGGGGCGCCATTCGCATTGGAGTCGTGAAGTGTTCAGCCTGTGTGGCTGCAGACAAGGGCTGTAGATGTATCTTTCCATTTGTTCAAGTTGTCTTTACATCTCTCAGGAAAGCATTATAGTTTTTGTCATATAAATCCAATACATTTCTTACTATACTAATTTCTGGGTCATTCATACTTTTATTACTATTGTAAATGGGCTCTTTTTATCCTCTGGGTTCCCTCCCCCCCATGTTATTGCTAGTGTATCGAGAGTGATTGATTTTTGTTTTTTATTTTTTAACTGACCACCTTCCTGATTGTTCTCATTTATTCTATTGGATTGTTGGAAAAGTCATGATGCATGTTTGTGACAGATGGCACTAGTTCGTTTTTGGAAGTACTAGAGTCATTTGCATCTATGTTATTGCTATGTCATTTGACAGTTGACAGTTCTAGCTTCATTCTAAAAAAAATTGAGTGATTTGGTTGAGTTTTGGAGATTTTACAACAAGTTGAAGATGGAAGACCAAACTGTGCATTTTTGCCGTATTTTACTGTTTTATTTCCATAAAGGGAAGAACGCATGTCAAGCTTGTGAAAAGCTGCATAAAGTTTACGGTGACAATGTTCTACAAGAATATCAGTGCTAACGATGGTTCACGAAATTCCGTGCTGGTGATTTTGATCTCAACGATGCTCCTCAGTCAGGGAGGTCCACCGAGGTTGATGACGACAAAATAAAGGCATTGATCGAGTCAAACCCACATTACACGACATGAGAGATTGCAGAAACATTGAACATCCATTATTTAAGTGTTCACAACCACCTGAAGAAGCCAGGATACATAAGCAAGCTTGATATTTGGGTTCCTCATGAACTCAAAGAAGTTAATTTGATGGCACATATAAACATCTGTGATATGCTCATTAAACGTGAGGAAAATGATCCTTTTTTGAGGCGACCGATAACTGGTGATGAGAAGTGGATTGTTTACAACAATGTGGTGTGCAAACGGTCTTGGTCCCAATGTGATGATTCGCCCCAAACAACATTGAAAGCAGACATTCATCAGAGGAAGGTTATGCTCTCGATGTGGTTGGATTTTAAAGTTGTCGTGCTTTTCGAGCTTCTACCAAGGAACCAAACAATCAATTCAAATGTGTACTGTAGGCAGTTGGACAGTTTGAACGAATCCATCATCCAGAAATGTCCAGAGCTTATTAATTGTAAAGGAGTTGTGTTCCATCATGACAACGTGAGACCACACACAAGTTTGTCACCCGTCAAAAATTGTTGGAGCTGGGCCGGCCGAGTGGCACATTGGTTAAGAGCTGGCTTGGGATGCCAGAGGGCCCCAGTTCGGATCCCACATATGAGGGCCAGTGACACTGCCCTCTACAGCTAAGATGCTGAACAACAGCTCAACCTGGAGCTGGGCTGCCTTGAGACGCTGGCAATGGCATAGGCTGCAGCCCCTGCTGTAGTGGGTTGCCATGGGCTACCGTGTGTAGCCAGCAGCCAGCGTGAGCGGCCAGCAGCCGCAGTGAGCAGCCGTCCAGAAGCCGGCGACTGATGTGCCTCGCCCAGGAAGAGCACAATGATGGTGCCAACTTGGGCCAGTGAAGCAACGTCCTCCACAACTAGACTGAAGAACAAAAGGACAGCAACTTGTCTGTTCTCCTTCCCCCAATTCCCTAGCACTGTTCCCATCCCCCAATTCCCCAATTAAAAAAAAATTGTTGGAGCTTAGATGGGATGTGTTGCCACACCCACCATACTCGCCTGACCTTGCGCCATCAGACTTCCACTTGTTTCGCTCTCTTCAAAACTTGCGTGGTATTATGTTCAATTCAGATGAGGCTGTAAATCAGCACCTTGTTCAGTTTTTGCCGCTAAAGACAGGTCCTTCTATGAATGAGGAATTATGAAGCTCACTGAAAGATGACAAAAGGTTATCGAACAAAACGAGCAATATATCATTAATTAATCTTTGTTCTTTATATAAATAAATTACCTTTGAAAAACATAGACAAAATATGTCATAACTTTTCCGACAACCCAATAGCATAGTTTTTTAGTTGATGCCTTTGGATTTTCAAGCTAGAAAATTATATCATCTGCAAGTAATATCTTTGATTCTTTTTTTGTGCTATTCATACTCTTTGTTTGACAATCAATCAGCTATCCTCTGTTAAATGAGAGTAGTGATCGCAGGCGTTCTTGTCTTGTTCCTGCCCACAATGGGGTATTTCATGTTGGATGTGATGTTGGCTATCGGTAGGAGATATTCATTTCAGTTAAGGAAGTATCTTTCTATTCCAAGTTTACTAAGAGTATTTAAAATTGGAATAGAGGTTGAATCATATTCTTTTGTTGCATTTTCAAGATGATCAGATGATATTTCTCATTTAACCTACTAACTTAATGGATCATATCAATAGATAGCCATCAAACCATTCTAGCTTTTTTGAAATAAACCTTATTTGGTATAGCATATTATTTTAATATACTTCTGTATTTTATTTGCAGTTGCTTTACTTGGGATTTTTAAAAGTCTGTAGACAAGCATACTCTATCATAGCATCTCTGTTAGGCTTGGTAATCAGGTGCATGCTGGGTTTATAGAAAGAGCTGGGAAGATTTCCATATTTTTCTTTCGTCTGGAACTATTTAAATAGCATGGGAATTATTTGTTTCTCGAAGGTTTAGAGAAATTTTCTCATAAAACAGTGTGACCTCTTAGTCTTATTTGGTAATGGTTCTTCAATAATTGTGTTGTTTCCTTCTGTAGTTTCTTATTTTCTTTCTTCAGTTGATTTTGCCAATTTATATTTTCTCACAAGATTATCCATTTCTCCCAGTTTTAAAGCTTTTTAACATAGAGACGTGTATAGTGTCCTCTTATAACTATAAAATCTCATCAGTATCTTTGGTTCTGTCACCCTTCTGAATTTTAATATTTCCTGTTTTCCCCTTTTTATTTTGATTACTTTTTCCTGAAGTGTGTATAATTTATTGGACTTTTTGAATCAAGTGCTCTTGGTTTTATTAATCACTCTACTCGGTTTTTGTTATTGAATGTGTTCATTTTCGTTTTAGTCTTTATTACTTTCTTGTTTTTTCCCACAGATTTATTTTGTTGACTTTTTCTAACTTCTTGAGTTAAAGGCTTAGGTGACTAATTTTTGAAGTTTCTTTAAAAAAATCTACTACACAATTTCCTCTGAGAACAACGTTCACTATAAGTTTTAATATATAATATTTTCATTTTCTTGTTTCCTTGTATGCAATATATTTTAATTTCCATTTTTTCTATTTAACATTTGAAACTAAAATAAATCCTTTGTAATGGGGGCTCCCTCTCAGTTTGGCTAAAGCCCCAAAGTCTGGGAATAAAATGCCACTTTCCAAAGTGAGAATCCAGCCCATCTCTACAAGTCTTGCAAAGGAGGCATCTGGAAACCGTTTTGCCACCTCAGCCCAATCCACCTCATGTATATAAAGGGATGGAGAGTGAAGCGTCTGGGAGGGAATATTTCTCTGAGAAAGTTGTGGGAGGCATTTACCCTTCCCTTACCTGGGGGAGCCTGGGAATGCTGCCCCTTCATCTACACATGTGTCCCCTAGAGTCTGGTGGGGGCAGTGCACTGGGAATGACTGACTCCTGGAAAATTGCAAGGCATGAGGTGGAAGGGGCAGAAAGAAGGGAATGAGTTGAATTTCTGCCAACAGGAGGGGGCATGCATTTTCTCATGGACCTGCTGTGGGTCACATGGGGGAGACTTGACCTGGGGCCATCTTAATAAGGACTTTACCCCAAAAGTCCCCTTGGAGGGTTGATGAACCCAAAAAAAGATAATGTGGGGGAAATGGATCACTAGATAGTCCAGGGCTCAGGACTGAAGCAAGGTGGAGTCAGTTGGAGATATAAGTTTGCCAGCCAGAGACAAGCTTTATGCCATCCTGGAGATTATAATTGCAGGATCTCATTTGGGGAGATCTCTGTGAAACTCACAAAAAGTGCCACCAAGCCCATAAAACACAAGCACCAACCCAAGTAGCACCACCTACATCAGATTGTACAATTGCCCCTAACACTGCTGCCTCTGGGCTCCACCTGAAGGGGTCAGGAGCCACAGGCCAGGAGGCCAGGGGAGCAGAGTAAGGAGGGGAAGTGTAACAGAGGCACCCTGTGCCACAACCTCCCAACCCCAGGTGGCCCAAGCACACGATGGGAGAAGTTTTAACTGAGGATAGGGTACATTTCAATTACTGAAAAAAGACAAGACAATTTTTCTGACTGACAGTGCAGGGTGTTTTTGGTTTGTTTATTTAATCCAAGAATGACAGGAAACGTGTGGGATACACTTGAGATGTAGTCCAAGGATTGGAGAGAAAAAAAATCTACACAGAACCAATTTGAAGTGACAGCAGGGAGAGAAAATAAACTTTTTTCCTGCTTCTATCCAATTGCATTTGGTCTGTTCAACAAAACAGCTGTGGTTTATTAGATTATAAAAGGGATGGTGTGTACAATTCCAACTTCCTGGAACTTCGGGGATTTTCTTCATGGCCTAACATACCCCAATGTGGTAGGATTTTTCTTTGGCTCCTCGGTGTCTGAATGCCCCTTCCTGTGTTTGGCACTGAGCATGCTTAACACCTGCTTTCCCGGCCTCCCTTGCCGCTAGGGCCTGGGCCCAGTCAAGCCATGCAGCTGCCTTCGACAGGGTCTATTGAGATAAAGAAGTAGGAGCCTTGAGAAATCCACTTCTGGCCATGAACAGTGGCAACACTGAGTTTCCGGGGCCATCATAGTCAGCAGCAGCGGCCAAGACCTAATGCCACCTGCACAAGTGACACATCTGGGTTCAGTGGTGGGGACCATGGGGTCTTAGCCAGGCTGGAAATCCTGGTAAAGGATTTATGGCTGGAATCTTGGCTGCTGCTTGGTTTTCCTTTTCCTTGCCTATTTTCCAATCCTGACTAAAATTCTTCCTGCTAATGTCAGTGGGAGGAGACAGGAAATAGACATGATATATAAATAAATTACACAGTACACCCAAAAGTGAGAAAGGCTATAAAGAGAAATAAGGCAGAGTAAGGTTAGGGTGGCCAGGGCCCCACTGAGAAGGTGATGTTGAGTCAAGACCTGAAGGGAGTGAGGGAGTGTGACATGTGGCTATCTGGGGGTCTGCGGGAGTAAAGGGCCTGAGATGGGAGTGCCTGGAGGGCTCAAAGGGCAACAGAGACCCCAGTGCAGTTAGAGTGGAGGGAGGGTTGGAGAAGCAGGAGGTAAGGTTAGTGCGGGAACAAGCCAAGTGCAATGGGTGATCATGAAGAACTTGACTTTCACTCTGAAAGCAATGATAAGCATGGATGGTTTTGAGCAACTAAGTGTCATGACCTGACTTACGTTTTAAGAGGACCACTCTGGTGCCTGTGGATAACAAGCTCTAGCAGACTAGGGTAGAAGGAGGGAGACTAGGTCATACATAGGCTATGGTGATATTCCAAGCAAGAGAAGGCGGTAGCTTGGACTTGAGTGGGAGCAATGAAGGTGGTGGGAAGAAGTCAGATCTGGGATATTCATGGAAAAGAGAGCCAACAGGATTTGCTACAAGGAGTCTAAGTTGAGTCTAAGATCTCTGGCCTGAGCCACTGGAAGATGCCGTTTACTGAGAAGGAGGACTGTGGGTAGCACAGTTTGGAGGATGATTATTGGGCCATCAGTTTGGGACATTAAAAGTTTGAGACAGGGCCAGCCAAGTGGCTTAGTTGGTTAAGAGCTTGCTCAAGAGTGCGAGCTCTGAGCAACAGGGTCGCCAGTTTGATTCCTGGCCCGAGCTGAGCTGCTGCTGAGCTGCCAACAGGTGGCAGGATGGCTCAGCTAAAAAAAAAAAAAAAAAAGACGAAAAAAAAAGTTTGAAACAATTCTTACTTATCCAAGTATGAGATGTTGAGTTGGCTGTTGGAAACCCAAGACTGGGGTCTGGGGAAAGTTTGGGTGTGGATGTAAATTTTGGAATTGTTAGCAACTAGATGGTATTAAATCTGTGAGACCAAGGAGATCATCTCAGTGTGGAGAGTGAAGAGAAAAGTTCCAAGGACTGAGCCCTGGGGCACGCCAGTGGTAACAAGTGGGTGAAGGAGAGGAGCCACAAAAGAAGGCTGAGAAGTGTATCATCCAGCAGAGGGAAACTTGGAGCGTGGTTTCCCCAAAGCCAAATGCGACGGGCCTCATCCATTCTGTAAAGGCCAGTCTAGAATAGAAGGCTGACCTTCCTCTGAGTGAGAGAGAATCCTCCTGCCTGGGGCCCTTTGAATCGGGAGAGCAGCTCTTCCTGGTTCTATAGCAGCGTGCTGGCCTGGAGCCCTCTGAACCCGGACATCAGCTTTTCCTGGGGGGATCTTCACATGTGTGTAGCCTTATATGGTTTCTGAAGCACTTTCACACCTCCTCATAACCACACTATAAGAGCAACCTTTTTATGCTTATTTTACAGGAAAGGAAAGTGAGGCTTAGAGGGCAGAAGCTACTCTCTAGGGTCAGACGGCTGGAAATCAGTCTGAGACTGTGCTTGGCCCCAACACCATAGGGCCTTCCAGGCTGTATGACAGCATATCTAGTGACCTATTTTGCATTATCCTAACGACAAATGAGTGTGTAATGCCTGAGACCAGCCATACAGTTGTTCTGATCCCACTGTCAGAGTGGGGGAAAAACAAATCCATCATTTCTAGATCCCAGGTTTTCTTATTTTTATCCCCCCACCCTCCCGCCTGCCCGTCCCCCGCAGAGCCGGGGGAGGAGGCAGGTTTTGATTCTAACAGCCTGTGTACATCCGCGCCCGCCTGTGTATGCACAAGGTGAAGGAGAGATTATAACTTTATTCTCGCTTGGGGGCAACTGGTTATGTCTGGAAACATTTGAACATCCCATAAAGCTCATTTCTTTTACAAATGAGTCAGATGACACAGAACACTTCAAAGTGAAATTCCGTTGGGCTTTCCATCTGGCTGGCCTCTGGGGGAATGTGTCGAACGCTGCCTTTGTTAACCAGGTCTCGGGAGTTAGAATTTTATGCTGAAATACAAATAACTGTGCATTCGTGGGGAACAAAGCCAAGATATGATCTCAACTGCATTTGGAGTGAAATTCCCCATCTCCCTCTAATGCTCTCCACCTTCCACGCAAAGAGCAAAGAACATTTTCTTGCTCCAAGCAGCTGTGCTCCTTCAAACCCTGCACCTAGGACTGAGTCATGGCTTCTCCCCCCTGACTGATTAGATAGGACTCTTGTCACTGTGCCCTCATTTCTGTGTGTAAACTTCCAGAACAGTTCCCTGGAGCATCCTGGGAGTGGTACCCTCCACCCTCCTAGCTGGAGAGATTGGACACTGTAAGACCAGGTTCCCCAGACTCCTTTGTGGCGAGAGTTGTGGATGTGAAGTGGGTGCCATCCGGTCGGTACGCTTGTATGAGTTTTGGAAGTCAGCGTGAGGAAGATCCATTTTCCTGCCCTCTGCTTACTGTTCCCTCTGACCAGCAAGGTCGGGAAACTCACGACCTCCCGGCAGCATCGCTGGTCTAAGTCCTTCTTGAGTCTATCCAAGCAAGAGAGGGCAGTGAACTGCTGCTGCTGTTCACCCAGCCTTCCTCCCACCGCATCTGTCTCTGTGGGATCCAGGGCACAGATATACACAAAGGAGTCCTCCCAGTGCCCCTCTGGAGCAGCCTGGTGGATAATGGGCATGGGCAGTGCCAGGCCCTCCTCCTGGAGCCTTCCTAGCCTCTCCCTGCTCTCCTTCCATGTCCCTGCCCTTGGAGAGTGGGGAGTGCCAGAGACAGCTAAGCTTGACTGCCCAAGGGCAGCTCACTTCTACCTCGCCTCCCTATTTACCACAACTTCCGTGTCACCCAGGTCTGCCAAGAAATGACTGTCCTCCCCACAACCAGCACCCCTCCTGTCTCCTTCCATCCCCTCCCTCCCTTTCTCTTCCCTTCCCGCCCCTCCTGTTCCACCAGGGTTGCAGTGAGCACTGTCCGCTCAGCTTGGGCACTGCCCCTCCCTGGCTGAGAGTATCCACCCCGTGGCTCAGCAGGTGCAGAGAAACCAGTCCTGGTTGCATGGGGTTTCTTTGATCTGCTCCACTGATCTGTGGATTCCGGCAAGTCATAGCCATCCCCTGGGCTTCCATTACCCCCACTCCTGCAGCAGAATAGCAGGTGCAATCAGGCACCCACCAGGAGCCAGGGGCTCTTCAGAGGAACCTTACCTGGGGCCCTGTGGATCTCCAGGCTCCAGAACCTCAGATGCTGGAGAAGGACTTCAAGATGAGGAATCCTGCCCACTGAAGCCCTTCTCCCCCCAGCCCCTGGGCTCCCCGCCTAGTTCTGTAGTCCTCTATCAATCCCCCGGTCTTCCTCCTCCAGTCAGTGTCAGAGGGGCCAGAGCCCTGGCCCCTATGAGCAGCCTGCCCCACTCCTCAAGACTATTCCCTGGCAGCCCCTCTCTACCTCCCATTCACTGAGATTTCTTTCTCTTTTGTGGCGCTGGACAGGAGTCTGGTCACTCTCCACCCCTGGTGGTAGTGAGGGATAGTCAGACTGGAGTAGGATAAAGGTCTAAGAGAGGTCCCACATGGGGCCACAGTGACAGTGTGTTGTGCCATCAGAGGGACCTTTGGGGAGGAGCTAAACAGAGGGTTGTTCTGTTCACTCTTGCCACCCTATGGTCCTGCACTCACTCTATTTCCTCTTGTATCTTTGAATTCTAGTCTTAACAGCGACTGTGGCAGCATGTTAACTTACAGTGGGGGGCACTAGCTGATGCTGCTCCACAGGGGGCCTGACCTTGCCCACGCCTGCTGCACTTCGCTCAGACCCTCAACAGGACACCGCGAGGGTCAGAAGGGCCCTGCTTCTGCCCCTGTGCCCTGAGGGGTTTCTCCAGTGCTCTCCCTACTGCATCTCCCGCCCCCCACACACACACACACAATCAGTCTTCTGTTCCCTGGGACAGCTCTGACCTGGTTTCTGACCCTGCTCAGCCTCTGTCATCAAAGCCACAAACATGTTAAGTGCTCTCAGAGACAGAATGGACAGAAAGAAGAGGCCTGGCCTTCTGGTGTTTTCTCTGTGAGAGGCAGGGCGCTGGAGTTAAATGGACCAGGTGGAGAGTCAGACAGACCCAGTTTGAATCCTGGCTGTGGGACGTGGAATGTGTGTTACACTCTGGGCCTCAGGTGCCCGATCTTAAAGCGGGTAGCCAAGCCCTACCTACCTGACTGCTGTTTTGTGGATCTATAATGAGACACAGCATATGAGAGCTGCTTGGCACATAGTAGGCACTTAACACTGACTGGGCAGAGGCTGTGGGGCAGAGAGAGAACCAAACCAGGCCCCCAGACCCCCACCTCCCGGGCCAGAGCTTGCTCCTTTGCCTGGCCCTGTGTGACTTGCCAATGTCAGCATTTACCAAATAGTAATCTGCAGCGATCAGGTGAAATGTGCGTTTGGTCCACGATATGTAGCACCCCCACCCCCACCTCCATGGACGAGTACCTGCTTGGTCTGTGTCTGGGCCCAAGGAGTCTCCTTATTCCTGAGCTCCTCCTAAGCAGCCCAGGTTCTAGGCCTCCACATAACCTCTGCTCTGTGAGCTCTGTGCTCCTGCCAGCCCTGGTCTGCCTTGAGGCTCGCAGAGGAAGCCCCAGGAGGCCGCCGCATGCGGAGCAGGGATAGGAGCAGACCAGACCAGACCCCTGGCTGCCCCCCTCACTCTGCTTCTGACCAGCTGTGAAACCTCAGGCAAGTTACAGCTCAAGTCTCAATGTCCCACCTGCCATCCGACAGGTTATGGGTCTCAAATGCCAGCCTCTGAGGTGTTTTGGACTCCTGGCCTCCTGGGACTCACAAGTAAGAAAGCTCACCTGAGTCCACCGGAGTCCTGCTTATATTTGCACGCCAGGCTTATCCAAATATTGGTCTGCTACAGCTCCGCTTGGCGTGGCCTTAGCTTCACTGTCCCTCCAGCTGTCACAGTCTCTTAGCATGCTCAGTCCAAACTACATCACAAAAACCTAATGTCCAGGACAGGGGAGGTATAGGTGAGCAAAATCCATATGAAATCCATATGTGACTCAGCCACAGATGGTGGATACAGTTAGAGTAAGTACCACCCACAACCGTTCTCCAAGTTGGGTGTGTAAATCCTGGCTCCTTGGGCCATCATTTGGACATTTATGTGCTCAGGTAGATGCATCCTTGCCTTTTCCAGAGGTGCTACAGCATGAATTCAGAGCTTCTGGCTTTCCCTACCTACCCTTTGCTTCAGAGGCACTATTAAAGCTGCTTTATAATCAGGAATAATAAAGACTTGCAGAGACATTTTACTATAACCCGCCAAAGGAGCTGTGTGCATATCCTAGATCTTCAGCATTAAAACACACAGCTCTTCCCCAGTTGCTTAGATCCAACCGTTTCCCTTTCCAAGAGCTGTTTTAAGATATGAAGAATATGCCAACAGGTCAAAGATAAGCTGACTCATTTCCAGGGATGAAGGGCAAAAAGGATCCAAAATGTGGAGGAGGTAATCAGAGGTCCCCAGCAGCTGGCCAAATTATCTAGCTCTGTAGCTTTGGGGAAATTGTGAGAAAGGGGAAGATGTCTCCTGTGAAGCCTGGGGAACTA
This sequence comes from Hipposideros armiger, assembly GCF_001890085.2. Lineage (NCBI taxonomy): Eukaryota > Metazoa > Chordata > Mammalia > Chiroptera > Hipposideridae > Hipposideros > Hipposideros armiger. Next base: position 2,663,800 of record NW_017731483.1, on the reverse strand, counting down.
GAGTGTTCTCCAGCCCTGACGTGATCTTTTTGGTTTTTCACGAACAACCTGCCAGAGGTGGGTTCACAGATTGTGAAAGTGGAAAGTGAATTTAGACTCGTCAGGTCCAGCTTCGTTATTTTGGAAACTGAGGCCCAGAGGAGGAAGAGGCTTGGCTTCAAATGTCAGCACCCAAAGGCTTCCCAACTTCAGGCCAACCTGGCATCAAAAGCCCTTCAAGGACACGCTCTTTGTCCCAGATTTCTTTTATTGCTGGTAACTTCATGCTCCTCCTAAAAGAGAAAGCTTGCCCTCCACTGCTGGGTCCAAGGCAACTGAAAGAAAGATAACTCAGTGACCCTTCACCAACACCCAGCACTTCTCACTATAGCACCCAGCTCTAGTTTTTGATAAAGGAGCTAAGGCCCAGAGAGGTGGTGTCATTTGCCCCGTGAAGGAAATCGAAAGGCTGTTTCTGACAATCTTTCCCTCCCTCCCTCCCTTCCTCTCTTCTTTCCTTGCTTTCCTTCTTTCTCTCTCTCTCTTTGAAAAAACAAAATGTGTAACAAATTTTAAATATATGCATGTTCACGAATTGCCCAAGACATCTGGACCTTTTAAAAAGTTATTACAATTTCAAACAATAGGATGTATTTAAAATATTTAAAATGAGACTCCATTTTAAGTTCAGTAACTCATTAAATAGTCTTTAAGATCATTTCTATATTATATTTTTAACCAAGGTAAATTTCTAAGTTAAGTTGTATTATTTCCATATGGTTCTTTGTAATTGCGTACACTTGATGCTTTTGAATGCCTTGGTAAATATCACAGAAGATATTTGTCGCTTTTTGGTTTCTGAGTGTAGCCCATACATAGCAAACCTTTAGCCAACACTGATTGTGTGCCCGACCGTGCACAGGTATGCAGGTATGGGGGTGGCTGAGGCGTGGCCGCCACCTCCAAGAGGCTCATATGCTGAAGGATACGTGGACGAGTGAATAAAAGGAGGAACCAGGTATCCGAGGCACTGAAAAGAAGGTGATGGGGTGTAAATAGAGGCAGATGAATTCCGCGGGCAGGGAGCAGGAGCGAGGCTGGGAGATAGGGCACAGAGGTCCATATGGAGTTTGGCCTGAGTCTCGAAGCAAGCGGGATGAGGAACGGGCAGCCCGGCCAGTCGGAGAACAAGAGTGGACGGCTCGGTGGCACGGAAGAGCGTCATATGCCTGGGAAACAGCGTGGCTCCTTCCCGACACTGGCGGATGAGGCACAGGGACAGGGAAGGGGACATGGAGTAAGGAAAGCCAGGCAGCGATGTCACAGCTGAGCTGACACTCAGTACTGGAGCTCACTCTTAGCTCTTCCGCCTCTTTAGCAAATCCCAAAGCCCTGATCGAACTGCGCTCGACTCCCCTGTGATCCATACCCAAAGGGGCCCCCAAGGAGCAGACTGTTAGGCTTTCAGTACTAACCCCCCACTCCCTGTCAGGTCCTATGCCAAGACCAGCTCCCGGGTGAGGAGCACAGCCTTCACAGGACCCTGCTCCTCTCTGGACGTCATTGACCACGTCTGGCCAGTGCGGGGCAGAACTAGCCTGTCTCCAAAAGCCCTCAGCTCCGAGTCTCCACTCCAGGATTCCCAAGGCAAAGCAAAACAAAAACTTTACACTCTGTGAGCTGAGCAGGTGGCCAGTTTGCCAGCCAGCTGCCCGACCTGGCATCAGTGGCTTGTCCCACACTAGTAGTTGGCACTGGTCAGGAGGAGGGTTTGGGAAGAGGCTCTGGCAGACTGGCGTGCCTGGCCTCCCAGATGACTTCCCAGTCCATGTGCCAGTGGGAAGCCAACAGAGGCGGGTGGCCAGGGTGGGCAGCCCGGGAGGCAGAGCAGGTGGCCCTGGCACAGCAGGTTTGGACAAGTCATGTCTGGGCGCTGTTCTGCGGGCGGGGGGGCGGGGGCTGTCAGGCTGCTGAAGTAAAAAGGGAGCAGGGGCATGAATGTGCTCAGTGCACAAAGGGTGGGTGGGGGTGGCGGGGTGCTGGGTCAGTCAGGCTCTGCAGAGGCCTGGGATTGTGGTCTGCAGACTGAACACACACGGGGCATCTGAGGCCATAACCAGTCCCCAAGATAGGAGCCAAGCCCTGCAGTGGGGAGTGGAAGCCGGCCCACCACATAGGAAGGAAGGGGCTGGGGGACAGAAAGTTCACCCACTTGAGGATAAGCGGTTGTGGGGAGAGGATAAGCTCTGAATGGGAAGGAAGGGGACCCGGGGTCATACCTGCCACTGATTCCCTGAGTGACCCTTCTTCTCTGGGCCTCAGTTTCCTTAGCAACATAACGGGGTAACTGTTATCGGTTCTGCCTTACCCACATGAGTCTTGTGGGAAGACAGGATCCTGAACCAGACAATGGATGTGAAAGGACTCGTAAGTGGTCACGGCTAGGCCAAGCCCCTCCAGCCTTTGGCCTCACTGAATCCAGCCAGTGGCCACTCCACAATCTCTGTGTGACAGGATTTAGTGGCAGTAATATGTGGGCAAGGGATGTGGCAGTGGTGGCCTAGCTTGAGACGTCATTTCCCCTAACAAGGAAAAATTGTGGAAGTCTTATAAACTGGGCATTAAAGATTACTGGAAGTCCTTCTAGTACCTTCTAGATAACTCTTATCTGGTCTTTCTAGAGAACCCTTTCTTTCAGGTTATCTGTGCCTTCCATTGTTTTAGAGCTATCGTATAGCTTTATAAATTGTGGGAAACCAATAACAATGTGTTGATTCCCGTACATAGAAATGCAAATGATTTTGTCCATCTGAGTTGCCATGATTATTGCTCTGTGGATATCGATTACTTTTGTATCTATTTCAACTTTCCTGAATGCCTACACTGCAGTTCTGTGAATCTTTTGACCCAGGTGTTGCAGCTTACAGAGTCCGCCATTAATTAATGCGTTAAATAGAGTGCTTGACACATGTTCTTTTAATATCTGTATGAGAATCATTGTATTAGTTTTCTATTGCTGTGTAACAAATCATCACAAATTTGTCAGCTCCAAGCAGGACCCATTTGTTGGTGCACAGTCGTGTAGGTCAGGCGTCTAAGCACAGCATAGCATGGCTGGATTCTCTGCTCAGGGTCTGCTGGAATCAAGGTGTCCGCCAGGCTGCATGCCTTTCTGGAGGCTCTGAGCTCATTCAGGTTGTTGGCCAGATTCACTCTTTGAGGTTGTAAGACTGAGATCTCTGTTTTCTCTCTAGCTGTCAGCTGGGGACCGCTGTCAGCAGCTGGAGGCCACCTCTCTGCTTTGGTGGTTCCCAGCACAGTGGTCTGCTTTCTGCCAGGCCAGCAGGAGCAGGTCTCTCTGCTTTCTTTCTCTGTGACCACCCAGAGAAAATGCTGTGCTTTTAAAGAGGTCACCTGACGAAGGCAGGACCACCCACCCAAATCTCTCTTTTGCCATGTAACATAAATAATCACAGGAGGGATATAATATTTACAGATTTCACCCACACTCAAAGGGAAGAGGGTTATACAAGGGTGAGGGTTGTTGAGGGTCATCTTAGAATTCTAGCTGTCACAGGTGATTTTACCTAACAAAAAATACTTGGACACAACTGACAAAAACGGAAAGACAACCGAAGAATGGAAACAGGCTGCCTGGTGGAGATGATGAGGGTGCTCAAACCCTCTGCCTTGGTACTGACCTACTGTAAGGTCAGCTTGACAGTGATGTTGTGTGGCTGTCTCCCCATCCAGATTGAGAAAGCCTCACAAACCAGAATCTAGTTCCTACTCAGATCTTTCCTAATATGTAGCCCCTACAGCAAGCCCTAGTGAGTGGTTGGAGGTCAGTCAGTGAGAGATTTTCCTCCCTATCTTGATTCTCCCTTCTGTTGGTTTAAAAACAAAATACCCACTAACACAGAAAATCTCTTGGGTCTGGGAGTAGGGTACAATGGAGAAAGGGACCCAGAGAGGCTCCGGCAATGAACATAATATTAGTCAAACGGGAAACAGGGACTCACAGGGCCATTAGACCACGTCCCCAGAAGATGGGACAGAGGTGGTTCTGATTCCTGTTTGTTGTGAGGGTTCAACTTCAGGTGGGCAGAGAATAAGACAGTCACTGAGTCTTCCATCTGGTCTACCTTCATGACCTCTGCTCATCCTCCTCTAGTGAAGAAAACTTCTGAAACCCAGACTTCACAAACTTCTCCCCCACCTTCCATCCAAAACCCAGACCTCATTCCATCTCTGTCTCTGTGTTTTCGTTAGCCCATGCTGTTCCCTTTGCCTGGCAGTTCCTTGTCCCTCACCTCCACAAAGTAACTTCTTTTCATTCTTTATCAGTCCATTCAAATATCAGGTCTTCTGGGAAAACTTCCTTCAGAGGCATCACAGCAGTGGAAAGAAAATGGGCTTTGAAGTTACTTAGAATTTTGCTGCTACCTCCTCCAAGCTGTGTGACCTTAAGAAAATGATATACACTCTTTGAGTCTTTTTTCCTCATCTATAAAATGAACACAATGCAATCTTTGATGATAAAGCCCGTCTCAGTGATGGATTAAATAATAATAATAATAATAATAATAATAATAATAATAATAATAATAGTGACCATGTATTGCATGCTTGCCATGTGCTGGACATTGTGCTCAGTGCTTTATATGCATTTTCATTTAATCTACCCAACAACTCAATAAAGGAAGTTTTGTTATTCCATTTTGCATAGAGAGAGGTTGAACCCAGTCTTATCTGTCTCCAAAGCTCATGCTCTTAATCATTATGACATACTGCCTCGTAGAAGGCATTCAAGAAATTGTCATTCTCTTTCCCCTCTCTATTCCCCTCCAGGCTCTCCTCTGGACTATTGGAACTGCCTACTTCTTCCTCTGTGTCTTCATAGTCCTTGTACATCTGGTGCCTCTATCATACCACAGAAGACACAGTATTCATTTTCTTCCCCATGCGTTTTTTCTCTCTCTTCCAGCCCCCACTGTTGGGTCCGGCAGAGAACAGGCATAGAGTACCTGTTATTCAAGTGCATTAATAAATTACCTTGAGTCTTTTTAGGAAGTGACCAGGGCATGATTTATACAATAAAATAATTAAGGACCCTACATAAGTAAAAGAGAGAAGGCTCCCCCTTCCAGTGCATCCCCAGTTTCTCCTGCTATCTTAGCTGAAGTGACAGGCCCACAGGAACCCAGAAGCAGACAGATAAAAACATCAAGGCCTGCTCCAGCTTCACACCAGACCCTGGAATTTAATTGAACTCACCCAGACATCAGTGTTGTCACTCTGGGGGGATTCCAGAGCGCCTCACAGAACAGCTGGTAACAGCTGTGATGGGTTTGCCTTCACACCTCCGATTGAATTGCAGGAGAATCCCACAAAGTCAGGGCCCTGGAAACCATTTCCCAGGAAGACTCTCAGAAACTCCTGGACAGCCATCCGTTTTCAAAGTGGCTGCCAAGGTCACCCAGTGACCCCCCCCTCTGTTTTTAAAGTGGCCAAACTGAGGCCAAGGGATTTCCCCAAAGTCACACGGCTTTCCCAAGTTTTGATGCAGCCGCAGTAAGAATGTAAACAATGAGAGCATTTCCCAGATTGAGTGCGTAGTCCCCGCCTGAAGGGCCTGCCTTGTCTCTCCTCCCCACGTGTCCTGCAGCTCGTACACCGCCCCCCACCAGGGGCAGAGCAAGGTCATCAACACGTGCAAAGTGGTTCATCCACATGTGGTTTACAGGAGATCCAGAGTGTCACTTGAACTCCCCACTTGGTTATTTTCATGTTAAATTGTGACGTTTTCTATTAAGCTGTGATTATTTTTATATTAAACTATGACTCTTCCCTATTAAACAACAATTCTGAAAGCATGTAATTCAGTGACAAGACAGCTTTTAAAAAGGAAACAAACACAGAACATAGTTCTTGTGATCTTTTTCATAATTGTCTATTACCAGCTGAATTTAACCCTGATCTTTTCCCACCGATTGGTTGAAATTACACTTTCTAACACACCCTGCATTTTGGTTTGTAGGCCGACTTCCCTTAGAGATTTTCCCTCATCCTCAGTCTTGGAATTCAATTTTCTATGCTTGCTTATTTTATAGCACACTGAACTCTTGTCAATTCCATAAAATTTTAAAATGTGTTTATTTATTGAGCACTATCTTAGCCAAGGCTGGGGAGGTAAGCTGTTTCTGGTGGAAGGGTCTGTAGAGACATATACGAGGCAGCCTCTGCCCTCAAGGAAATCATGATTAACTAGAGAGTAAAATCATTAACAGATCATTAAAAACAATGTGGTGAAATAAAAACAAGGCCAGAAATCATGAAAGAAAAGGTTTAACTGCATAAATATTTAACATTTCTGGGAGGCAAAAGACATGATAAATAAAACTGAGTACAAATGACAAATTGAGGAAAAAACATTTTCAACATTTATTACATACGAAAGGTTAATAGTGTTAATGTGTAAAGAACTATCTACAACTCAATAAAAAACAACAACCCAATAGTAGATGTGCAGAAGATTTGAACTAGAAATTCACCTAAAAAAGAAATACAGAAGCATGGCACTCAAACTAACAAATACAGATTAAAATTTAACACCTACCAAATTGGCAACACACTTTTAAAAATTGATAATGCTTAATGCTAGAGAGATGGTAGGGAAATACATGCCCAGTTGGGAAAGGGGTAAATTGAGGGAATATTTTAAAGACAATTTGACAGCATCCATCTACAATTAAAATCCGTTGACCCAGACATTCCACATCTAGAAATTTATTCTGCAGATTTTCTCACTCAAATGCACAGATACACATCCAAAGTGGTGCACTGCAGCTGCTTCTGCAAGTGAAAAATCTGAAATACTTTATATGCCCATTAGGAGATTTGTTAAATGAATTAAGGTATAGTCATAAAATGAAATATTATGCACATGTTAAAAAAAAAGAATTGCTATGAAAAGACATCAGAATATATTAAGTGATAACAACAAGAAGCTGGACAGTATATGTAATATGTTCACACTTGTGCAAAACTCTAAAATATAAATATACCTGTACTGATAGCCGTTGATGCATTTAAAAGGTCAGAAAGGTTTACACTATTACAGTGATTGCCTTTGAGGAACTGGGATCTTGAATGACTTTTAAGATTTACTGTATATACTTCTTTTTGTTTGGATTATTTACAATTAGAAAAATTACAAAAATGTTAAAGAATATACTCTAACTCTTCTTGATGACTCCTGTCCTCCAAGCTTCTTCCCAAACACCAGTTGGCTTGCCGTGTTGATTTAGCATGCAAAGACCTGTGGACATTAGGCTGTGGTCCACTTGAAAACTCCTAGTTTTCTGGCTTGGGTGATAAGTGGACTATGACAGCCACAAAGACCACAGGAAGAAGAGTATATTTGTGGAGGAGGTGAGGATGAGGAGTATGGCTGAGAGCATGTTGGGTGTAACGGGCCTGGGGACCCTAATGGAAATGGTCAACACACAGTCTGAAGTTTGGGGAAGAGCTCTTGGAAGTCCTTGCTTGTAGGTGATTACAGGGGTCAAGACAGTGGATAGATGACACTGAGTGAGGTTATAGAGTAAGACGAGAAGATGGCCCTGCATGGGGTAGTTCAGTACTACACTGGCCATCTTTCTCCCCTTCAATTCATCAAACTTGTCCCTGCCTTAGGATTTATATATAATTTGAGACCATATATATATATATATATATATATATATATATATATATATATACACACTTGCATGAGCTTGCGTGCATGTGTATATAATTATAGTTGACATTCAGTATTATTCTACTTCAGCTTCAGGTGTATAGCACAGTGGCCAGGCATCTACACAGTCTATGAAGTGATCCCCCTGATAAGTCCAGTACCCACCCTGCATAATCTTTACAACATTATTGATTATATTCCCCATACTGTAGTTCACATCCCCATGACTATATTGTGACTACCAATTTGTACTTTCCAATTCCTTCCCCTTCTCCCCCAGCCCCATCCCCCTCCCATCTAGCTACCATCAGTTTTTTCTCTATATCTCTGAGTCTATTTCTGTTTTGTTTGCTTGTTTATTCTGTTCTTTAGATTCCACATATAAGTGAGATCATATGATATTTGTCTTTCTCCAACTGACTTATTTCACTTAACATAATAGTCTCTAGGTCCATCCATATTGTTGCAAATGGTACGATTTCCTTCTTCTTTATAGCTGAGTAATACTCCATTGTATAAATGTACCATAGTTTCTTAATCCAGTAGTCTACCGATGGGCATTTTGGTTATTTCCATGTCTTCGCTATTGTGAATAGTGCTGCAATAAACATAGGGGTGTATATATTTTTGAATTAGTGTTTTGGATTTCTCTGGATAAATACCCAGGAGTGGAATTGCTGGATCATAAGGTTGTTCTATTTTTAATTTTTTTTTTTTTTTTTTTTTTTTTAGCTGAGCCATCCTGCTACCTGTTGGCAGCTCAGCGGCTGCTCAGCTCGGGCTGGACTTGAACTGCTGTTGCTCAGAGCTCAAACTCTTGAGCGAGCTCTTAACCAACTGAGCCACTCGGCCGGCCCTTATTTTTAATTTTTTGAGGAAACTCCATACTGTTTTCCATAGTGGCTGCACCAATCTGCAATCCCACCAACAGTGCACAAGTGTTCCCTTTTCTCCACATCCTCACCAACACTTATTGTTTGTTGATTTATGGATGATAGCCATTCTGACAGGAGCGAGATGGTATCTCATTGCGGTTTTTTGAATCTTCTTTTATTATGTTTGCTCTTCACTCATTAACAGATGATATATACTGTTTCTATTTTTATCGGTTACCTTTGATTTTTTTTTTAAATTAGGGAATAGTGTGTTTTTCCAGGACCCATTAGCTCCAAGTCAAGTAGTTGTTTTAATCTAGTTGTGGAGGGCATGGGGATCGAACCGGCAACCTTGGTGTTATGAGCACTGTGCTGTAACCGACTGAACTAACTGGCCATCTCACCTTTGATTTTTTTAATATGTATATTGGACAGTATCAAGTTAATTACTATTTAGACCTTCCCCCCCCAAATTCAAGGACCTTAGCACACCTTGGATTTTAGCATGCCTCTCCTGTCTTATAATTGTCCAGCATTTTAATTAACATCTAATGTTTGTGTCTTTCACATTATTATTAGAATTTTATACATGCAACAAATATTTAGATTTAACCACGTTTATCATTTCTTTTCTCCACATAGCTTTTTGCATTCCACTCCTCCTTTCTGAGCTTGAATCTCTTTATCCTAAAGTATATCCTAGCATATTTCTTTCAGAAAGGGTCTGTTGTGGTAGACTCTCAGAATTTGTAATGAAAACAGTTTTATTTCAACCACTCTTAAAGTCTAATTAGTTTTACTTTACTTTCTTTTTTTGAGTGGAGAAGTGAATTACAGAATTCTAAGGTGATAATTATTTTTCATTATTTTGTGGATTTTATTATTGCTGCTGAGAAATCTGCTATCCTCTAATTGTCATTTCCAAGGAGTTTCTAAATTTAAAGTCTTCTCTTTGTCTTTAGTCTTCTGTAGTTTAATTCTGATATATTTAGGATTTAAAAAATCTCATTTGGTACGTGTTGAACTTACTGAATCTGAAACTTTTTGCTTTTCATCAATTCTGGAATATTCTCAGTCATTGCTTTGAGATTTCACGTCTTTCATCAATTTTCAAATGTTCTCAGCCATTCTCCTAATAGTGACTCTCCCAGTCTAACCTTATGAAGTACCTAGTAAATGTATATTGGAGCTACTCATCTATCTTCTCAACTTCCATTTCAGCTTCAGTGTCTAAATTCACAGCATTGCATTCAGGGCAATAGCCTCAGACCCATCTTCCACTTCACTAAGTCTCTTCATTGTGTCTAAAAGCCCATCCACTGGGTTTTAAATTTGCAATGATTATAATTTAATGTCTAAAAGTCCCACTTGATTATTTTTAAAATCTGCCTTGCCTATATTGTTTTGTTTTATTTGTCTTCAGTATTTTTAAATGGTTTTTATTATATAAAATATTTATTTTATGATATTGATCAGATTTTCAATTATCTGGAGTACTGCCAGTCTAATTCTGCTTTTTGTTGTGCTGGCTGACTCATTTGTTGAGAATCATTCTTGTTTTTTTTTTCTTTTCTTTTGGGTTTGTGCTATAAGCTCATCTGTAGACTTTCTCACTGGGAATTGAGAGCACAGGCCAAGACAAACCAGAGAGTGAGTTTTTCTTTTTGTCCACTTTTCATCAAGGCTTTGGTCCTTTCAGGTGAGAAGGGGGGACTTAGAATTCTAACACTCCACCTCATCTGGGATCTAGCACTGATTTCCTCTCTCCAAGGGGAACAGTTGAGTCACCTGAGCCCATGGTTGAATGCCCCCCACTCCTTTCCTCATCCTCCATATCCTCATTACATTGATAAAATGAATGTAAAATGGAGAACAATCTATATGAGGGATGGGTATCAACAGAGGCTGGCACTTGCCAGAAGTTTGTGACATTTATGTGAGATGTAGTGCAGTGAGGGAGGGCTAACTGGAGTGGGCATCTCTGTATGAAGACAAAATCGCATTGGAAGAGTAAGGGCCCCATAAGCATCTCACTGACGCCCTCAAACTTAAAGTGATACGTTCCCGAGGAGAGAAAAGGCTATAGGAGAGGAGAGGAGTTGAAATCTCAATCCTGCTAGCACCTCTGGAGGTCAGCTGGTGCTAGGACTCTGAGTGGTGGTCTGTGGCACTCTCGGCCAATACTTGGCCCAACTGACTCAACAAACAAAGGGGAGGGGGGCACCCTGTAACTGGCTTCCAATGAGGGCAGGTGTGCAAGTTCAGAAGCCTGTGTTTGCTTTAGGCTGCCTCAGCCAATCAGAAAAGATTTGTTGTCATGTGGCTCCTTTTGATGGTTTCTCTCAAACCCCATGGAAACTCTATCCTGGAAAGATAAAAACACAACAAATCCAATGTTTTCCCCTCTTAGCTTATCTGGAACTTAAGATTTAACTAAATGTTCACATAGTGTCTGATCAAACCCATCTCTGCTCCCCGTTTTGAACAAAACTTACTTCCCCATCTGTTATTAGGCGGAGAAAATAGAGAAAAATCATTAGATATGAAAAGAGATTCAATAGTTCAAAAAAAGAAAAAAAGAGAGAGGGAGAGACTATATCTGAAGAACTAAGAGAAAACAACTCCCTTGAATTAGATTTATTGCAAGAAATAGGAGGAAACTTTGATAAAATTCTAATCTGCATTTTCAGTTATATTCAGGAAGACACTGCACTTATAAAAATAATTAATCTAAAATAACACGAGCCTGTTTTCAAATGAAAAGCAGATTTGCTGAATAACAAGGTAAGAGAATCAGTGAAAGTCAAATTAGATACTGTAGAAAATCAAATGAGCAAACTGTATATAATATGTGCTTGATACGTTCTCCTAGAACCCAGAGGATACAAATAAAGACAGATTAAGGTATAGTAAAAAGATAAGAATTGTGGAAGAAACATATAGGGTCTATTATACATCTACAGATAATAGAAATTCTCGAAGGACAGTGTGATAGATTATTAAAAATGGCCTCCAATGAATGATGCCTCCCTGTGTCCATGCCCCTCTGCAATGTGACCTTGACACTCCTCCTATCCAGAGATGGAGTCTATTTCCTCACCCCTTGAATCGAGGCTGGTCTTATGATTTGCTTTGGCCAACTGAATGCAGCAAAAGTGGCATTTTGTGACTTTTAAACCCAGGCCTTGTAGCTTCCACTTTGACTTGTGGAACCCTGAGACCACTACGTTGTGAAGGAGCTCAGTCTAGCCTATTGGAGGATGAGAGTCCACGTGGAAGACAGCCAAGGCACCCAGCCTGCAGCCAGCACCAACTGCCAGGCATGTGAGTGAGGCAATCTTGGACCCTCCAGCCCCAGTTGAACTGTCAGATGATTGCAGCCACATCAATGGGTGATTAAAATCATTTTTTTTTAAGCTGAGCCATCCTGCCACCTGTTGGCAGCTCAGCGGCTGCTCAGCTCGGGCCGGGACTCGAACCGCTGTTGCTCAGAGCTCACACTCTTGAGCGAGCTCTTAACCAACTGAGCCACTCGGCCGGCCCTAAAATCATTTTTGAAAAGATACTTTCTATTTAGACATTAAAAATGAAGCAGAAGAATGCTTCAGATCGCCAATCTATAGAATTGTAGGCAATAATAAATCATGAGTGTTTTAAGCCACTAAGTTTTAGGGGTGGTCTATTATACAACAGAAACAGAAGAATAATTTTAAAAATAATCATGTACAGGAGAGTCCTCTTTCCCTCCCAACTGAAGCTTCTCTAGTGTGTACCAGTCCATCACCAGAATGAGGAGCTCAGGTCCTGATCCCTAAATCACATAATGGCCAGAGCTATTATTGTGCGGTACCCCCTGGCTGTGACAAGTGGGGTGAGGGCTTGGTGGCTTGGCTGTGGTGGTTCATCTCAGACACACAGAGAACACCTGAGTTACCACTGATTCACCCAGTAGCCAAAGGAGATTGATTATCAAGGGTCATCTTTGGAGTACAGAACCAGTCATGTCCCCAACCCACCCAATGACGATACAACACTGGGGGCACTGTCTCAAGCTGTGATAAATGGGGATCAACTGCCTTGGTGAGTACCCCGAGATGTGAATGGGCTAAGTCTTCTGCTCTGGCACCTGCACAGTACAGGCCACACATACCTTTCCGCTTTCTGCGTTGGCACCAACAACTGTATTGGCTGCAACCTGGGGTCAGGAGGGGTCTAAGGGACGCTCAAATCCTGATGACCCTCAGACACAAAGGCCTGGTATCCACTCACCCAGAGGACATGTTACAGTGTTTCAGCGGTGATGGGAGGCAGTGGAACTTTTACACAAAGAATTTCCCTGCCTCAGAGAGAGACGTCAATCTTCTGAAGGTGACAAAGATGACTCTCTGCCACCTCTCTCTAAGATTAGAAGAAGAAAAGAAGTTTAATTTTGACTGTGATACCTGTAACACTAGATGAAAAACTGGCCTGAGCTAAAGAATTGCATCTTTAGATAAAAAAGGTTCACTGACCACCAGGGAAAAGTAAAAAAAGAGATGCACATCTAAACCTACTTTAGTGATTTTTTTTTAAACTTCAAAGATAAGGACAAATTTTTATAAATATCCAGACAGAAAAATAAAAAAAGATATCTATAAGGGGATAGGTAGAGTTACAGGCATTGAATTTCTCCCCCCAACACTAAATGCTACTAGACGAGAACCTGGGTCCCTGACACTATGCCTCTGCCCTACCAGCCTTTTAACTGCCTCCTCTGTACATTTTAATGTGAAAGAAAACTGTATACTATTGTGGAGGCTTTGTCATTTATAGCCAGATCTAATTCTAAATGATACACAGCTCAGGTGGTGGGAGAACATCAATCGACAGAAGAGACTGGGGAGGACATGTCCTAGGAAACACAAAACACTGGCTTTGAGAAGCCCCATGTCTCCTTTCCTGCCGTGGCCATCAGGACCCTCTCAGCACCCTGCACCACTCTCCAGGCACCCTTCACCTCATTCTGCGATGTCCTCCTTTTCCAGTCTTTCAGTTAAAAAAACCTGATTAATTTCCTTTACTTCAGCTTTCTCCCAACCTTATTTTACCACAGAAACCTCCTTTCTCCCACATAACACTTATTAACATCCTACAGGGAAAGGTATTTGGAGGAAATGTTGGACTAGATAAGTAATCGCAAAAGCGGTAGCTGTGACCTTGGACACTGCTTGGGTGAACAGGTGTTTTAGCAGCATCGTTCCTGTTTGTACCAACAGTCACCCACCAGCCATGTACAGGGGTACATGCTTGGTGCTGGTTGTAACTGGATCATGCTGTCCTGGCTGTGGCCAATGTGGGACCATGACCTCCCTCATTTTAGAGTCTGCGTTCTGATGTCTACAGAGACAATCCGTTTTCTTCGTCTCTTTCACAGGACGGTTGGGAACAGCTGAACCTGTTTTTGGTGGGATCAGCAATCCTTTAAACCCCAAAGAAGAGAAAGGCTTTCTGTTGGAGGCTCCCACAGGTTCAAACCTGCCTTCAAAACACAAAGACAGGATGAGAAAGAAAGCAAGAGACATCCGTGGAACCTCGGGAAGAGATGCTCTCGGTAGGCTTGGCCAGATTGAAGCCAGAGTCCCTGTGGGTCATAGCCTCCCCCAGCTCCCAGAGAAATGTGAGCCCTGTTCATGAATCCCACCACAGAGCAGACGGTCACTGCTCATGATGGATCCGCACAGGCAGACTCCCCGCGACTGCTGAAGTCTGGGGGACCTATCCTGAAAACTGTTTGGGCGGAAGGTTCCAGTCCTGCTTTTCCTGGTCTAGGAGCACAACCCTGGATTACCGACTGGTGAATCCCCTATAGACAGGCCAGGGGCTGCCAACGAGAGGGACTGAGGACAAAGTGAAGGGAAGAAATCCCCAAGGCCCGTCTGTGGGGAGAATCCCTCTCCCTTCTGTCACAAAGACAGGCAGCAGCAGGCACCTCCTGCTGTTCCTTCAAATTAAACCTCTCTCTCCTGCCACCCCCCAAATATCCAGATCTTCCGAGGTCCATCTGAGATGCAGAATAGACCGGCCTTAAAACCAATAGATTTGTACCCTACAGTTGCTTTTTATTGCCCATGTGGCCTTGGCCCTTTGACTCCCTGGACCATAGAGAACATGAGTTATGCAATGAGTGAGAGAACCACATGGAAACAGGGCCCCAGCAGAGTGTTGAGTACACGTTAGGAGACACAGATATAGATGATATAGATGATATAGATGATTATAGATGTAGAGATAAATACATAGACATACAGATAGACATAGAGATAGATATATAAATATATATCTATATATTTTTTATATAATTTTTATATTTATATAGGATCTATTGGGTTGTCAGAAAAGTCATGACGCATTTTTGCAATGAAAAACATAGAAAAAATACGTCATGACTTTTCCGACAACCCAATATATCACTAGATTATATATATATATATATATATATATATATATATATAAATTTTTTTAATGCCTCCCCTTCCTTGCTTCCAGCTTTTACAGATTCTTCCAAAGTAAACTTCCCTACCTCCAAATCTTTTTCTTAAATAGGACTCGACTTATCAAGAAAGTGGGATTTTCTCACCCTTTCTGCCGTGAGTATAAAACTCTTCTGTACCTGAAATTGAATGAACATACAGGGAGTAGCAATGGACACTTTGGAGGCAATTTTAGAATTAATTTTAATTGGATCGAGAAGTTAATCCTTGTAGATGATCTCCATGAATTATGTTTTCAGAGGAGATTGTTTTTTTGTTGTTGTTGACAATGTTTCCTTTTGTGTTTTTCCATGGACGTGCTTCCATCCTAATTCTGTGAAAAACTATCTTGGACCAAGTGCAATTCATTCTACCTTCACTATGGAGATTTCCAGAACAAAGAGGTGTCAGGTCCCAAACTGGACTGACTTCATATATTGCAGAGCGAGGAAGGGAGAAGAGTGAGAATGCCACAGACAGTGAGTGGGGAGGGTTGAGAAGAGAGAGCTGGAGGTTGGCTTGTCTGAACCTCTCCGTTTTGTTCATAGAAGTCAGAGCCAGCCTTGGTTGAGAGGCAGCAGTTAACGTAACTGTAGGCTGTATCTGAGGCTTCCTCATACTCATTGGCAGAGCAGTGGCTATGCTGTAGGAGGGAGCTTGAGCCTCATTTGTATACATGGAATTGATTTCTCCCCCTTTCTTGGTAATAAAACCCAGAAACTGACATGGGTAGGCCTCAGCATTTCTGTGCACAGGACATGGGACATTTTTCTAACACAGTCATATTTCTTAAATGCAAATGGGACCCGGAACCCCTGGATTCAACCCTTCAAGGCTCTCCTGCAGCCATACGTAGTGAAACCCACCCCTTAAGGACTGTCCCTTCAGCACTCCAGTGCAGAGCCCTGAAGGGAGCGGGTGCCTTGTCAGCTCACCCCTCATCAGGAGGCCCATGGGAAGGAAGCCCCCAAAGCCTAAGTGCGGCCAGGTCTGACCCAGCCATGCCTGGGGTGGGGCACATGTGGTTACTCACCAGCCCCCAGTATAGGTTGGGACGTCCAGGCCCATCGTGGACCCTAGACAGGCCCAGGCCATTTAATGTGCAATAATCATTGGCATTGTAAAGGCTCTGACAAGTCCTGTGGTGAAGTAATATGTTCAATGTGTTTAACTTGGTGCTTTCCATGCTTAAGTAACCCTGGACCACTTTCCTCACGGAATGTGCATTATCTCATTGGGTAGGTTCCACAGAATGCTGGAAAACAGTGCCATAGAGGCATTCACAGCTGTGTCCAGACCCCTGGAGGATAGAGACAGTCTCTGATTCAGCTTTGGGGCCACAAAACCTAGCATAGGACATAGAAAAGAGTATTGGTGGAATGAAGAAGGGAGTGAATTAATGAAACCATGCCATTTTTAGCCCAGGCTGAACTAGGAATTATAATTGTGTGCCAAACACTCTTTCTCAGGGCAATTAAGCTGTGGCCAAAGCATAGCTTGGTCAAGACCAAATCTTTCTTTTTTTTTTCAACATTTACACCAGTTATGAACTGGCAGGCCTTGAACCAGATCTGTGTGACATATGTGTTTTGTTTGGCCAGCACAGGGGTTGATTTTTTTTTAATTCCTTTAGGTAGGGCCTGAACTCTACAGCACAGCACAGCTCTGCCTTTTACCCCACTCCAGCCTCTTCCCCATTCGCATTGTCTGCTTGGCTCCTGAAGGCTCTGAGTTCGCCATTCTGGGTTTAAATCTCCCTGGGAAGTTGCTTTTCAATCTGGCCATGAACCTCATGAATTCAGTTTGAAATGGATTTGCCCAGATGAAAAATTTTGAAGATCTTTAAACCTTAGACCATTTGCAACAAAATATCTGTATAGCCCCATCTGGCACAGGCCCCAGTACCCTTAAGGCAGCTCCCTGAGCCAAACCAGTGATGAGGTGGGGATGGTCTCGTCCATGTACTAATCTCCCCATAGCAGGATCCTCCAGCTTGTCATTGGGAGAGCTTTCGGAAGCCCACTTTGCTGGGTCTACCTCCAAGTTTCTGGGTCAGTAGGTCTGCCCCAGGGCCAAGAATTTGCATTCCTAACAAGTTCCTAGGTGGTGCTGTGGCTGAGGGCCCAGGGACCGCACTTTGAGATCTGTTGCCCTACAGTTTACAAAGCTCTTTTGACATCTGTCATCTTATTAGAGCCCAGTGACCAACCTATGATGTGAACAGGGCAGAAATTACTACTTGCAGGTCACAAATGAGGAAAGGAAAATCAGAGAGGTAATGTGATGACCCAAGGTCACACAGCTTAGCCTGAATTGGGGTCTTTCCATGCCAAGTCAAGTTCCCGGCAGGCAAGGATGTGGTTGAAAGAGGCCTTCCAACAACATTCTGCTTTAGGACAGGGGATTGGGCTTGTGAATGACAGCGCTTACATTTCAGGAAGTTTCTTTCCTGCAGAAGATACCTCTGCCTCCAAAGTAGGAGCTGACAGCCTCCCTCGGCCCCTCTCAGTTATAGGACTTCACACTGTGGTTCTACATGGACAGGAAGTGAGAGGACCCAAAGGAGCCCAGTACCCACCCAGGTTTTTGGCTCTATAGCTGTCCCAGGCAAGGCAGGAGAGGGACAGAGATGCTGCACCCACTTGAGCCACGACACCCCTGGCTGGATTTTCTGTGCCGCAACCGAGATGGAGTGAGAGACGGGCACAGACTGCAGCTTCTGGGAGGGGAGATGGGGGGAGCACGGACCATATGGAGCAAGAGTGACAGAATTTGGCAGTGCAGTCTCTGCAGATGGGCCTGCTTATGTCCAGACACAATCTGAGGCCAAAGACTGAATCATCTCTCTAGCAATTTCTTGTTTCCAAACACGTCTTTTGAAGAATGTGGGGACACTCCACACAGATAGCAAAATTCCTTGCTGGGAAAGGATATACAGACAGCATCAAAGAAGAGTTGCTTTTGTAGTGGGGAAAAAAGGGGTGCAGAGTGCCCACTAGAATGGGGTGGAAGTCCCTGGACAGTGAGAAGGGAGCCTGGTGGTTCGGGTAGCATTTAGGGAGTTGGCTTCGAGCATTTTATGTGTTTTCTTGTGTGATCCTTACAACAGCACTTTAATGGGGTTAGCATTACCAGCTCCATTTTACAGGAGGGAAGACTGAGATTTTAGAGGGTAATTTGTCAAGTCTGCCAGCTGGTGAGGACAGTCATGAGTGAGGAAGCGCAAACAGGGCATGTGCATATTTCCAAGGACCCCAACTCCCTCCCCGCAGAGCCAGCATTCTTGTATCAGTGTCCTAGGTGGTCTTGTGCCCCAGCATCTGTGTGGTCTTCCAGTAAGGCACTGGGTCCCCACTAGGGTTCCCCAGAATCTGTCTTCAGAATAAAGTCTGGACCGCCCTGCCTGGCATTTGTGACCCTGCAGGGCCAGGCTCTAGCCTGCTTCTCCAGCCTCATGTCCATCCCTCCCCAACATGGCCCCAGGCTTGGGTCCAGCCAGGGAACTTGCTGTTGTTCCCTGAGCACTGCCTCGGCTTTGGGGCCTTCCGGTCGCACCTCCCTGTTGCTTTTCTACTTTATGTTATCTTTACTTGTGCCCGTGTCTTTTCCCTCCTTGTTTAAATGTCTGGTCGTCTGCGACTGCGAACTCCTTTCCTTGCCTCACATCTTTGCACCATAACAAACATCCTTTACACAAGTGCACCACCTTATGGTTCCCAGAGCGCTGTCCTCTGCAAGGTGATGTAAGGGTGTGGGAATTAGCCCCATTCCAGACGGAGACCAGAGAAGGGAAGGAACATCCCACGGTCTCGTACCTAGTTGGCGAAGCCATGGAGACTGAGCCCAGGTTTTAGTGCTCTTTCAACTGTGCCCCAGTTTGGGGACTGTGACTTTATTTACTCGAGAGCAAGCTGCCTATCCACGCAGAGATGGTGCCCACATGCCTTTGGTTGTTCTTGGGGAGAAAGGGGACTGTATTAGTTTCCTGTTGCCCTATAACAAATCACCACAAGGCAATTACCTATCGGACCTTGGAGAGCTCATAGCTTTTGACAGTCCCAACACTTTAAAATCTGGAGCAAGCTGCCCAAAGAAACTGAGGCTGCTCTGTTCAAAGGCATTTGGCACTTGCCAACAAGTTTCCCTCGTCTTATTCATCTCTTCATTCACCTTCCAGACCCACTGCTCATCCAAGCTCTGACACAGCACCATCTCCAACCATACCTTTACTATGACTCTCTCCACCCCCACATACCCGGAGGTCTTGCCTGTTTATAATGAGAACTGAATCAATTAGAATAAAACACAAACTTCTTATTAGTGTTTCCAAGGTGCTACACACTGGCCTCAAGCTACTATCCCCTTGTTCACTGAACTCCAACAAGACCGCGGGGCCTTTGCACATGCTATCTCCTCTTCCTGTGACTCTCTTTTTTCACTCTTCCCCTGGCTGACTCCTGCTTTAGACCTCATCCATTTTCAGAGAAATCTTCTCTGACACCTCTCACCTATCCCAATTAGGTCTCCCATATCACTGTCTCTCTCAGGACCTCTTTCCCTTCATAACATCTATGTCATTGTGTCTGCCATTGTGCAGGACAGAATACACTCAGGCTCTGACATTGCAGGAAGGTCAGCCTTTGGACCAAACTCCTTAAGATTAAAATATGCTAAACTCTGTAATTTGGTTCTCTGTCCTCAAAAAATAGGAATGAGTCCAGCCTTAGAACTTCAGCTCCTGCAGACTGACTTTTTTTCCCCCATGGGCTTTGAAGTCAGGAAGATTCACTTCCTGCTCCTACTCCTCTACCAACTGGCTGTGTCACCCTGAGCAGGTATCACAGTGTCTCTCTGGGCCAATGCTGACTCTGGCCCAGGAGAGTTCAGAGAGTGCCTCACCTGCAGGCCACACGAAGGCCAGAGGCCACCCAGTCAGAACCCTGAGTTTCCCATCAAGGACTTTAAGGGTGTCCTCAGAATACTCTGGGGTTGGTCTCAGAAACCCAGGCTAAACCGAGTCCAGTCCACTTAGGAATGGGCCGTGGGCCCAGGCTGCACTTCTGCATTCTGCATCTCAGATACTTCTCTGCCACTGATTTCTTAGTAATGCAGCCTTAACTAGCCCTTGCTGAGGGTGATTCCCAGGGCAGGATCACCCTGCCCTCTGCCTTCACTTCCCCCAAGGGGCACACGCAGCCATCAGATGAGATCAGGCTAATAGTGTAGAGCTCTTGGGGAATGACAGGTGCTGGCCTCTCTGAAGATGGCTGAACCAGTGTTCACAGTGCCCATCCTATTCATCTCATCCAGAATCATGATGATGATAACATCATGAATCAGAAGAACCACAATTTTTTTGAAAGCCTACTATGTGCCAGTCACAGGCTGGGTGCTTTATTTGCACTTTCCTCTAGTTCTTCCAACAACCCTTTTACAGATGATGAAACTGAGGACAGAGAGATCAACTGACTTAAACAAGGTCACTTGGTCTGTAAGTTGAGAAGCTGAGGCAAGACCGTGTTCTCCCTGACCCCTCAGTGAGATAAGCACACTCACAAAAATGCATCCCGGGGCTGGCTGAGTGGCACGTTGGTTAGGAGTTGGCTTGGGACGCCAGCTCTGAGCAGCAGGGCCTCCGGTTCGGATCCCACATGAGGGCCAGTGATGCTGCGCCTTCTACAACTAAGACGATGAACAACAGCTCAACCTGGAGCTGGGCTGCTATGAGTCACTGGTGATGGCATAGGCTGCAGTGGGGCTGGCCGGCAGTGGGCGTGAGCTTTCATGAGTTGCTGTGAGCCACTGTGAGCAGCCGCCCAATGGCCGGCGAGCGACTGCCTCACCCGAGAAGAGCGCAATGATAATACCAACATGGGCCAGTGAAGCGACGTTCTCCACAACTAGACTGAAGAACAAAAAAGACAGCAACTTGTATATTCCTCTTCCCCAATTCCCCAATGCTGAACCCCTCCCCCAATTCCCCAATAAAATCTTTTTAAAAAAATAAATGCATCCCGCATACATAGCATTTCACAGTCTACAGAGCTCTTTGCCAACTGCCATCGTCTCTAATCTTTGCAACTATCCCTGTGCTAAGGATTATTCTCCCATTTATTTAAATGGGAACACTGAGATTTAGAACAAGAAATTGATTGGCTCCAATCAGTGAGTGTATGAATTATTTATTACTGTGTAACCAATAACCCCCAAACTTAGCAGCTTAAAACAGTGCACGTTTATTATCTCACAGTTTCTGTGGGTTGGGGATCTGGGCATGATTTCACTATATCTTCTACCTCATGGTCTCTTATGAGGCTGTAATCCAGGTAGTCAGCCCAGGAGCTGTGGTCTCATCTGAAGGCTCCTCTGGGGAAGGCTCTGCTTCCAAGCTTATTCACACGATTGCTGGCAGGATTCAAGTCTTCGTGTTTTGTTGGGCCTACCTTCCTCACTGGCTGTGGATCAGAGACCACATTTTTTGTTCCTGTCATGGGAGCCTCTCCAATATGGCAGCTTGCTTTATCAAAGTGTGCAAGCCAAGAAGGCAATAGAGTCTGCTAGCAAGAAGGAGGTCACGGTCTTGTACTCTAATCATAGAAGTGCCATCCCACATGTTTCCTGTGTTCTATCAGAAAACATGTCACTAGGTCCACTTCAGACTCCCACCCCTGGAAGAGGGAATTACACAAAGGCATGATGGGGATTATTGGGGCCAGCTTTGAGGTCTGCTTCACACAGCAGGGGGCTGGGATGGAGCCGGGACGCGTGCGGCTCTGACTTTGGCCTTCCTCCTGGACCTGGGAGTGTGCTGGCCTGTGGACGGAGGTGGTAGGAGGCGATCTCCCCTCATCTGTGCTCTAGGAAGGCTCTCAGGGCCATGCAGAGTCTGGGACATACCTCTCCATCCCAGGAAAAGAGCTGGCCTCATTTTAATTACATTGTCGCCCCCAGGGAAGCCTGTGTTCTTCCCCTTTACTGCCATCCCTGTCTTTAAATCAAAGCTTCTCTCTATTCCAGCACTCCCAGCCCCAGGCAAGCTGAGAATTTATGAGTGGGTGATCCAGAAATGTAATATAAAGGAGTCAGGACCCAGACAGTAATGTCAACTGAGAGGTCCCGGCGAGGCAGATGGCCAGGGCCCAGTGACCTCTCAGTCAGTGACCATCACAGAGTCCACCTTTATGAAACGCTTCCATCATCCTTCCTTTCAGCTTACCCCACAGTCTCTCCCCACGGCCTGCACTGTAGCCTCCCACCCATAGCCAGAACCTGGGTCACTGGCATCTGCCTGAACTTGCCTTTCTAAAACTGCTTTTGCTGTCCCCCCATCTCCTATCTCTCTTCTCAAATCCTCCTAGGCTCCAGTCTACTTGAATAGACTCCTATCTCTATGCCTTTGCTCAGGCGATTTCCTCTGCAGGAACTGCCCTTTTCCCCATGTCCCAGAGATAAAACCCCCTTGAGGAGTCCTTCCCCGACCTGTCACTTTCTGCCCCTCTCTCATGGCACTGAGCACTGTGAGCTTTCATGTTGGAGTCCATTATGTCCATGCCATCCTCCCTTCTTTAGACTGCGACTTCTTTAAGGGTAGTAGCTAGAGCTGGAACCCACCATGGCTCCCCCACTACTTGGCACATGGGAGGTGCTGAGTCAACAATGGAATGACAGAAAATGTCAAGGTCAGAATTGCCTTAGAGTGGAAAGGAAAATAGCGCTCTCCCTTTACCCATCCGTGGTCAGTGGCTGGCCATTCCCCTGCTCCTCTCTCTTACCTGAGACACCTCTCCTACGTCAGGCCTACCTGGGTACAGCACCCCAGCCCTGCCACGAACCACATACTCCATCCAAGCACCTGCTCTAAGCCTCCCACATGTGTTTGGGAATGGATGAATGAGAGCGGAAGGCAACAGTCTTACCCAAAGCAAAGCCACCTTCCCAAACCACATATGTGGGGCCACAGATATCCAGAGGGACACAGACATTTGTGCTCAGAAGATGCTATCCAACCCTCCCCCACTCTCTGCCTGACTCAGTTGCCCCTCCAAGGGCCGCTTGGGTGACCCAGGAGTCATCCCTGATGGCTTCTTCTTCCTCAGTTTTCCTCCAATCAATCCCTTGTTCCCTAAGTTCTACCTTCTATTGAAAGCACTCTTTGCACGTGTCCCACTTTCTCCACCCCAATGGCCACTGCCCATCCAGGCCACCAAGGGTTCCCTCCTGGTTGCTCTCCCTGCCACCACCTCACCCTACTCATCTATTCTCCACTCAGGTGACTTATCAAGTCACTCCTTTGCGCAAAAACTTTCAGTGGCTCCCCATTGCCTGAGAAATGCTGCTCAGGCAAGCTCCTCAGCCAGTCCAGCACTCCGTCATCTGGCGGGCCCTGAGGGCTTCTCTGGCTTCCTCTCATTTCCGCATCATCTCCACCCCCTCTTAAGGGCCACTCACACTGGACCACCCTGTTCCCCAGCCCCCCTGCTGCTTTCCCACCTCCACTTGGAATGCTTTTCCTCATCTCTGCTTATGTAATTCTACCATCCTTCCAGGATAGCCCAGGCAGTGAGCTCTCAGTCCTCTGAGCTCCCAAAGATTTTGCATTAATGGTGTAAAACGCATCTTTGTCTAAGCCACGCCTCACCGCCAGCTCCTTGGGGGCAAGGACTAGCCTATTTCCTTCTCTTCCAGCTCCCCTCCCTCATCTCCTGCTGCCTCCTCTGTAGAGACAAAGACAAAGGCGTCCCTTGGGGGAGGGGAGCCGTCTGGAAATCTCTTGGAGGCTCCTGACAGCTCAGTCCCCGAGAAGAAACCGGCCCAGAAGGCTGTACTCCCGGGAGGGGTTCTCACCAGAAGGCCCAATGCTGGGCCGGAGCCAGGGAGTGTGTGCTGGAGCCCAGTGGTGGTTGGACTGGGGAGGAGGACTTGGCAGCCGCGGGGGATGGTTTAGGATCCATCCGCTCTTGTTCTACAATAATTCCTTGATGTCTTTGTTCAGAATCCCCCAGCGCTCCTCACCAGGCAAGGGGATGGGGGTAGGGACAACTCAGAAAGGGGGCATGGCCTCGGGAACGACCAGCTCTCCTCCTTCAAAGGGGGACGTGAAAAAAGGGAGGAGCATAGAACGAGCCCTTTGGTTCAAGTGCCTCGCCCTGGCGTGCCTGGAGCGCCCAGGTTCTTCAGCTCCGTGGGTTCTGATTTCTGCATCTTCTGTCTGCCCTACATCTCTGGCCTCTCCCTCTGGGCTGGCTCCTTCTCTTCAAACAGTCCCCCCACCCCCCCACACCGAATTCTCCCCACTTCGCCCTGTCCCGCCCCCTTTGCTAGGGCTTTCTTCACTAGGATGCTGCCAACCAGCATGGGGTTCAAAGCCCATACCCTCCTACCCGGGGCCCCCGCAGCCCCTCCACTTGCCTGAGCCAAACCATCCAGTCCATCCTCAGCCTCCCTGATTCTGAAATTTAACACACAATCCTCACAGCCCCGGAGACAGCCCAGGTGCCAATCCCATGTCTGCCCTGTCCTTGGGCAGGTCCCTTCACCACTCAGAGCCTCAGTTTTCTCACCTAAAATGGAGGGAACAGTACCTGACTCACAGGTGCTGACGTGCTAAGAAGTTCTCTGAGTGGGGCCAGGCACACAGGATGTGCCCGCATGTAAGATGGCTGCCATCAGAAGTGCCCTGTCCTTATTCAATGTCATAGCTGCCATGGTGTCCGCCCCACAGGTCTTTCTTTATGATGACCCACCTTTCCAATCAATCCTTCTCTGTCTCCTTCCCGGGATCTTCTTTCTTTACCCGCCATCTACATGTGGTAGGCCCGCCCCTCTACCTGCCTTCCGTTCTTCCTGGACAAGCACAGCCACCCCTTGGCTTCTGCAGCAGTGCGGACACCATTAGCTCTCAAGCCTGCATCTCCAGCCCAATGTCTCTCCTGAGCTCCAGAGGTCCTTTCTGGCCCTCCGTCAGGCACCTCAAACTCAAGTAGTCCCAAGCAACGCCTTGCCATCCCTGTCACACCTGCTCCTCCCCCTGAGCTCCCCATCTCAGGGAATAACCCCACCATCCACTCAGTCCACAAGCCCTGAAGTGGCCCTTCCCTCCAGACAGCCTAGGTTCAGTGACAGCTCTGTCACTTTCAAGCTGCATGGCTTGGGGGCCTCAGTTTACCCATCTACAAAATGGAATGATAATAGCCTTGCGGTTGTAAGAGGATGGAATGAGATCATTCACTCAGGATGGCAGCACAAAGCATAGTGTGGCCTAAAAACTATTGTTAGCTAGTGTTATTGTTAAGGTTACTAAGGGTCCCCTCTTCTTCATCTAACAGCCACTATCCCTCTGGGCTGGCTTGGGAGGAACACAGGATGATGCCTGCAGAGGAGTGGAAGAAGACAGAAGGGTGGAGCCTGATGGGGAGGAGGAGAGGATCATGGAGCAGGGGACTGCCCGTGGGTCATGAGGGACAAGGCTCCTGGGGGGAAAAGCCGGAACTGGACATGCAAATAGGGCCCAGATTAGTGCCCAGGTGACGTCCTCGTAGGTCCCTTTCCAGCTGAGGTGCTCTCATTCTAGGGGGTCTTCTGAGTCTGACACCATTCCCTTCCTAGCACATTAAAGTCTGAGAGGCACCTCGCTGAGCTCGAGAGCAGAACTCCCAGCACATCTGTACAACTATGTCATAGGCTGCCTCGGGAGGTAATGAGCAACAGGTCAAAGAAGGTATGCAAGCAGAGGGAGGCTGGTGGGCACTTGGCAGGCAGGCTGTAGAAAAGACTCCGTTATCTGATATAATGATAGGAAGGGTAGAATGATCTTTAAGTTTCCTTTCTGCATTCTATCCCAAGAGATGATTATCAAAATATCCCTAATTAGACCTTGCAATAAATATAAAATATACAGACATTAAAAAGTGCTAGACTTACATCCATACCATGGAGTACTACTCAGCAATAAAAGGGGATGAAGTTTTTTTTACTGATACATGCAGCAGCTTGGATGTACCACCAAGGACTTAGGCTGAGTGGAGCAGGTTGGGGGTGGGGAACCAATTACATGCTGTATGATTCCATTTACATAACGTTTCTGAAATGACAAATTTTAGAAATGGAGGCCAGATTAGTGGTTGTTGATGGTGGAGGCGGGGGGTGGGGGTGCTGGAACAGAGGTGAGTGTAGTTATAAAAGGGGTATATTAGTTTCTAAGGGCTGCTATAAATTGCTACAAACTTAGTGGCTGAAAACAATATAAATTTATTCTCTCACAGTTCTGGAGGTCCGAAGTCCAAAATTAGCTTTCCTGAGCTAAAGGCAAGGTATGGACAGGGCCGTGCTCCTTCCAGAGGCTCTAAGACGGGACTGTTTCCTTACCTTTTGTGGCTTCTGGAGGCCACCTGCATGCTTTGACACATGACCCCTTCCTTGCATCACACCAACCTCTCGTATTCATCACCACATTTTCTACTTCTTTCTTTGACCTGGGGTCAGATATTTCTACCTCAAGGGAAGACCTGTGGGGTGGAAGCCATGACGGCTGTGACACTGAATAAGGAGGACAGGGCACTCCTGATGACAGGCATCTTATATGGGGGATTATTCTCTTACAAGAACTCTTGTGGTCACATTCAGGGCCCACCTAGATAATCCAGGATAATCTCCCCACCTCAAGATCCTTAATCATACCTGCAAAGCCCCTTTTGCCATAGAAGGTAACATTCACAGACTCCAGAGGTTAGACTATGTACATCGTGAGGGAGAGGGGTGGTGGCATTATTTAGCCTCCCACAAAGGGTAACACAGGGGCTCCTGTAGGATACATGAACCTACAGGGGATAAAATTGTATGGAACTTAGACACACACACACACACACACACACACACACACACACACACAGTTGAGTACAAGCAAAAACTGGGAAAGTCTGAATAAATCAGTCGGTTGTATCAATGTCAATATCTTGGATGTGATAATATACTATAGTTTTGCAAACTGGGCAAAGTGCCCAAGAGCTTTCTGCATTATTTCTTACAACTGTATGTGAGTCTACCAATATTTCAATAAAAATTTCATATAATAAAAAAACGTGCTAGACTGAGGGTATGGCAGAAGCCAATTTGGTTACCTTCCCAGCGCCTCTTCCCTGGAATCCTTCAATCCTGACCACAGGTGGGCTCTCAGCTGCCATGTGTTAGGAGGTGAGCTTACCCTCTTGGCTATAGGTGATTGGGCCAGGAGTGGGCACTCGGCCCAAACTGAGCCAGGTAGAGCTATTCCCGAGTTCTTTGGGACAATTTAGAATTCGGACACCAAAGAGGGTGACCCTTTGGCTGGCTGGACCTATGACATATAAACAATGTACCATGGGTGTCACATTCTACCATGTAAACTGAGGAGCAGGGGACGTGTATTTGCAGGCGGCGATGATCAGAGCCTCTGCAGAAAGAAGCAGACCAGAGCTGGAGAAGGAGAGCACCATGGACTCCTATTAGCTTTCTACTTCCTGTTTCTAGTCCTTCTGGAATGTGGCCTAATCTAGCCCTTGGATTTCATGAGATTCCTTGTGTTTTTGTACAAAATTCCCTCCCTCCCCACACCCTTTCCTCCAGCTAGCTAAGGAGGATTTCTATTATTTGCAGTCAGGAAGCCCTAACTACTAGAAATGGAGCGTGCCAGGTCTCTGAGCCCCACGGCCTCCCTGCCCCACCCAGGTGCCACAGGGAGGTCTGTGTGCCACCTCTCCAGGGTCCAGTGCAGTGAATACAAGGGTCCTTTTTATAAAATCTTGGACTTTAACCCCTACTGCTGTCTCTTACCCTCTGGGCAGCACTTGTCCGTCTGGACAGCGAAGGAGAAGGCCTGCCCCTGAGAGTCCTGTCAGCTCCCCCACACCATACACACAGGAGGCGCCTGACAACTGTTTGTAGGATTCGGTAGAAGCCGTCCTGAGAATCCTTAGTCTTGTGGCAGAAGACGGCCTGAGGAGACTGGGCGAGCCCAAGCACTGTCACAACTTACAGAAAAGGAGAATGTCCCGAAGAGCCCAAGTCAGCTCCCTCAGGCAACTGGGAAACAATTTGCAAGATGGAATTCAACAAGCAATGCCAACAAGATCATAATGACCATATTTATGGGAGAATGTGGAGGCCCAAGCGTGGGTTTTCATTATCATGTGTACGAATGTGATCGTCTCCGTGCAGCCAGCATCCCGCTCCAGGCGGCAGCTGTTGGCTGGTGCATGGTAATTTGATGTAAATTACCCCCAAATATGGTAATTCTCTCCTCTGCTATGGGAGTTTGAAGTCACAAACCTGAAGATGTTGGCAGCAGATGTGTTCTTACTTCTCTACAGGCTGCTGGTATTGTGGGGAAGGGCTAGATGACCCAGAGACAATGCTTGCCTTCACCACCTCCTGAGTGCACGCTGCATGACCTAGAACGAGCCACTTCACGTCTCTGAGCCTCAGTTTCTCATCTGTGGAATAGGCATGATTTCTGCCATGGTTACTTCGAGGGCTAAAGAAGATACACTCAGAGCACCTAATGGAGAATTTTTATTCATATTATTTTTTTTTGGACCTCAACTCTGCCAGTTGTGGGGGTTGAGCATTTGGTGCCCAGGGTCTTCCCTTGGTCCCCAACAGGGAGTTCCCCCAGGCAGAAAAGCAGAAAACAAGAACAATATGATTAAAATAAAAGTGAAAGCGAGGTGGGAAATGTCTGACCCGAGGACAGACTCAGGGTTAATGTCTTTACAATCCAAGAGCTCACTGGAATCTGTGAGAAAAATATCAATACCCCAATATGGAAATGAGCAAAGGGTACAAATGGACCATTGCCATTAGAGAGAGACAAATAGCTATCAAATCTGAGGAAAGATGCCATTTCCTCTTTTTTCTTTTATTCTTTAATCATTGGGGAAAGGCATCAAATTAAAACACTCTCAAGATGGCTTTATTCCCATAAAATAGGAAAAAATATGAAAAAGAGGTAAGCTGATTCGTGAAAGTGAACTCCCCAGCTGTTAGGCGGCGACCTGCAGTGGCGTGGACGTCTTACAAGGTAATCTAACAATGTGTACCCAAAGTCAAATCAAGACAAATGGCCCAGGAATCTCATTAACGTGTATTTCTCCTGAGGAAATTATTCAATAGAAATAAAAAGCCAAATGAACAAAGATGCTGTGAAAAAAAGAAAACGTTTAAAAGCAGGACATATGGCAAAACAAACCACGATGCTTCCCCATAAACCACTCTGAGGTGCTTTAAAGGGTAGCTGTGTTTTGAAGAGTGGTCATACCATGTGGAATAAGGTTTATGGTATAGTTTTAATTTAAAAATGAGAACAAAAGGCTATTTACAGCATGATGGAAAGTACATGCACATGTGCCTGTATGAGGCGAGGACTGCCTCCACACAAAAGAGGAGCCCTTGAGAGAAGAGGGGTGTTTGCACAAAGGGAAGCCACCCTGCAGCATGAGATTTCTGTCTCTCAGTCACAAAGGTTGTCCCAGAGCAGCAGCGGGCAGCAGCAGTAGCAGCAGGCAGCCTGTGACAGGCCCTGGAAAGCAAGCTTGGGGTGTGAGGGGAAACTCTTGGGGGTGGGGGTGGGGGACAGCTTAACTCCAGGAAGAACCTTCTAGTGACCAGGGTCTTCTAACAGTGAAACGGGCTGGCTCCTGAGGTAGTGAGCTCCCAGGGGCTTGAGGGGTGCAAGCAAAGGCTAGAGAAGAGTCAAGGCCAGATAGGAGCTGGGTTAGATGTCACCAGGATGGTTAAATGATACTAACCACATGCCTTCTCATACCAGTGCATCTGGCCAAATATCCCCCAAGGAGAAACAGGGGAAACCCATTTGTGCAAGGAAAGAAAGAGAGAAAGAAGGGAAGGATGGAGGGAGGGAGAGAGGAAGGAAGGGAGGAAAGAAGGGAGGGAGGAAAGGAGGGAGGGAAGGCCTATCACATGCTAAACGGGGATCTAATCCCTTTGTAAACACTGTCAGAAACTTGTCTTCCTAATTGAAAAGCCCACGCGGGCTGCTTAATCCAGTCCATGTTAATGAGACGAGAACACATTAGAGCTGATATTGACTCCAGTTGTCATAGTGCCAGAGCTGAGGACACCAGGGGGAATATATCGACAAAAGTGAGGCCGGGGTCAGTCTTGGCCTCCGTGGTCTTCCCTTGCTCAAACCATTCCAAGGATGGACCCAGTCATACAAGAGACTGCAGGATTTTCAGGGCAGACAATGTCTTCCATTACCTGGGTCATTGTTTCCCTTAAATGGAAGCAAGTGGCCTTGAAGATAAAGGCCTAGATAATGTGGGGGCAAAAAAAATAATACTTTTCCTCCCACCTTCTAAATTCTTCTAGCTGGGCTAATAATCAAATGAACAGAGACAAATTCATGGGGGAAAATAAAACTTTAATATATGCACATGAGGAATTCACATAAACATGAAAATTCCAAAGGCAGGCAAAATTGGACAATAATGTCATTTTGGACAAAGGAGAAAAGGGGGAGGGGACAGGATCTTTGATTTCAAAAGTGAGAATGGGTGGTTTGTAGATAATTGAGGAAGAGCCAACACGTAAATTTTTGCTAGGCAACCCAGGAACACGACACAGGGGGCGGGGCGTCTAGTAAACAGGTCCTGTCTAATGCTAAGGTGGTTATGCTAAGGTTCCCTTCCTGAAGCAGGCTTTTCCCTCTAAATCTCTCAGGCAAGAAAGTGGGGGAGGCTCAAAGGTTCTTTCTGAGGCTTTTGTTTTTTAATAATAAAAAAAATCAATATCCCAAAAGGCACAGTTTTTGGGTGGCAAAACTTTGGTTCCCCTCAATAGAAACATTCACTCAAACAAATATAACAAAGTACAAATCTGTTCATGACACCCCCCACCCCCTTTTTTTTCCTGTTTAATGACTTCAGAGAAATCATTACCAAGCTAAAGATGGGCCATTTGGGAGGCTGCGGGGTGAGGCTAGGCTCAACCAATTTTCACCTTCTGTTCCTGACATGTAACCCCTTCTATGGAAGGTTGATGCTCTTATCTTGGGTCCTGCTCTTAGCAAAAAGTCTCTCATCATATTTTCAATTAATTAGTGAGGCACTAAAGTATAGCCATGGCCTAGACCTTGGAGCCACACAGGCTTTGTTCTGGCTTTACCATCCCTCACCTGGGTCTCAGGACCACTGTGCATTCGTTTACCTGCTCCAAATTCACGTTCCCCATCCAGGCTACTAGAATGTTCTTTCTAATTTACAGTTCTGATCCTGTCTTGCTCCTGCTTAAAAAAGTTTCCATACTCCTCATCACCTACTGAATAAAGCCTAAAATCACTAGATTCATCATTGCTCTTGCATCAGCTCCTGTCATCACACCCCTAACCCACTACTATCACACACCCTACGCTCCAGCCATTGATCAGAGAAAGTGCCCTAACTCACAGGCTGGACTCAAAATGCAATACCAAGGCTGATGTGCTTCACATTTGGTAGAACACATAGTCATCTTGCTTGAAGAATTTTTAAAAAGAGAATACTAGCCCCGTTACATTACATAGCACTTCTCAGTTTATGAAACTTTTCATGTAAGTTTTCTCTTTTAACCCTCACTGCAACTCCATGAGGTGGATATTATTACACCTGTTCTATAAGTGAGGAGCCAGGGTTTCAGCCCAGGTTGCTCAGAGGCTGGAGGCAGAACTGCAATCCAAGGACAGGAACCAACTTACCTGAGCACATCTTGCAATCTGGGCCAACCACCCCCAGGATCCCAGGCATTATTTCTCCTGCCTTACAGAAGAGGGAACTGAGGTACAGGGGGTGTCAAGGAAACTCCTGTATCACAAAGCTACTGAGAGAGGGGGCAGAGAGACCCAAATCCATCTAGCTTAATGCCCAATTCTCTCCCACACCCCAGCTGCCTTCCTGAGGCAGCCATGAAGAGGCCAAGTTAAAACTACCCTCTGACCTTGGCAGTCATTCTTTGTTGGGTCCCAGGAACAGTGTCTTCTGGATCATTATTTAGAATGTGAGGGGACGTGGGCATTTAACCAGACAACAGCTGTCAACAGCTGTCCTATGAATTGAGTGACTCAGTTGTCCTTGAGAAATACATGTCCTCGGGAGTAATTCTCAGCCCTTTCTGTCCCCTGATCTGAGGTGACTAATGGGAACTCCACATTCAACCTTAAACCTGGTGGCAAAGAGAAGGAAGAACCTTACACCCTTGGAGCAGCCACCAAATTTCAGCTCTAGTGGAGCTGAAGGCTTGCCCACAGCAGACTGGTGTTTCACAGGCTATTTGAAATCCTAGGACAACACAGCCAGAAGCCACCCTCCATTATTTGCTCATTCATTCATTCATTCATTCATTCATTCCACAAACATTTCTTGGGAACTTACACCACTGACAGGTGCTCAGGTTCCCACGTGTATGAGACACCCTCAGGGGTTTCAGTCTAGGGGGAGGGAGAAACCAGTAAACATGTAAGCATGAGCTTTCGTAGCTCACTTTTGCCTTTACCACATGAAGGAGCTGAGGTCCAGAGAGAGGGGGAGACCGTTCTCTGCTTTCAGAGAAGAGATTTGCACAATTTTGCATTCGAGCCAGAGACCTCACAGTGGCATTTTTTTCAGGAGGTTGAAGGGGTTGAAATTTCTGTTTTCCCCAAGGCAAGCTGTAAGAGTGTTCCTTTGACAGGAGAGTAAAACATCTGTGTTTACAAGAGAGATAAGGAGGAATCTGGCAGCTGTAGGCCTCCGAGGCAGCCTTATGAAGGTGTTGCCTCAAAAGATACTGTCTGAGGTGAAGACATCCAGAGGGGGCAGCCTGAGCCTGGCCCAGAGCTGTGGCTGCGGGTTTTTCCTTCTGGTCTCCCATCTTGCCGGTGCCCAGCAGACCCTGGCGCGAGATCAGGTCTGGACTTGCTGCCGACTGAGTGGTTGCTTGATGGGTGGATTTCATCTCATCTCTGCCCTGTTTCATCCAGCAGTCAGCCTACAGAGAGATCAGCACGTTTCTTAATCCTGCTGTTTCCCATCTCCTAGATCGCATTAAGCCCCTTATCTTCACAGTCAAGGCCCTTCACTACAGCCCACCCCACCAGCCTCATCCGTCTTCCTCAAACACGCAGGCACTCGGTGCTGAACCCAGATCAAAGTTCTTGTTCTCAAACACACGTGCCTTCTTTCCTCCAGGTGTCTGCCCATGCCGTTGTCTCTGGTTGGCAAGCCCTCCCCCACCCTTCACTGCCTGTCCTTTAAGACCCTCCTCCTCCCTGCCCAGGAAGATAAAATCGGTGTCTCCTCTTTGATCGTCCTTTGAGGCGAGCACTTATCACGGTGGACTGTACTCATGACTTCGTGCAGTCATTTGGGCTTTAAGGACCCTGAGGGCAGAGGACAGCATCTGGCTCCTCTGGACCGTCCTGGAGCCTGGCACAGAGGGGTGACCAGGGCGCCTTGGGTGCATCTCTGATTCCAAGCAGTGGACTTAGTACACGGGCACCCTCCTCCTTCCATTGCCAGGTGAATCACACGGCTGCAAAGCAAACCCGTCAGCAGGCATGGCTGCTTTCCTGACAGTAAGGTGGGCCGTGAAGCTAGATTCTTCTGAGCAGCCTCTTCTCTCTAGTGAGATGACTGGAGAGGAGAAGAAAAAGATCTCACTCTCTTGAATGTTTCCCTTTTCCACACCTCTTGCACGTGCTTCCAGGTAAAACCAGTCATGAGCAGTGAGTGCGGAGACCTACACGTGGCCCATCAGGGGTGGGGTTGGAGGCGCTGCCCCAGCAGCGGGCACAGGGGATGGCCGTCACCCTGCAAAGAGCCTGCCTGGCTGTCCCTCCCTCCTGCCTCCCTCACCCCTCACATCTGCTCTTTGGGACTGCAGTCCTTCTGCAGCTTTGGGCTCTGCTTTCTGGAAAACCCAGGCTAAGATGCCTTGTTTTCCATCTATGAAAAAGCTTCTCCTTAAGTCATTCATCTCATCCTGTCATTGCCCCACAGGTCATACAAACTTAGTGATCAGGAGCAGGGCTCAGGGCCCAGGCCTTGCGGGTTTGAGTCCAGGCCCCACCCCTAGCCAGCTCCATAGCCTGAGGCTGCTGAGATGGACCCCCTGGAGCAGCTTGCTCAACACCATGCCACCCTCCTTCTAGATGGGAAGGCTGGAGAGCTAAGCTTTCTGTCCTCTGTCATCCGCACACTCCTATGCAGCTAGGCCTCGTTTCTCGCATCTGCTGTGCAGCTCCTATGCAGCCAGGCTTCTGGATGAACCAGGGAGATACACTCTTGTGAGATCTGGAAAATGCAAGTGAACCAGAGATCACCCACCCACCCGCCCGCCTCCCCATTGGCTGTTCCTGGAAGGCAGACGACTGTGGGAAAGGGTGGTCTCACTGTAGCAACGTTCCCAGGTCCGTTCTCCACTTCCCTGGGGCTTGAGGCAGCCCCAGCGGCACAGATGGTCTGAATGCTTCCTCTGCACATCCCTGGTCAGAGCAAAATGAACACAGAGATACTTGGAGAAAATATGAGGCCACACACTATCAGTTAAGTAACTAGTGAGGATGCAGGGAGCAGGGGTTTCCCGAATCGCCCCTATTACCGGGGCGATGCAAAAGCAAAGGCAAACACCTTCTCTGTTGTTGATGCACTGCTCCTCGTTCCATGGAGGGCTGACCTGGAGTCAGATCTTAACTCGATCGTTCTGTCACTGGGTGGCTTTAGGAGGGATACTTGCACACTCAGTGCCTCAGTTTCCCCATCTATGAAACAGGGTGGGTGAGTCCACCCTCTCATGGAGATGGAAGTGCTTTGTAGACTGGGAAGTGAAGGAAACTCAGTAAAAGGCTCCGGGTACACGGTGGCATCTGAGTTCTGTCCCCCGGGACCGCCCACAAAGCCTCACTCGAGGTAGTCGGGAGTAATCCCACTGAAGTGATGCTGACTGACCCCTCCCGAGGCCTGGAGGACCACAAGGCCGCTGGAGGCAGGGTCTCTACACCGCTGCACTCAGGGGCCTTGGATGCCCCATGACTGACAACAGGAACCTCAGAGTCAGAGGGTCCAGGGCCAGGGGCCCCAGCAGCAGAGGAGGAAGGCCGGATAGATGGGCCCATTCCCAGTCCTCTGGGTGGTCATCTGTGACACAGCGAGACAAAAGGAGGGACAGAAGGATTCAGGCCATCTGGGATCTAGGCTCAACTCTGACACAGGTTCACTGTGTGCTTTTGGTCAAGTCCTTTCCCCTCTATGGGCCTCAGTTTCCTCACTTGTAAAACAAGAACTAAATGGCCTCTCAGTCGGCCTGTATCCCTGAATTCTGTCAATGAGAAATCCCCCCTCGTCGGCAGTTTACTCATGCACAAACCCACGACATGAAGAAGCCATAGCAGATTGTTCTATATGTGTTTGGAAACGAGTTCCCTAAATCAACCTCTCCTTCCCCAGATATTTGCTGTTGCGGTCCAGACCCTCACACCAGAGCCACGAGTTTCAGGTATCTTGGCATTTCATGCAATTTCTCATCAGGCTACAGAAACCTCTTCTCCCAGACCACAGCCAAGCGGGGCCATCTGCAATATGGAACTGAGAATAAAGCAGCAGAAAGATTGCTGTGTTGTCATGAATGGAGAAGTCAGGAATGCCCCCTCAGACCTGGGAGGCAGAGAAGACGTTGGAAAGCCAGGCCTTGACCACAAGGTGAGTCTGAGAGAGGGATGGTATATGTTTCCATGAAAGTGATCCTCTTTACAACAGACTCAGGAGTTAGGTGCCATTTATCCCGTTTTAGAGGTGAAGAAAGCAAGGTTCAGAGAGGTGAAGTCACCTGCCCAAGGTCACACAGCCAGAAGGTGAATCAGGCTTCAAAATATAGCCTGTCTGGCTTTCCATTGTGCTATACAACCTGCTTCCCACTGACACTGATCTGCTTATAAGCATGTCTCCATTAGTGGAGTGTCCCTTCAAGGACAAGAGCTGGGCAGATTCAGCTTTTATCACGGGGCTCACAAACACAGAAAAGATCCTTAGTAAATGTTGGTGGAATTGAACTGAATTGAACTGAATTTCCACTAGAGCCCACCTGACACTTGAAATTGATGGACAGGTGATAGCCTGTTAGGGCCACGGTGTGTATCATCTCTGCAAGGGCTCCCAGGGAGTCAGGCAGACCTGCAACTCGCAGCGGGGGGCACCAGGTCAGACTCTTAGAAGGAATTAATAATATCCAAGGAATTCCTCTGGAACGGTAGGGGGGAATAAAGAGTCTTCAAAGAAGCCCTAATAGCAAATTTTCTGGATTTTCCAGCTAATTTGAAGGTACCTACTTGGAACATTTTCTTGTCAGAAAAGATTTTAAAATACATTCATTCAGTGTGACATGATAATTGGGCCTGGCTGCCTGATGAATGCCTTTTATCTATTCCTGAGCTATTGTTCACTGGGATCGAGCTGATGGGTTGGAACGGGCACTTTGTTAAATGCACAAACAGAGCGATGTGCAACGATTCTGACCACCAGCTGCAATGGGGTCTCAGGAAGGTGTCGTCGGGGGCTTGTAATGATGAGGTGTCAGAGAAAGAAGGAACTTCAGAGATTAGAGAAGGCAGCTTCCTCACTGTACACCTGGGGAGACGGAGGCCCAGGTAGGAGCAGGATGTGCCAGGATCACACAACAGGGAGGTGGCAGAGGCAGGGCTTGGACCTGGGTGTCCTGGTCCAGGAGCCGAGTCTCTCTCCCCTGCCTATAAGGCTTCTGTGGAGAGAGACACAGCGATGGACAGTGTATGTCCGTGCAAAGCCACTCAAACCCCCACTTGCTTCTCTGTCCATCACCCAGAGAACACTCACTTGTTTCATGCTACGGCTTGGCTGCCAGAGCGGGGTGCATTTCTGACAGTTGACTTTTCTCAGCTATACAATGCTGTGATCAAATCAGCTATTTTTATAGTCCCGTTTCCCTTTCTCTTTCTTTAATCTTTTCCTTTATTTTAATGTCTTTGTCTTATTGAAGGCAAATTTGCAGGCCTGGCCGTCTGATAACCATTTGCAAAGGCTCCATGCTTCTTTATCACCCTTTCTGAGAAGGAAGGACTTATTTGGACTTATTATTTATCTTTATATGATATTTTGATTTATCTTGGTTTAGGTATTAAAGTTCCTTTAGTTTTTTGTTGTTTTTTTTTCAAACTAGTATCAGTTTTAGGGTATCTCAGAGCCCTCTGTGTTAATAAATTGTTTGCAAAACTGTGGCTTCGGTTCTCCACTTTGTCAAGGCAAGGCCACTATTTTTCTCTTTAAAAACTCAGTATTTTGTCTAAACTGCCTTTCGTTAACATTTAATGAATAAAACAATTCCATCGGGGGAACGAAGTTGACATTTCCATTGTTTTCCTTAAAACACACCACAGTGTTAATCATCCCTCAAGACACTTCATTTTCTACGTAAGTAAGATAACAAAGGCCCAGGCTAGGTGTTCATGTGTGCACGTGTGTCCGTGTTTAGATGTGTTGGCATCCACGTGTCTATGTTTTCATAATTGTGTCACTGTACACGTGGCTGTGTGTCTGCCCATGTGTAACTGGTTATGTGAATGTCTAGGTTGATGGTGTGTGAGGGTGTGTGTATGGATGGTGTGTGTGTGTATGCACAGGTGAATCTGTGTGGATCTCAATGTATGTGAAAGCGTGCATTGTGTGTCTTTGTGTGTTTTGTGGCCATGTGACTATATTCATGAGTGTATGTTTTTATACACATGTATTGATGGGTATATACAATATCTACCCATATGTGAATAGGTGCTGTGTGTGTGATGATTTGTGTGTGTCCATGTGTCTGATTGTAGGCACATGTATGGGGCTGTCTTTGTCTGTGTTTCTTTACTTGAGTGTTTGCAGGAGGGGGACGATCAGATCTGTGCTCAGGGCCTCCTATACACATGGACACAGTACCCTCTAGTGGGCCTCAGAAGAAAGCACCCCACGACTGAAAAAAAAAAAAAAAAGAGGATCTGAATCACCTCCAATTCCAGACTGGTTTGTGGCCACATACAGGGCAAAGTTTCCAAGATGGTTCTTGAGAGGGCAGGAGAGGGTCAGGCACCCACTTCACAGGGGACTCTGTGCAGGGTCCCCTTGCTTTATAGTGTGGCAGTGAAAGGACTCATCCTTTGGAATGGAGGCAAGATCAGAGCTTCTACTTGGTGGGTCTGCGGGCAGGGAGGGAGGCAGCCGCGGACAATCAGGTCCCAGTGGGGCGGAACCTTACTCAGAGCTCCCACGTTTGCTGGGGCCCTGCATTCTCTGTTGTCCTAGTCAGGCCCAATCATAGCTGCTCAGCTCTGTGCCCTTCCCGCACCATGCCAAGTCCCAAGGGTCTAGAAATAGGATCCCTTCCCCTGAGATGCTGTATGAATTTCCTCTTGCTGTTGTAACAAATCATTACAAACTTAGTGTCTTAAAACAACACATGTACTATCTAAGAGGTCAGAAGGTCAGAAGACTAAAATGGGTGGGCAGGACTATATCCTTCTAGGGGAGAATCTGTTTCCTTGTCTTTTCCAGCTTCTAGAGGCTGCCTGCATTCTTTGGCTCATGGTCCACCTCTTTGCAACGTCTGCTGCGGTTGTCACATCTCTGTCTTACTCTGCCTGTCCTATCTCCCTTTTCCCCAGACCCCTATGAGTACACTGGGCCCACTTGGGTAATCCAGGATAATCTTCCCATCTCAAGAGCTTTAACTTAATCCCATCTACATAGTCCCTTTGGCCATCCATGTAAGGTAACATTCACAGGGTCTGGGTATTAGGACGTGGATGTCTTTGGGAGCCTCTTATCTGACCTACCACAGGTGCTCATCCCAGAATCTTTCATCTTCCTGTACAGGTCTGTATAGGTGAGGACAGACAGGTGCTTGCACACACCGGTGGCATTTATGGAACATGTGTTCTGTGTCTGACATTGCACTGAACTCTTTATGGACCATCTCATTTTGATCCTCCCAATACCTCTCTGAGGTAGGCGCTGTATTATAACTAACTGAGACCTACCAAGGCTAATGAACTTACCTAAAGTCACACAGCTGAAAGATGGAGACAGATTTTAAACCTAGCATTGTTCAACTTCAAAACCATGTTCTTCACTATTGATAGACATTACAGGGACCAAATTTCCATTTTTATAGATGAGAAAACTGAAAACTAGAGGCAGGGTATTTGGTGATAATTTGACATGAACCACTGTCTGAAGAAAAATGTATATATATGTCCTTTTAAGGACTGCTGCCATGGATGAACCAAGCAGTCATAGGCAACCCAGGACATAAAGATTCTTTTGAAGTCAGATGTGTTTTTTAAACATTTTTTAAAGTCAGGTACCATTTACATACAGTCAAATTCACCCATTTTAAGTAAGTGTACAGTTCTATGAATTCTAACAAACGCATACAGTCTTATAACAACCACCTGATCATAGCATATTTCTATGATCCCCAAATGTTACCTCAAGCCCCTTGTAGTCAAACCCCTCCTCTCACCCCAGCTCCTACAACCACTGACCTATTTTGTCCCTCTAGTTTTTGCCTTTTCCAGGATGTCATAAATGGAAGCTTGGATGGCCTTCTTATTCTCATTTTATGTTGAGGTATTTACATATAATACAATGAATGCCTTTTGGTACAGAGTTCTGCCAAACACACATAGTCATGTAACCACCACAATCAAGACAGAACTATTCTATCACCCCCCCCCCAACCCTAACATTTTCCTGTGCTGTGCTTCTATAGTCACCCCTTCTCCCCATCCTGGCAATCAAAGATCTGATTTCTGGTCCTATAATTTTTTCTTTCCCAAAATGTCATATAAATAAGGCCATACAGTACGTAGCCTTTGAGTATGTCTTCTTTCACTAACCATAATGCATTTGAGGTTTATCCATATTGTGTGTATCAGTAGTTCATTTTTTTCACTGTTGAGCAGTATTCCATTGTATGACTGTACCACAGCTTATCCAAGAAAGACATTTAGGTTGTTTCCCAATGTGGCATTATGAACTATCCTTTGAATGTTCTGCTGGATTTACTTGGCTAATATTTTGTTGAAGCTGATCTATATTCATGAGGAATGTTGGACTATAGTGTTTTTTTTTTCTTTTTTTGGAATGCCTTTGTCAGCTTTTGGTATCAGGGAAGCATTGGCCCTATAAAAATGATTAGGAAGTGTGTCCTCCTCCTCTATTTTCTGAAAAAGTTTGTGTAGAACTGGTATTATTTCTTCTTTAAATAACTTGGTATTAGAATTCACCAGTGAAGCCATCTGGGTCTGGAGTTTCCTTTGTTGGAAGGTTTTCAATTATGAATTCAATTTGTTTAACAGATACAGGGCTATTCTTGTTATCCATTTCTTCCCGAGTGAAGCTTTGGTAGTTCGTGTCTTCCAAGGAATTTGTCTATTTCATCTGAGTTATTAAATTTACTATTTTAAAGCTGAGGAGAATAACATGAGTGAATGACTCACCTAAGAAGACCATCACAAAGAACAGAAATTCGGGACTAGGAAATAATCTGAAATTCATGAAAAACTTTATGCTTTTTAAAAATGAGTCGGTTTATTAAAAAGTACAATTATGAACAAAGATGTAAAGCAAAGTCTTATCAAAAAATTGGAAACCACATAAATGGCCAAGATAGTTATTATAATATAGGATACTCACTTGATAGAATACATATTATATATTATTTATACGTTGTGAAAATATGCACAGCAAAGTCTAAAAAGAAATACACCCAAATGTTAACACTAGTTATTTGTTGAGGTTTTGAGTCTATGGAGTTCTTTTATTCTTCTTTTCTATATCCTCCATATTTGCTATAGCATATTTTTTAATGTGACAAAAAGGTGTTAAGAAAAACACCATTTCCTCCCACCTCTAGGGAGGCATAGCTAGAGTTCCCATCAAACACAGGACCTGAGACATAGTAGGCCCTCAATAAATGCAGTAAAAAACCGATACCTGAGATTTGAAGGTCCCTCTGTCCTGAGGCCAGCACTGCTGCTTCTGCTGCTGTGGCCACCATCGCTGCCAGCAATCTGGGCCCAGATCCCAGCCCTGGCTGCCCCCGTGGGGTGCTAGAGTACCCTGGACCATCCCAGGTGTGTGTGCACATAAAGTGGCCAGGCCACCTGCTTGGTGTGCACACTGCCCACCCCTCATGGGGCTGAGTCCTGCCACCAGCACATTTCCTCTGCTCACATGCACACTCCATTGTCTCATTAGATTTCAATTACAAAACACAAGTTCAAAGGTAAAATTATTAAGCATTTCAAGACGGTGACAGCAGAACATAAAACCAAATGTCCTGTGTAACCATACAGGTTGCATACCTGTAAAACCAGCCTGGTAAAAACACGGTGGTGGCCTGGGCAGCAGAGGCTGAACGTGGAGTAGTGTCCCTTAGAAGTCAGGGTGAGTGACAGGGCAGGCCAAGTAGCTGATATGTATACATATACCTAAACATACACATACACCCCATAATTACAACTATGCAATTATACATGTTGTGGAAAGTAACAGGAAAAAAAACACCATGAGGATGGAAAACATTTCTTGGTTATATTTATAGCTGTATCCCCAGAGCCTAGCCTAGTGACTGGCACTTAATAGGTAACCAAAAAATACTTATTAAATGTAATTATAGAGAAAGTATTCTCCATACCCTCTCTCATTTGCTTGATAACTCCTATACATCCTTCAATGTCCTCTTCAAAATGCCCCCTCCTCTAGGAAGCATTCTGCAACTCTTCTAGAATTAGTGACTCCTCTTGTGCTTTTACTGCACTTAGTACAGCGCTCTATTTTAGCACCAAACTGAAGCCTGAGATTATAAGATAGCATCTGACACAAATCCTCATAGTTTGGTTAAGTTTCA
Organism: Hipposideros armiger; assembly: GCF_001890085.2. NCBI lineage: Eukaryota > Metazoa > Chordata > Mammalia > Chiroptera > Hipposideridae > Hipposideros > Hipposideros armiger. The sequence continues at coordinate 2,621,771 of NW_017731483.1, read as the reverse complement.
AATTTTTTCCTGAGGAATTTTGTAACTCAAAAATCTTAACCCCATCAACTAGGACAAAACACATTTTTCTACGGTATTTTCTAAGAAGTGAGTTACTTTATTAATCATCCTTCCTGTAATTTTCTCCAAATCCTTTTATTGTACTACTAAAATGTTCTTCCTGCTTCCTTTTTTTAAAAACAACATAACCTTTTTATTTTGGAATAAATCTGGATTTACAGAAAAGTTGCAGAGATAGTGCAGAGCTGGCAAATACCCTCACCCTTTCTCCCTCATTGTTAACGTCCTGCGTTGCCATGGTACATGTGTCAAAACAAAGATATTTGATGTTGGTACGTTGTGATTAAGTAAACTCCAGGCTGTATTTGGATTTCACCAGTTTTTCCATCAATGTCCTCTTTGTGCTCCAGGATCCAATGCAGGGGACCGTGTTGCACTGAGTTGCACATTTCCTCGTGGTCTCCTTGGGTCTCTGACAGTGTCTTTTTCCTTATTTTTTCATTTCTGAGACAGTCTTGAGGAGCCCTAGATGGATTCCCATAGCATTTCTTCCAATCTGCGTTTGTCTAGTGTCTTTCTCAGACTGGAATTGTAGGTTTATGGAAAGAATCCCACAGAGGTGAAGTGCTCTTCTCGTCACATCATACCAGGTGACACCTGACATCCCTGGTGAAGCTCTCCTTGGTCACTTGGTGGTGTTTGCCAGGAGTCTCCTCTGAAAAGTAATTTTCCCCTTTCTGTGCTCTATTCCTTGGAAGCAAAGAGAGGATCTAGAATCCTATCTCATGTGTCCCCAAGCCTATCACTATATTATAATTGTTCTTTTTAAAAAAAAAATTCAATGAACTATGATCACTTTAAAATACATTTAATATCAAGCTTTTAAAGGAAATTTACCTGTCAGACCCAATGATCTGAGAATCACTATTAAACAGGCTATGCTGTGTTCCTCAGATTACAAAATATCCCCGATGATGAGTAGGTAGGATAAGAGTGTTAGTGAAACTAATGAGTGCTATTTGTCATAAGCTCTGCGCATGTCCCCAACCCTCGCTGCATCTGGCCCCCTAAGACTAATGACATAGTCATTTCCAGGCCCCTGTGTGTCCCAGACTTTGGGCTTTGTGGCTTGGACCCTAGAATTGATCTGCTCCAACCCCTTTCTTGTACATGAGGGGGAACTGAAAACCAGAGAGGGAAAGGGCTTGCCTGAGGTCACACAGCCTGTGAGTAGTAGAACCAGGGCTGGAACCTGAGCCTCGCTTCCCCAGCATTCACAGCAATGCCAGTGACAATCTGGGGTCCTCCTCTCTGAAACCCTTTTCAGCCAGGAAGGACTTCCTGCTTTTCTGCATGGCCTTCCATTCCAGTCCCAGTGCCCAAGTCCCTACTGAATAATCAAGCCCAGGTCTAGCATGGAGGACCCAGAGGAGAATAATCACAGCTCCGCACTGTCCTCAGAGAACTCCTCGTAGGCAGGGTGACAATTCCATCAAGGGCTCAGAATATGTCCGACACAGACAGATGTAAATAATTGTTGGATGAATGGATTAGCAGAAGCACTTAAATCTGCTACCTCTTCCACCTGATTAAGGCCCATTCCCTACCTTAGTGGTAGCATATTCCAGTCCTTGAGAACATTTATTGGCCTGGCTCTTTCCACTAGTTTGTGGGCTTCGTTGGACGAATGACCAACTAATGGCCCCTCCCCTACAAGAATCCGCACTCAGAGGGCAGGGACCATGTGAGTCTTGCTCACCATTTGGAGCCCAGCAGTTAGCATGGAGCCTGGGAGCTAGTAAACACCTACTAGGTACATGATGGGTGGGTGAGTGGGTGGGTGAGTGAGTGAGTGATGCCCCAGGCAGAGAGGACTGGGCTGTCACGCACACACAGCCGAACCTTCTCGCAGCCCAGACTCAGTTTCCCATGTTTCCCACCAGCTGCCAGGCCATCACACCAGACACAGATTTTCAAATAGAAGTGAGACACTGAATATTTGAAGCTCAATAAAGCAGTGAGCTGAGCCAATTAATATTGAAATAAACTGCATCCCCCTCTGCCTGGCCTAGCACCCCAGAGTCCCACAGCCAGGCCTGTCCTGCAGCCAAGCCTCAGCTTTCAAAATCTGCACCCAGTCAGGAAATGTGGGGTTGGGGGCTTCTGGGACAGAGGTCACCCATCACCTTCCATCCTGGATGGCCAGGGGACCTGGCTGTCCTCCCCTAGTCCACTCCACTCATGTCCAGCACATCCAGATTTTGGTTGCAGAGGTGGGGGGAGGTCTGCCTGCAGCAGTGGAAAGAGGGAAAGAAGAAAGGCCCCTCCCCCACTAACCTGAGCACCCACTGGGAGCTCTGCTAGGTGCTGGGTGCCTCCCCTGTGCTAGCTTGCTTGTAACTTATTACAAGTCAGAAGCAGTGGGTATTACAACCTTTTACAGATGTGGAAACTGGGGCTCAGAGAGGTTACTACCTTGCCCAGGCCACAAAGTCTAGCTCTCTAACCCCAGAGCCTAAGGTCTTGCCTCACTGTAGAGAGTAGGTTTCTTGTCCCAAACTCATCTGACTTTCTCACTGCCAGAGCAGTTTCTTTCTTCTCTAGTCCACAGAAAATGCCACCAGGAGATTCACTAATTTGTTTGTTTTTGTTTTTAAGGCTAATACTAGTAATGGGGTATAGTTATGGAGCTATCAGCCATTCACTCCCTGGTGTGGATTACTCCAATCCATTTGCTTTCCTTCAGACCCCAGCTGAGTATATAAAAAATGGGGGCAGGGTGAGGTCAAAAGGGCCACATGCTCCCAGAAAAACGAGACAATTTACAGGAGACAAGAGTGACCCTCTACATATTTAGTACATAAGCCCACTCCCCTCATGTCAGGTTTTCTGCCTGGCCCTGGATGTATTTCAGTTTGCAACCCTTGCTCTACAATATCCCTGCCAAGGGCTTGTCTGGCCTCTGCTTGCACACCCTCAGTCACGCCCCAGGCAGTGCCTTCCATCAAGGGACAGCTCTGCTGCTTAGAAAGCGTTTTCTCAGAGGACCGGCCGAGTGGTGTTATGGTTAAGAGTTGGCTTGGCATGCCAGAGGGCCCCAGTTTGGATCCCACATATGAGGGCCAGTGACACTGCCGTCTATAGCTAAGATGCTGAACAACAGCTCATCCTGGAGCTGGGCTGCCGTGAGTCGCCAGCGACGGCGTGGGCTGCAGCCCCTGTGGCAGTGGGTTGCCATGAGCTACCGTGTGTGGCCAGCAGCCAGCGTGAGCGGCCAGCAGCCACAGTGAGCGGCCATGCAGAGGCTGGCGACTTATTTGCCTCACCCAGGAAGAGCACAATGATGGTGCCAACTTGGGCCAGTGAAGCAACGTCCTCCACAACTAGACTGAAGAACAAAACGACAGCAACTTGTCTGTTCCCCTTCCCCCAATTCCCCAGCACTGTTCCCAACCCCCAATTCCCCAATAAAAATCTTAAAAAAAAAGAAAGCATTCTCTCAAGCTGACCTGAAATCTGGGAGACTCAAGCTGTCACAGCTGGACGAGACCCTGCAGGTTCCCCAACCAGAAGTCCTGAGCCATTCCATGCCCAGAGACCCTAGTCATTACCCCTCCCCTTGGGCTCCTTGTTGGGATCTATTGTGCCTGCCTCTCGAGCTGCATTTATTAGGTACTCATCCCAGAGGATGTATTTCCAGGCAACAGTGTTTTCTGGGATGCTTCAATTCTGAAAGACCTTGGATTGAGCCCTTGTTATAAGGTAGAGTCTTCAGGTTCATTCTCAGACATAGCCACTTGGAATCCCAAGAGTAGAGACGGAGGTAGGTCAAGGAGTCCGGCTTCCCCACAAAAGCCTCTGTGAATTCTCATGAGTACCCCAACCTTAACTCTAACTCCAGCTCCAAGCTCACTTTCCTTTGTTGTTGAAGGGGTGTCTCAGTCTGCTGGGGCAGCCAGAACAAAGTACCACAGACTGGACGGCGGAAGTAACAGAAATTTATTTTCTCACATTTCTGGAGGCGAGAAGGCCAAGATTCAGGTCTGGAAGAGCTGGTTTCTGGTGAAGGCTCTCTTCCTGGCTTGCAAGCCTCTCACTGTGTCCTCACATGGCTGGGGGACACAGAGAGAGTGCTCTGGGGTCTCTTTCTATAGGGACACTAATCCTTTTGAATCAGGGCCCCACCCTTATGACCCCTTGATTTGGCCAATGAAACTGACTTCAGACTTCTGACTTCCTGAACTGTAAGAGAATAAATATGTGTTGTTTCAAACCACAAGTTTGTAAGCACATTAGGGAGTGTTGGGGAGATGTTCTTCCACACTTCACTGCTCTGTGAAGCAGACAGTGGTGATGATGATGATGAAAATGTAATGATTAAACAGATTTTGCAAATGTTTGCTGAATAAACAGCCCCACTCAGTACAACAGTTCCTTGGTCCGCATCACCTGAGATGAGCTTTAGTGGAATGCAATCTGAACTCTGGGCCTCTGTCAGCTGGAGGATTGTTCTGACCTGTTATTATCCCTCCTCTTTGGTTTTCTTTTTTGCTTGCAAACAAGATTGAATTATCTTTTCTTTCCCTCTGGGTGTTGAGTGTCAGGAAGCCTGTTAAATAAACATCCCTATGAAAGGTGCTGAATCTGTCCCCAGCAGGAAGTGATTGTAATAATCTCCAAGGCCACAGATGCATGAAGTTCTACTCCTGCCCACCCTGCCCTGCCCTGCCCTGATATGCCCTGCCCTGCTGTGCCTGGCACTGCCAGGCTGTCTCTGCCTCTCCTGGGGCAAGTCCCTGTCCTCCCCGGATTCAATCTCCTGTCCTGTACAATCAGGGTAACAATAATATTAATTCATATTCTTCCCACCACAGTGATGAACCCCTTTGGCTCAAGTTACAAATGACAGTACAGGACTTATTTTTAGCTGAAAAGCTCTAGTATTGCTATATGGGGGCTTTAATAGGAAATGATCACCTATTAGTTTGTAAACAGCCAATGTCTGAGTCCCCAAGAGCACACCTCCATTCTGGCCTCTCAGCCCCTGCCCTGGGACCACGTGACTCAGTACCCAAAGGAGTAATGCCTAGCTCAGCAGGGAAACACTAGGATGGGGCACAGAAGAATGACAGCCGGGCTATGCTCACTAGTCAGTGCCGGATTTCTGTTAGTGTTTTGAATAGCACTCCTGGGCCTGGGGCTGGGCCCTCCATAGGCTCAAGCACTTCCCAGGGTTGATACATGCTCTCCCACCTGCCTTATACAGCAGAGCCCTAGCTTGTGGAAGAACTAGGAGTGCAACCGGGAATGCAGCTATTGCCCAGCCAGGGACCCCCAATATGTCTACTCACCCTCCTTTCTAGCAGGTCATTTGGTCCAAGGAGCTGGTCCCAGGAGGACAGACCTGGCCAGCTGTCCTCCAGACCCTGTGAAGGACTCTCACTGGACCAGGTGGATGCCACGTGCCCTAGTTCCTACCCCTGGTCCCTGAGTCATTTTACACTGCCCTTCCTCATGGACGTTCCCAGACATCTCAGCCCAGGGGTGGAGCTAAGAAGGGCCACTGAGTCAGAGCCCCTGGAGCTGCCTCAGGGGTCACCACAGGTGGGGATTCAGGAAGCAGCTCCCTTTCACCAGGCTGCACATTGGCCTTCTGTGTAAGATTTCATTTGGGTCTGTGATCTAGTCCAATCCCCTCATGATGTGGACAGTTAGGCCCAGAGGACACATAGAGAGGCCGGCAGCCTGGGATCAGCCCCTGGTCTTCCAGCCTGGGGCTCTGCCCACTGTACCTCATGTCCTCTCTCCTCTGTGTGTCCTTCCTCCCTGTCGTGCAGCCACGTCACTCTGTTCTAGGAAGAGAATGTTCTGTGATCCATAAATCATGTGAACATATGTGCAGTGTGAAGTACCTTTCTTATTCCAAACACGGGGGGCAATTTCACCAACCTGCAGCTGATGCCTTAACCAGGATGCAGCCTATCTGAAAAGACTGTTTAAACACCACACCTGATACCAGGTGAACAATAAAGAAGACTGTGCCACATGTGGTTTCTCCTTATGGATGTTAGTCTAAACCCTCCCACTGACTCCCTGAAGGACCTGGGGATTCCTTTTGCCTCTCTGGGCCTCAGTCTTCCCATCTGTACAACGGCACTGTTGGACCAGAAGCTCTATGGTTCCCCTTGCTCCTTGATCTGTCCTAGTCCTGGAGGGCCAGGGGCCAGATCAGCCACCATGGGAATACTCTCAGGGAGGAACTACTCCTCTTGGATGACACACCAAGGCAGACATATGGCAGGATCTTCGGAACCAGATTTGCAGAGGGGAGGTTCAGCCCAGGTCAGTCACCTCCAGTAGCTTGCCTAGTGCTTAAGAGTGGCATTCAAAATCAGGCTTTGCAGTTCCAGATGTACCACTTATGAGTGAATTGTTTTCTCTCTCTCTGAGCCTCCATGTCCTTATTTGTCAACTGAAGCTAATAACACTTGTCCTCATAGCAGAGTTGGAAGGGTTTGCCACAGAGCCTCCTAATTCTCCTCCAGCATCTATCTTCCCACTGAGCCACAGAAATGGAAACCCCTGAGATGCCCACCACCCAAAATAAAACTACATTTCCCAGCCTCCCTTACAGCTAGCTGTACTATGAGATTAAATTCTGGCCAATGGGATGCAAGTGGGAGTATTTGGGGGCAGCTTTGGGGACCCTCCCTTAAAAGCAACTTTGTCTTCTAGAAATGCCATCTCTGCCCCAGCCCTTTTCAGCTTTCAAGATTTAGCTCAAGTATCTCCTCCAGGAAGCTCCCCTGATCTTCTCAATCTTTGTTTTGCTCCATTTCTTGTTCCTCTTTGCTCTTTTGGCTTTCCCCATGCTGTGTGAGAGAAACACACCAGTTCCCAGGCCTGTCTGCCTCCCTAGTCTGTGAGCAGCCTGAAGACAGGGGTGGTGTCTGATTCATCTCTGTACTGCCGGGGGGGCCTCTGTTACAGGGTCCTGAGTAACAGGAGCTCAGTGGAGGGAAGAATGATGGATGGCAGATGCTTACTAATGCGGAAACTGCTGGGTCTTGGCAAAGGGCTACGCCTAGGAAATAGTGTTTGAACCAAAAAGAGCTGACTGGAGACAGAGGTGAAAGACAAGGGCATCCTGAGCCACTGTTCCCCTGCTCTGGTCACGGAGGAGTCAGATACTGCTGGATCCAAGAGGCCCTTGTGTGTTCCTTGGCAAATCTGCACTGTGTGTCATTAGCGGTGGGCAGCATTTCAGGCTCTCTCAATCAGAAAATGTGTGACGATATACTTGGCCGCTGCCAACATTTTGCATTTCAACCATTGCCTCATAATGGCACCTAACCAGGGATGATAACAGGATGGGAAAGTCAACTGACTGGATTTCACACAGAGCATGCATTTGGGGTGCAACGTTTATGGCCCCCAGCACTCTGCTCACAATGGACGTGATTTAACAGCTTTTCTCCAACTTTCTGTGGCCATGATCCTCTGTTGGCCCTTTTGTCCATCTCATATCCCCTCCTTTTACAGTGTGGAAGACTGAGGCCAAGAGGGAGCAAGGTGCCCAAGGCCACTCAGAGAGGCAGGAGCAGGGACCAGGACCCAGGTTCTGACACCCAGCCCTATGCCCTTTGTACCACCCCTGCCCGTTTCGGTGGTTGATGTTCAATAATTAACTGTGGATTTAGATAAAGACCTTTTAGATAAAGCCCAATTGTGAGGGTCAATAAAGGGACAGATCCGTTACAGAGCCTTTGAACCAGGAAGATATATTCTGTTGATTTGGTAACATAATATTTTCTCACTTTTTTAAACTTTTTATTATGAAGAAGCTTAAATATACAACAAGAAATAGAATAAAACAAATCGCCTGTGCCCATCAGCAGCCAGCTTAAGTACTTATCAACACTCACCATTCTTTTTCTTTTGTTTTTGTTATTTTTGGGGGGGGGTGTCATAGAAGAAGCATTTATTATCAGAGCACCAGTGGTCAGAGAAGGCAGCATAGACAGGGCGACACCAAGAGTCCCACGACCTGCAGGCAGGAGTCTGTCATCCCTGGTTAACACCTGCAAAAACTGCCTTCACCATTCTTGCTAACGTAACTTGGAACGGTCTTTCCCCTCAGGAAACTAGGGGAGACACACACTACAGCCAGGACGAACTTTTCAAATTACAAACTGGATCATGTCAGCCTTGCCTTCTTCCTCTTCAAAACCCTAGTAGGATCCTCTACCGTAGGAAGAAAGACAAAGCAGAACCCCTACCCAGCCCCGACAGCCTATCTCTGGACTACTTTTAAGTGAGGAAAAAATATACTTCCCTCTTGTTTAAGCCACTTTTATTTTGGGTTTTCTCTTATGTTAGTAGTTCACAAACTTGGCTACATATTGGAATCCATTGAAGAGCTTAACAAAACAAAACAATAGGAAAACCAGACACAGCCAGGTACAACACCAGGGGATTCCAATTTAGTTAGTCTGGAGTGTTGTTCAGGCATCAGTGTTTTGTTGTTCTTTTGTTTCTTTTTAAGCTGAGCCATCCTGCTACTAGTTGGCAGCTCAGCGGCTGCTCAGCTCGGGCCGGGAATCGAACCGTTGTTGCTCAGAGCTCACACTCTTGAGCGAGCTCTTAACCAACTGAGCCACTCAGCCGGCCCCAGGCATCAGTGTTTTTAAAAGCTGTTCAGGGGATGCTAACAGGTAGCCATAGCTGAGAGCCACTGTGTAAGTGTATGTGTCTGAACTAATTCTAATTGATACATGGCTCCATTGAAAGGTCATCTTTTCCCAATGGAGGCACTCAGGGCTCCCTCCTCTGTGCTTCCACAGAGCTTGGTGCTAGCCTCTTTTAGAGACACAGGGCAGTTTATTGCATGAGTTTTGGTTGGGTAAGTCTCCCTTCTCCCTTCTGAGCTCCTCGAGAGTGGGACCATGTTAGATTTAGCCAGGGTGCTGGACCAGGAGCTGGAATTCTTACCTGGGCCTCCAAGCCCTGCATGGTCTGTCCCTGCCTATGCTCCCAGCCCCTTCCAGTCTGCTCCCAGTTTGTTGAATGCACCTGGACCCCTCCTACCTCAAGGCCTGTCATATGCCTGTCCCTTTCACCTGCATCTTTAACCCGCCTCTTCATTTAGCCATCCCAACTTGTTCTTCAGATCTCAACCTCTACTCTTGCTAATCAAAGAATGGTGTTGGCACTAGCAGCTTTGGCATCACTGGGGAACTTGTTAAAAATGCAGAATATAAGGCATTTATAGTTAACAAGGTTCAATAAGGTCCCCAGAATATGTAGGATGCTATGATGGCCAACTCTGACTCAAAAATAGGATTGGGGTGGAGGCGGGAGCAGGGGGGTGCTGTTTTTTAAAAGAAAGGAATGTTGGGCAAAGAGAAGACATGATGTCCACCATAACTGTGGTGTATCTACACAACAGAATACTGTTGACCGCATGGCCTGCTGCAGGCAGGCCAGAGGCCAGAAACTCAAATACCTAGAAGGGCTGTAAATGAGTTAACCATTGTATTTGTTTCCCATTTGTTAGCTGTAAGAAATGATCACAAACTTAGTGGCTTAAAACAACACACATTTATCATCTTATACTTCTGGGGACTCAGAAGCCTGACATGTGTCTCATGGGGCTAAAATCAAGGTGTTGGCAGAGATGCGTTCCTCCTGGAGATGCTGGGGGGTGAGGGAGAGGGAGGAATTGTCCCCTTGCCTTTTCTAGCTGCTTGCATTTGTCGGCTTGTGGCCGCATCACTTCAACCTCTGTTTCTGTCATCACATCTCCTCTGATGTTGATATTCCTATCTGTCTTTGATAAGGACCCTTGTGATGACATTGGGCCCACCCACGCAATCTAAAACGACCTTCCTGCCTCTGGGGCCTCAGCAGCAGTGGCCCCTGCACAGCCACATGCTCTGCTTCCTCCTCGGTGTCATTTGTGTGTGTGTGTGAGAGAGCCTTGACTCTAGTCTGAACTCAGACACCCCCCCCCCCGCCCCCCGTGTGAACGTGGGCAAGTCGATTCCCTTTCTGGGCCTCGGTCTCCTCAACGGCACACTGAGGCAGAGGCGGGTAAAGCGCAAGGAAGCCAGGCAGGCAGCGGGGAAACTGAGTGTGTGGGAAATACTCAGGGCTGGTTTGGTTTGGCTACACTCAGATTTTGGTCATGTTCACAGAGTGTAAACTTTACTTAGAGGCTCACATAGGACAAAAGGAGGGGGAAAAGGTATATCTTGGTTTGCTTTTTACAAGCATCTTTATTTAAAATGTTCCATTCCCTGTAACTCCCTCAGTGTCTTCAGCGAGTCTTCCATCTTCAGTTCAAACACAGAGAATGGCGGCACCTGTTATGCTCAGTGTAGAATAAACACCCATGCAGCTCACATGTCTTTTTTGTTTAGAGTCGGTCTGTTCCGTTCATTATCTCAGAGCCTGGAGTCTTCTCCAGGAACTTTCTAGACATATAAGGCTCCAAAATGCTGAAGCCTAGAAATAGCTTCTCTTCCCCCACCAGGCCAGTGTAAATACATCCCTGGGTGACATTCCTTGCTGACAATGACCTGACTATGGCTTGCGTTATCTCACCATTTCCCCTTCAATCCTTTTAGTCCAAACACTCACTGTGGCTCCAGGCCCAACATCCGTTACAGAGGCCTGGATCTTTTCTGCCAATTAAAAAGCGGAATCCAAAACAATCCTGAAAAATAGTCCACCCCTCTGCAAAAATAATTTGTGCATTTCCCCCTCAGTCACTGCACATTCATCCTTTTCTCCAAACCACAAATGTCAAGCATTGGGGAAAATTTCAGTTTTTTAAATGTTTGGATGCTTTTACAAATGTCTTACAGCAGGACTATACTGTAGTGAGTTCTGATGCTGGCCACAGCTTATGAGGGCCCAGGATGGGCGTGCTGGACAGAATCCAGAGACAGACGAAGCAGTCACGGGGTAAGTCTGTTTCTGAAAACCATCTATAATGGGGTCACAGAATCCCCAAAGACCACTTAAACCAGTGCTTCCCAAATATGGTTGCACATCAGAAGCATATGAGGGAACTTAAAAAAATTCCTGGGCCCCAACCAACACATAATAATTTAAAATATCTGACGGTAAGACCCAGGGAGATTGTATTGGGTTGTCGGAAAAGTCATGACGTATTTTTTCTATGTTTTTCATTGCAAAACTGCATCATGACTTTTCCGACAACCCAATAATTTTTTTCTTTTTGAAGCTCCCCAGGCAATTATGATGCTCAGCCGAGGCTAGTTCACTCCGTATCTGGCACTCCCCTATACAGGATTTTGCCAAACAGTCGTCTATCCCTCCTGTACTCCCCCAGTCAGGAGGGGCTCACCACCTTTCAAGGCAGTCCCTCCCATCCCTCCTTAGCCAGTTGTGCTTTGCCAGGAAGTTCTTCCTCTGCCCCTTGTAACTTCCCCACACTGGTCTGGCTCTGCCTTCTAGGACCCCGCAGACCACATCTGCTTTGCCTTTCAGAGACTTGGAGGGTGCAAACTTGTCCCTTGAGTTCTAAGGGGAGGATACCCCAGTTCCTTCAGCTGCTCCTCACAGGACACAGCCTCCAACCTCTCCCCCATGGGGGTCACTTCCTGTCTGCCACTGGCCTCTCTCACCTGCTGTAGCTTTCCAATGCAGTCTGACCACATGAAGACTAACATTTCATCATGGACTCATTCACTACCTCTATAGAGGCCTGTCAATGATTGACCGAATAATCATTAAGTCAATCCACCATCAGTGCCATGCCAAATGACCAAGGAGCGCTAGGCTGGCTATGTGGTGTGGGGGAGGCAGGAAGTATTAAACAGATGCTGGGGAAACCAGAGGAAAACATGAGCACAGATATGGCAGGATGCAAGGTGTAGTGTTTCTAGTGAAGAACTAAACTTTGCAGCAAGGACTTTGAATATCCTAAGGATGAGATGGTAACAAATGGTTCCACAGAGATGTAGCTTAAGGAAAGAACTATGTGAAGCAGTCAGGTTGAAGCAGGAGAATGTGAACACTCTCAATATGTGGAGAGGTAGGGACTGAATACAGAGAATTGGGTACTGACAGACAGAATTGCTAGAAGGGCCAGCGAGAGCAGTGGGCCTTAGGTAGTCCTTCAAGATTCACTTCCAGAACAAGATGGATGTGGCCCACCAGCCTTGTCTCTATCTGAGGACACCTCTGGAGCTATTTATCTCAAGACACATCCCTGCAGCCATGATTCAGAGTAGGTAGCCGGAGTAGAGCTGCAGCCACAGTTACCATCCCACACTCAGGAAGCTGGGGAAGGGACTAAGAAGGCTAAGAAGGCTTATTGCAGAAAATCCTCACATTTCTGCTACCATGCTAGTGACGTCCCTATGGGGCTGGACTATACCCTCCAATTTCCACATCTAGCAGGGGTAACTGGCAGCACCTAGTTCACAGCCAGAACCCTAGCTGTAAATGAGGCTGGGAAACTTAGCTCTTAAGCTTCCTGGCCTCTCCGACCAGGAGGGTGCAGTGGAGGTGGAATGAGTGAGTGATGCCTGTTCAGGATGTCCATCTTAGCATCCTTTACAGCAACAAGACACCCTAAATGTCCATCAGCAGTCCTCTCAACCATGGAATTCTGTGCCACCTTAGAGAGAATGATGTTGTCTTGTAATTAATTAGTGAAATGAGAAAAAGTTCACAATAAATCACTAAGTTAAGGGGAAAAAAGCAGGCAGCAAAACAGAGGTCACCACATGTGATTGTATTTCAATTAAAAGAATTTTGAAAAATGCAGAGGAGAAAATACCAGAGAGATGAGTGGCAACTTTTGGGTGAAAGGATTGAAGGTATTTTTCTTTTTTTCCTTAATTTCTTCATCCTCTTCTGTTTTCCAAGCTTTCTACAGTATAACGTACATATATTCTTTTTGTCCTTAAGACCAAAAAACATGCATCTTAAAAACACACAGAAATAAAACCTTCTTAATGGAACTGGAAAAGAGCAGCAAAGGTGGAAGACAAGCAGAAATTACTGAACCAAGGAAAAACAGAGGGGACGCCCAAAAGAGGGTAAGGAGCGGTTCGTGGATGGCAACCTAACAAGGTGCATGATGCGGGAGGGAGAAATGCAAAATCTAATTCGGATCCAGTCTCCCACTGCTGTGTGGCCTGAAGAAGGCCTGCCCCCTCCTGGGTCTTTATTTCCGCTCCCAAACGAGGGCCTTGCGAAGGAGAGTGCGCTTGCGGGAGGCAGGATGCCCTGAGGGTGCAGGGGCGATGGGACAAGGGAAAGGTGGGGCACTGCCCCTTCCGCTCCCCTCGCCTGAAAACCGGAACCACTACCTGGAGGGAGGAGCGGCGGTGGTCTTGAGGCCAGTGATCTCGGCGCCCCAGGCACAGGCGGAGCCTCATTGGCTGTTGAGCTTCAGCCCTGAGCAGAGGCGGGCCCTGGAGCGAGCGCCTGGCGAGAGGCGGACTAGACCTCGGAGAACGTGAGCCTGTACTTGAGCTTGAGCCCGAGACTGCCACAGGTAACGTAAGTGCCCTTCTCCCCTCGGACCCCCGGGGCAAGTCGCAGCTCCTGTCCCCGCGATGGAGGCTTCCTCCCTAGTCCTTGGCTTCCCCATCTGGGGGCGGGCCCTTGTGTCCAGCGTGCACTGTATAGGACCCCCTCCACGCTCCCCATCCCTCCTCCTGCACCAGGGTCCTGAGGTGCGCCTTTTGGGCCTCGAGGACGCAGAACGCCACACCCCTCCCTCCAGACATTTCCCAGTTAGCTCGACCTCAACGCTCCCGCCCACCCAATCCGCCCCAGCCAAGGCTGTAGCTAAGAGGTCAGGACGCGCAACCCCTCCCTGCAGAAAGGATGAGGTGGGTGCCGCCTGGTCCTCAGTCACCCAGAATGCCTGGTCCTTGGCATAGTGGGCACTAATGCAGGGAACCGGAGAAATTGTCCACGGTCAGGAGGAAACACAAAGCTAGGGCTGTGGGAACCCTGGCTAAGGCTCCTGTTCTTACTTGCTGTGTGTCCTCGGTGAGCCCCTGAACTTCTCCGGTCCCCAGCCTTCTTCCAGAATGGGGGTCATCATCTGCTCGGATCAACCCAGGGCGGCTGGCCGTTTCCATGAGTTAACTAACCGCTGAGATATCCTGCAAACTGTAAAGCCTGGTGCACCAGTGAGCAGTGATCTTTCTATATGCAAGTGGAGGTGCCAGGGCAGACCCCATACAGGCCCCTAGAGTAGGAATAGCCTTGGCTTGGCATGAAAGATTTTCAGCCTTGGTCTGTGACCACTCATCCTGCCTGTTTAGCCCCTTCACTCCCACCCATGGATCGGTGACTCCCCCTTACACCCACCTCCCAGTGGACCCCTCCCTCCTCAAACCCAGGCTGTTGGACCCAAGGGTGCCTCTGTCCCAGCATGGGGCAGAACTCTGAGCAGAGGGGAACCTGAGTGCACCCCTGACAGGGCTGCTGGCTCAGCTTACCCCCAAGAGAGGGCTTTCCTGGGCAGCACTGATGTGTACGGAGCTGAGGTCCTGGCTGGGGTACTTTTCTGGATGAGTTCTTTGCTCCCCTCCCTGCCCAGTGGCAGAGGGTGGGGAGTTGGGGTGTGGAGTGCGGGGGGGGGGGGCAAGTGCAATTCCTTTTTGCTGCTGGGTGGGGCTAGACTCAAGTGAGAGAGCAGAGATGGGGGATTGCTGCTTCAGGGAATCTAGGAACTTTATACACCATTTAAATTTCAATGAATACATTTTATATATTGTTCCAATTTTACAGTTGCTGTTTTAATCAAGTCTTGTAGGCAACCATAAGCAGGCCCTTTTTCCCCCGGCTGCTACACTCCTGGGAAGCTGAGACCTGTGCCTGGGAGGCTGGGCTAGGCTGGTTTCTGTGGGTGCTGCCAGCTCTGATGGTTGGAGTGTGCCAGGCTTTTACATGCACGACCCCATTCAGCATAGCCCCACGAGGCATTTCACATGCGAGGAAACTGAAGCACGGAGGGGAAGTGAGGCAAGCCCCTGTCTAAGAGAACAGCTCTGTCTCTGAGTCCCGTTGGTTCCACTCCATTCTTAGGTCAATTAAAGAGCCTCAGTGGAAATGTTATTGTTTCCTGAGTATATCATTAAATAAATACCTACTGAGCAGCTGCTCTGTAGCAAGTATGATTCCAGGCAGCACGGACATAGCGATGAACAAAATAGGAAAAACAAATTTCTGCCTTCATGGAGCTGATGTGTTCTTGGCTTGGGGGCTTATATACACATATAAGCATGTAAATATACCATTTGGTATGTCAGATGGGGGAAAATAAAGCATAGTACGGGAGATAGAGAATGCTGGAAGTGAGGAAAGTTGCAGCTTTATAAAGGGTGGTCAGGGAAGGCCTTCCTGAGAAGGTGACATTCGAGTAAAGACCTGGAAGAGGTGAGGGAGTGAGCCGGAGGATAGACGGGGCCTGGCAGAGTTGGACCAGAGAGTTCTTCAGGGCCTTTATACACCTTACAATCCGTGTTTTGTTTTCGAGATGACATCCCTTTATGCTAGAATCTTGGAACGTCTGAGCTGGTGGGCCTTTGGGGGCCCCCTGGCCCCCTCTCACCTGCTCACCCTGCTTCCTTCTGTCCCTCTCCAGAGTAGTAACATGCTGCGCTTCCTGGTGCCCCGGCTTCGTGGCCTCGGTGGTAGGACCGCCCCGTACTCGTCGGCAGCAGCCCTCCCAAGCCCCATCCAGAAACCAGACATCCACTACAACCAGCTGTTCATCAATAATGAGTGGCAAGATGCGACCAGCAAGAAGACCTTCCCAACAGTCAACCCTAGCACAGGAGAAGTCATCGGCCACGTGGCTGAAGGGGACTGGGCTGATGTGGATCGGGCGGTGAGAGCAGCCCGCGAGGCCTTCCGCCTGGGGTCTCCGTGGCGCCGGATGGATGCCTCCGAGCGGGGCCGGCTGTTGAACCGCCTCGCCGACCTAGTGGAGCGGGATCGTGTCTACTTGGCCTCACTGGAGACCCTGGATAACGGGAAGCCTTTCCAGGAGTCTTATGCCTTGGACCTGGACGAGGTCATTAAGGTGTACCGGTATTTTGCTGGCTGGGCTGACAAGTGGCACGGCAAGACCATCCCCATGGATGGTGAGCATTTTTGCTTCACCCGACATGAGCCTGTTGGTGTCTGTGGCCAGATAATTCCATGGAACTTCCCCTTGGTCATGCAGGGCTGGAAGCTAGCCCCGGCGCTTGCCACCGGCAATACTGTGGTCATGAAGGTCGCAGAGCAGACCCCTCTTTCTGCCCTGTACTTGGCCTCCCTCATCAAGGAGGCGGGCTTCCCCCCTGGGGTGGTGAACATCATCACAGGCTATGGCCCAACAGCAGGAGCAGCTGTCGCCCACCACATGGATATCGACAAAGTTGCCTTCACCGGCTCCACTGAGGTGGGCCACCTGATCCAGAAGGCAGCTGGAGAGTCCAACCTCAAGAGAGTTACCCTGGAGCTGGGTGGGAAGAGCCCTAGCATTGTGTTGGCTGACGCTGACATGGGCCATGCCGTGGAGCAGTGCCATGAATCCCTCTTCTTCAACATAGGCCAGTGCTGCTGTGCAGGGTCCCGGACCTTCGTCGAAGAATCCATCTATGATGAGTTTCTCGAGAGAACTGTGGAGAAAGCTAAGCAGAGGAAAGTTGGGAACCCCTTTGAGCTGGACACCCAGCAGGGGCCCCAGGTGGACAAGGAGCAGTTTGAACGAATCCTGGGCTATATCCAGCTTGGCCAGAAGGAAGGGGCAAAACTTCTCTGCGGTGGGGAGCGTTTTGGGGAGCGTGGTTTCTTCATCAAGCCTACGGTCTTTGGTGGTGTGCAGGATAACATGAGGATCGCCAAGGAGGAGATCTTCGGGCCTGTGCAGCCCCTGTTCAAGTTCAAGAAGATTGAGGAGGTGATTGAGAGGGCCAACAACACCAGGTATGGCTTGGCTGCTGCTGTGTTCACCCAGGACCTGGACAAGGCCCTGTACTTCACACAGGCACTCCAGGCTGGGACAGTGTGGGTGAACACCTACAACATCGTCACCTGCCACACGCCATTTGGAGGCTTTAAGGAGTCTGGCAATGGGAGGGAGCTGGGGGAGGATGGGCTGAAGGCCTACACGGAGGTGAAGACAGTCACCATCAAGGTTCCACAGAAGAACTCCTAAGAATGGCCACCATGAGACCCAACTCCAGGCTAAGGGTTCCACAGCTACCTACCAGTAGTTGCCAAACATTTTTTAGCCCCTTTATTTGTTCCACGTGAACTCTTAGAACCTCAACAAATGAAACCATTAAAATCAGAGCTTCTCTAAAGCAGGGATGGGGGGCTGGGCTCAGTCCTATCCATCTGCACCCTAGCCCCAGGCCCCTTGGAGGCCCTGAGTAACTTCCATGAAAACGTAGGCGTCTCTGGAAGATAGATTAAAACCACTGATCTGGACTTTTAGTTCTTCCTGCTGATCCAAGGACTTCCTAATGGATTAACCTGCTGACTTAGTGGATGAACTCACCTCAAACACGGGATTGGAAGGCATTAGGAGTTTTGATGGATATCAAATCTTGGCCCCATTCTTTATTGACTTAACCTAAAAGAGAAGGGTGCTTTTCCTTTTCTAAGTACCAGTTGTTGGCTATTTTACTTGCTTGCCACAACTTCATTTTGCTACTGATTTTCTTTAATTTGAGGGAAGGAATGGGCAAAGAATGTATGTATGTAACCATTCCTTTAAAATAAGCTCAAAACAACCCACATGTCTATCAACTACTGAGTGAATAAACAAAATGTTTCCATGGAATATTCCTTGTACTATTCAGCCATAAAAAGAAGGAATGAAGTATTGACACATACTACAACATAGATGATCCTTAAACATGCTAAATGAAAGAAGACAGACATACAAGGTCACATATTGTACGAGCCCATTTATATGAAATATCCAGAATAGGCAAATCCATAGAGATAGGAAGTAGATTAGTGCTTGCCAGAGCTTGGGGAAGAGGGACCAGGGAGTACGTGCTAATGGGTATGGAATTTTTTTGGTGGGGGAGGTTTTGAAATATCCTGGAATTAGATAGTGGTGATGGTTGCACAACTTTGTGAATATTCGTATACCAAAAAGCACTGTATTGCATACTTTGAAAGTGAATTTTGATATGTAAATTGATTTTGATTAAAAATTAAACTCATACATCCTGTTTGCAAATCAATTTTTTATCGATATTCTCTTGCTACTGAGTGTTTTACAGAGTCTTGAGGATGGTAGAGATCTAGTTAGTCATCTGGTCAACCCCCAGCCAGGTGCAAAACTCCCCTCCACACTATTTCTAGTTTTGTTTTTGTTTTCCCCTGTCTGGATGACAAAGTGCAACTTTTAAGACCTACAGAGAAAAGCTCTGATTCCTCCCGCCTGAGTAAGTCCCTGTCAGATCTCATTTCAAGGCTTCCACTGGCGTCATCCCCCAAGCTCTACCAAAACATACCACCCCTCAAGCCAGCCTCAGCATCAGGGTCATCCTGACATGCTGGGGTTTCGGAGATGCAAACCTGAGAGTTCAGTATGATTATTGTTAGTCTTACTTCCCCAATGGATGGGAGTAACTCCAAGCCAGCAGGCTGTGACACAGAAACAATGCTGATCCCCTCCCTCCTTGTGTGCCACCCTTCGATCACATTGCTCATAAATCCCACTTTTAGGTCCACCCAGTCTCGTGAATGCACACCCCCAGGCTTCTCTTTAGCATCCTGTTATCTCACCTAGGTCTCGAGGTGATGTCATTCAGTATCTGACCTTAGAGGTGGCCTGAAAATGCTTCCAGAGGATTCAGGTTGTGTTCAGTCCCCTCATTTCCCCTTCCCGGGACCTCCTTTCTATGCCATTTGTCTAAAGCTGGGGTGACCCTGACTGTCCCCCGAAGTGCACCTTTCATCTACTCTTGGAGGCTGGTGGCACTTTGCACAGTAGTGAAAGTTGTCATGAAATGGGGAAATGGGAATGAGTAGGTGGGTGGGTGGGGGTTTCTAATGACTATCAAGCAACATCTCAATGTTTGAATAGATCCATTCGTCATTTGCTTCTCAATACTTCTAAACCAGGAGAAACTTAGTACCGGGTGTCCCATTATGGGGTGGGACTGGGACAGGACAATCTTCTAGGTCTCTCATTTCCATTCCTGAAACTCTGAGCCTGGAGTCAGATAGTTCCAATTCCCAGCGAGCTCAGCCCTGTAGCCTCTGCACTCATGACACTGCGCTGGGTACAGGGCCCTGTGAGCATGGAGGCTGAGTTGGGCATCATTTAGTGCAGACACTGCCGGCAGGTCTTCACTTGGTCATAGGTATCGCAATTCTGGGGCACCCACCCACTCAACAAACTTACACCAAGCTCTACTCTGCCAGGTGCCATCTATGCCAGGTGCCTTTACATGCCACTGAAGCCTCCCACAATCCAATAACGTAAGCAGTGGGGTTCCCCTTTTGTTTCACAGGAAATGGAAGCTGAGAGATTTAGCAGTATAGCTCATTTGGACTCAGTACATGATAAGCCAGAAAGGGGTCAAACTGAGAGCCTATCTAATCCAACCTCAATGCCTGAAGAGCCCAAACACTGAACTTCTTTGCTGGATCCAGCAGGGCTGCTGCTCGGTTCCAGTCACACTGCTTCTCGAGATCAGATCCCAGGTGCCAGGCCGTTTAAGAACTTTGATTTGGGTTGATTCTATTCTAGGTGTGAGGCTGACCTCTGGCGGTCACCTGGTTAATTAATTTGCTCAGATCATTTACTGGTTTGTTGTTTGTTTGTTTGTTTTTAAAGGCTAAGTAAGTTATTTTTAAAAAACCAAACAAACAAAAATCCTGGCTCTAGGCAGGTGTGGGGACAGAGAATTGAATGAGGCAGTCCCTGCCCTGTAGGAGCTCATAGTCTGGCAGGGAGACAACTACAAAACAGGGGAAAAGTGCTCTAATAAGTGGAAGTACAGAGGCCACGAGATCACAGATAGTCAAAGACTATTAAGCACCCACAGTGTTGATAAGGCTCCTACAATAATATTGATGATCTCATGTAATGCTTCTTTTTTTTTTCTTTTTTTTTAGATTTTTTTTATTGGGGAATTGGGGAAAGGGGAACAGACAAGTTGCTGTTGTTTTGTTCTTCAGTCTAGTTGTGGAGGACGTTGCTTCACTGGCCCAAGTTGGCACCATCATTGCGCTCTTCCCAGGCGAGGCAGATCAGTCGCCGGCTTCTGGACGGCCGCTCACTGTGGCTGCTGGCCGCTCACGCTGGCTGCTGGCTACATACGGTGGCCCATGGCAACCCACTGCCACAGGGGCTGCAGCCTACGCCATCACCAGCGACTCACAGCTGCCCAGCTCCACGTTGAGCTGTTGTTCTGCATCTTAGCTGTAGAGGGCAGTGTCACTAGCCCTCATATGTGGGATCCGAACCAGGGCCCTCTGGCGTCCCAAGCCAGTTCTTAACCATCGCGCCACTCGGCCGGCCCTCATGTAATGCTTCTAATTACTCTCAGGCACTTATTGTTATCATTTAACACCTGATAAATAAACATGGTGGCCCAGAGATGTTTAGCTAGGAAGTGCAGCCAGGACGCAAACTCAGGTCTTCTGACAATACAGCACCTGGCTCAGCCCAGGAGAAAGGCCAGGTGGGAGGGACATGGGATCCTATCGGATGAGAAGGAGGTAACCAGGCAGAGAGATGCAGGAAGGGTGTTCCCGGGAGAAGGAAGGGCATGGTGTTTGTGGGAATGCATGGAGGGTGCAAGGAATAGTGTGAGGAAGAGAGGAAGGGCGGAAAGACCTCGGAGGAGGCAGGGACTGGATTGTGAAGGGGCGGTACGCCTGGCGGGAAAGTCCCCACACTATCTAGCGATGGGAAGCCATGAGGGTTTTCAAAGGAAAGGGAAAGGGTCATTTTTTTGGTTTCTAAAGCTGGCTCTGCTTCAGTGTGCAGGATAGGTTGAGGGGTCAATCTGGGGCCAGAGGCCACTCAGGACTCTGCTACCCATGCCAGGGATGCTGACCTGACCAGGTGTAAGGATGGGCGGAAGGTGTGAGGATGGGAGCCAGGAGGTGACCCCATGTTCCTGGCTGGGGTAACCAAGTGGGTGGTGGTGCCAGCAATGCGGAAGGGAACCTGGCTGGAGGAGCAGGTTTGAGGGCAAAGTGGTGAGTTTATTCATTTATTCAATATGTTTTCTCGAGTGCAGACTGAAAGAAGCCTGGCACACAGTAGGTGCTCTGCAGATGTGTGTGGTGGGTGAATTTATGGAGATGAGAGAGGCTTCTATCCCCCATCCCCACTTCTCAGCAATAACAATTTGTACTCTTCCCTTGACAGCCAGCCACTCCCTAATACCACGGGGAAGATTCAGGCATGAGGAAGACAGTGATGGTGAGAGGAGACACAGGTAACTCTGCCTGCTGGTACCGCACACTTCTCAGCCCCTGGATGCAGTTGAAGCTGAACTCAGAGGCAGCGCTGACCGATTGGACTTCACACTCCAGGAAGGAGATGTCGGCCCCTGAGCCTAGCGAGGGCAAGCACAGGTATCCAGTCCTGCCCTGGGTGACAGGCTTCCGTGCTGGGTTCAGTATTCAGTTGCAGACACCAGGGCACTTCAGTTTCCCTTAATTAATGAAACTATCACATACTAACCATTCTCTGATTTAATGTTCAAGAGGCCCCGGTGAAGGCTAGAAGCGAGGAAATTCATTAGAGGGACTCTTCACTGTCGATTGATTTGCTCATTCTTATTAATTTTTCCCGCATCACGCATCCCTGGGGGAGGGGAGGGGAGGGCAATATCTTTTTAATGACATAGGATTAAATTCACCATAAAACCTGAAAAAAAAATCCATTTTTGACTAAAACTCAGGCTTTTTTAGTTAAGGTGGGAAGTGGGTACATTTGGGATTGAACACCGGCTTTTGAATGATCTTCCTTGAGCACAGTTAGTTGTAACTCAGTTGACAACAGAAGACTGAGAGTCAGGTTGCCTACTGCTTACAGCATCAAGTCCAACCTCCTTGGGTGGCATTTAGGGGTCTGGCCTAAGATCCCCACCCCCTCTACTTGCCACTACTGCTCCCAGCAGCAACCATGTGTCACCACTCCCCTTCACAAACTACGCTGCACTTCTCCACCCCTGCTCCTTTCACATGCTGTTTCCCTAGCCAGGAATCCCCCATCCCCACTCCACTCCCCAGCTCAGATGCCTCCTCTTCTCCTCTTCCAGGAAGTCTTCCCTGATCTTCCCTTGCTCCCGTCACAAAGCAGATACCTTGTGCTGCCTGGCAGGACTGCAGTCTCATCCCACTCCTCCCCGCAGATTCTCATCTGAGTGCGGGACCAAGGTCCTATCCACATTCACACTGCCAGCGTCTGTACCCTTTTGGCTTCTGGAGAATGCTACTCCATGTGCATGTGGGAGATGACAGAGGGCATATCTAGGTGAGTGAATTAAATACCAGAATGCTTATACTGTAGGAGACCCAAGTTCAGGGGGAGCTAGAAGCATCAGGCCAGGAGTAGACAATTAGGGCTCATTAAAAATTGCAAACAAGGTGACCAGGTGGGGCTGTGAGCACAGCCCAGGTGTGAGAGGTGAGGAGGATTCAGATTGAAGGAGCTGATATGAGCAAGCAAATAAAAGGCTAGATGCATACGGGATGGTGGGGAAGTATCAGTGGGACCTGGACCACCTACAGCAGCATTCCAAGGACAAAGAGACCATGAAGACTGTCCTTACAAAACATTTATTTTCAGGGTGCAGGGGTCAGGTGACGTCATCACATCTGTGAAAATAGGGCAGAAAACACAAGCTAAGGGGAGCGTGTTGCCAAATGATAACAGCCACAGCCCATGTTCTCTAAGCCTCTGCAGACGTCTTAGGGCGCTCACCGGTGAAAAGGCATTAGGTTGGAACAGTCATGTTTTTGGTTTTGGTGAAAATTTCAGACAGTGTAACGTTTATTATTATTACTTTTTGCACACGGTTATGATGCTACCCCCAGCCTCATGCAGTCTTGATGCTCAGCTCTGTCATCACAGGGCTCTGTCTACCTTGCTCTCTGGGTTTAGATCCAGCTGTCCAATTTTCATCGGGCAAATTTGAGGGGATTCAACTGATTTTGCTAAATGTGCTTATTGGCAGATGCATGATGTTCTAGGACCTTCTCCAAGGCCTCAGCATCCCTATTCCTCCTGACACCGTTTCACTAAGTGTCGTATCAGCCATTCAAATCACAGAGGAATTAACTGCAGACCCTGGATACAGAAATCACCGTGGGAGTGAGTGGAAGACGGGTAGGAGTACTGAGCACAGAGGGGATGTGAGCAGGTCCCCTGGCAGCCCCAACTTCCAACAGCCCCCCGCTTGATCAGTTTCAATCCTAACTTTATCCGAAGAAGGGGTTCCAATGTTTTAAAGTTTGAAAAGCACCCATCTAGTTTCATACCCTTCTTATTCAAATGTGGAAAACAAGGTTCAGAAACTGAAGGGGACTTGCTCAGGGTCACACAGCAAGCCAGGGATGAATTCCCAAATGGACCTCATGTTTCTGGGGTCCCAGGCCAGTCTCCTGCTGTGTGGTACATCAGGGTGATGCCAACCTAGTACTTAAGATCTGGGCCGGCCAGCCTTTAAGACAGAAAATGCAATTCCAAAAAAGACCCCAAAATGGCATGCCCACTGTGGGCGCCATGAGGATGAGCTTTAAAAATTGAGATGGAATTGGACAGGAGTCCCGGAACCTGTGGTCTAGCAGCCTCTCCCGTTTCCTAGTTATGAGATGATCCTGAGAAGCGGCACACGGTGTGGACAGGGTGCCAAGAAAGGCCAAGTGCCCTGAGTTCTGGTCCTTCCAGAGGCCTTTAGACGCTGGGCAAGTGCTTTACTCTTGGAGCCTGGTTTCTTCATCTGTAAAGGGACAGTAATCCTTACCCTGCCTGCTGTCCTGGAGTTGGGAAGTGACCACAGAGGACAAAGAACTTCACAAACTTTAAGGGCTATCCACATGTGAGATCCCAATTGACTTTAAAAAAAGGTTAATCATCTAGGGGATTTTTTTTTAGCCCAGATATTAAATATTCCCCTTCTTTCTTTCTTCATTAAAAAAAGAAAAAAGAAAGAAAGAATTATTCCTGGATAAGGTCAAACCATCTCTAAGTAAAATATATTCTACTACACTCTCATTTCACAGCCCAGAGAGAGCTTCTGACCCTGTTTTGACAATGTGATGTCCAGAAATCAGGTCTCCACTGCCCATCTGGCTAGAGAATGCTGGGCTTGTTAACAAGTGGACATCTTGGTTCCCAAATGCCCAGCCAAGGGGGCCCTGAGTCTGGTAAAGTGTCCCATCTAGGACTAAATCTCTTTAAAATGGGAAAACGGCAGAAACAGACGAGCTATAGCCAGCTGTCCATACCCTATTATGAAGCAATGACATTTATTTTTGAGGGAATACCATTTTAAAAAGCATGTTAAGACTACGTTTCCTGTATTTTTTCCATAGGGCCATCTTACTCTATGATGGCAGGGCTCGAAAGCACATCGGTAACATCCGGTCCAAGTGCCCATTTACAGGTGAAGAGACCCAGGCCCAGAGAGAGGAGAGACCTGTCCAGGTCACACAGCAAGTTAGAGGTCAGACAGAAGACAGAGGGAACATCCTCCTTCTTCGTACAACACAAAGTCACAGAGCTGCACTGATCAGCCACAGACAAATGAGGTAAAGAGTCACAGCTGACACAGCCTCATTCAGCCCTTTAGAAGTACAAATACACCACGAAGCAATCTTCCCTGGGCAGGAGTAGTTAAAAAAAATTCTCACAGAGCAATTCATTTCAAAGGTATAAAAAAGCTACATGCCGTCTGTTTCCCCTGTGTTTTCCCTGCTAAAAACTACATCTGCATATGAAGCTAGTTTGTGTCTAGTTTTTAAGAACATACAAAAGGGGTCATCTACAAACACAGTTTTCCCAACCCTTCACAAAGCGAAACAATCCATGACTTCACTTTTCCATCATCCTGTGATCAGTGTTTCTAACACCCTAGAAGAAGAGAGGGGAAAGCATTAGAAAAAATCAGCCTGCTCTGTCACAGTCAACTGTGTGTTTCATGGAGGGAGGGGGCGATGGTCCTCAACTATAAATCTCTCCCAGCAAGGAATAGAGAGTGTGGTGGGGAGCAGAGGGACCCCGTGGGGGCCCAAGAAGTACATGCATGACCAATGGGCAGACTTTTCAGGGAGGCAGATTCCAGATTAATTTGGGGAAGAACCTCCAACTGCTGGAAAATCCAAAGATGGTTGTCTTGTGGTAGTGAGCTCTGTATTTCTGGAGGTAAGCAAGCAAGGGCTGGCCGGTAGTGCATGTTGTAGAGGGATCTCAAGAACTGGGCCATGGTGATGGTCTTAATTCTATGGTTCTCTGTGGCTCCCTTTTGAAAACTCATCTATAATAGACTGGTTTCATAGACTGGTGTCATTTCTGTTTTTCTAAAAAATATATACATATTTATGCTTAAAAATTGTATATATGTTTAAAACATGAAACATACATACATACATACATATATATGTACATATATATAAAAGTATACAAGTATACATACATATATACACACACAAAAAAAGTCCTAATTTTGACTTTTTGTTATATATTTATAACAATACATATATACATAAAAAACAAAAAGTCAAGTATCAGGAGAGCAACTTTAAGAGTCATCCCCTAGCTGAATTTCTATTTGATGGTTTTATACCTTATATTTTCCTCCCTGTTTCTAGGAACTCTAACTACTTGCATCCATCCATCCTTCAACCTTATAAGAAACCTCCATGAAGTCTTTCTTCCCTTATCTCCCCAATTCTAAGCTGCTTCTCTCGCCTCAAACACACACACACTCTATATTTCCTCAATACTGCATTCTTTGTAGTTTAGTGATGTTCGCTTTTTGGTTTTCTGTGCATCCCCTACAGACTGATGTAAGGCCTTGTACACAGAACGTGCACAACAGCGGTGGCTAAATATGGAATAATATGGATTACAGAACCACAGCAAAATCTTTCTGCTTTTCGTAAACTATCCACCTTGCTTCTCATTTTTCCTGCTCTATAAGAAACGGGTCAGTAGGCCTTGCTGATGGTGCCTGTTTGCGAAGGTTCCTTCCTCTGGTCTTGTAAGAGGATCACACCCTCTGCCCTTGGCCTCCTGTGAGAAGAGCAGACTTCCACCCACCCCACTAATGCTGGGTGTGGCCATGGGACTCGCTTTGGCTAATGGCCTTAGGCAGATGAGACACACACACCGCATCTGAGCAGAAACTTGAAATAAGATTGTGTGCTTGGCTTGGCCTCTCACTGGTCTCCTCTGCCCTAAGAGTGGACATATTCCACAGGGGGCCGCTCCTCCAGCTGGGTCTCCATACGTGAAGACACATGGAGCGGAATCACAGCCAACCTGCAGCCATGACATAGCATGTGAGCAAGAGATAAATGTTGGTAGCCATGAACCAGCGAGGTTTGGGGATTGTTTAAGCAGCAAAAGATGGCTAATGAAGGGATTCGTTTCCTAAGTTCACAGTCCACCTGTTGGTGGGGGACGGCTGCAACCCCAGCTCTCACCTGGGTGACTATGAGGACTGAGGAGGAGACACAGATGCTCTGCGGATGTGCTGCTAAGCAAGCACAGTGTTCAGGACAGGCAGGCATGGCCCAGACACGGCAGAGCTGCCGACAAGGAGGAACCCAGACACAGACAAATGATGCTCACGTTATCTCCTCTGTGGCATGTTTTCACATGGGTGCTGTGACAATGACAATGCCTGCTCTGTCAGTGCCCTCTCTAGGGGGACCCGGAGGAAATAGTCTGTTCAGCCTCAGAAACAGAAACAGCTGGTTCTTTTCACCTTATGGACATCCGTAATGTTCACAGCTCTTGACTTGCACACTAGGTGGGAAGCCCAGAGTGATATGTGTATAGAACATACTAGAGATTCTATCTGCTAATGTTAATATGTTTCTACTCTTGTTTTGCGTTCCTCTGGTTTCCGTAATTTATGTATTTTCTCCTTTTTTATTACACATCTTATAAGCCATCTCAATTTCTTATGACACAGGTATCTGAATACTGAAAACGAGTTAGCATGTGAACTTACTCCATCACATGCGGTCATCGGGAGCCGGGAAGTAGGGGTATCTGTATGCATTCAGATCGATAACTGTCACCGTGCCGTGGGACTGGGCCTCCCCAACCGTGTTGGCGGAATGGCACTGGTACACTCCCTCATCCTCCTTTTTCAGAGGATTGATCTAGAAATAAAACAGGCAAGTTTATACAGTTCTACATGGCACAGCAAAACCACTTCCTTAGTAAGTCTTAATGATACGTCTGAACACTTATTCCTTTTCAAAAGAACCTAGAGCTCACTCCATTTCTCTTGTTGCCTTGGCTGCCAAGGAAGAATTAAATTTCCTTCTCAGCACCCTCTCTATCGTGGTTCTCATTTTAATGTTTCCTCTGCATTCCTGCCTTTACTGTGAACTACCTCGTCCTCGTATTGAACGTGGTGGGTATAGATTAGAAGGAAAATACGACACATTGAAAGAACAAGAAGCTACTGCCCAAGGAATGGCCCACAAGTGCTCCCGATGGAGGCAGCCATCGCAAATTAATACCAGAGGTAACCTTTTCCTCCACATTTTCTTGTAATAAAGTAGGGAAATGTTAGGGTCATGGGGCCCTTGGACGCTGTCCAGTCCAAAGCCCTCCTTTTAAAATCGTGAACGCTGAGCCCCAGAGAGGAAGACTGACTCGCTCAACATGGACCCCCATCGCATCATCCTTCATATACATGGCATTCCCTCATCTTAGCAAAACTGCTGCAAGCGGCACAGAACAGCCATGAAAGGACACGGATGTGCCATCTTCCCTCATCAGCCATGTATGTGGTCTTGGGCAAGCATATTAGTTTCCTGTGGCTACTGTAACAAATTACCACACACTTAATGGCTTAAAACACTACAGATTTATTATCTACATTTCCTGAGGTCAGAAGTCTGAATGGGTCTTAGTGGGCTAAAATCAAGGTGTCAGCAGGGCTGCCTTGTTTCCAGTAGCCCCAGAGGAAAATCCGTTTCTTGCCTTTTCCAGTCTAGAGGCTGCCTGCATTCCTTGGCTCATGGTCCCTTCCTCCATCTTCAAAGCCAGCAACAGAGGGTCATGTGTTTCTCACACAACCATCTCTCTGGCCGCCTCTCTCCTGCCTTCCTCTTCCACATTTAAAGGACTCTTACAATAACACTGGGCCCACCCAGATAATCCAGGGTAACTTTCTTATTAAAGTCAGCTGATTAGCAACTTCAATTCCATCTGAAACTTTAATCCCCTCTTGCCAGTAATGTTAACATATTCAAAGGCTGCAGGGATTAGAATATGGGTGTCTTGCCAGAGCCACAATTCTGCCTGTCGCTGAAGATCACTTATGCTCATAGGAATTATACTACCTGCCCCGCTTTCCTCACAGTTCTTGTAAGGTCCAGTGAGAAATGGTTAAGAATAGCTTTGAAATATGTAACCTGTTAGAGAAATATAAAGGGAGCTTTAAAAAGGCCAGTCAGTAACAGCCTGTAATCCCAAACAAATGAGAAACTCACCAAAATCCAGGCCATGGCCTCGTGGTCAGAAGGGCCCCCTCGCACCTGAACAGCTATATTCACATGGTCCCCAGGCAGGTCCTCCAGCACCTGGGTTCCCTCAGGAGACTGTGTGACCTTAAGAGAACAGGAAAACCAGGTGTGGGTTAGCAAAAGCATTTCTGGATACAGACCACCCCACAGACATCCTTGCTGTCTTCATCTTCCCACTGACTCCAAAGCTGAAATCCTAGTACCTCTTATTCCTATTAAAATGTCAGTCACGTTTAAAACCCAAATGTATGTACAGACAGCACACCCTGATGGACAGCAAAGGTGCTACACCACCACCATCGCGCACAAGCAGTTCAGAATTTCATGGCCCTTCTCAGGGCTGTTGAGACAAAGGGTCAGTATATGCTGTGATCCTTGCTAGTCTCAAACATTGATCTGCAAGAAGATGTAGTTTTGGAATAGGATTGGGTCATCTGCCACCAGCCAAGTCTTTCTAAAACCCAGATCCAGGGAAGGAGGCTCTAACTTCACTCCAGCTGCTCTAGGCTAGATAAACAGAACTTTCAGGACAGCCAAGTGGCCAGGGGAGCAAATGGCACAGCAAGAATGACAACTCCCCTTTAGGGTAAAAGTTTCGAAGCATAAACGGAGGAGGAGGGGTGGTATATAAGATATCCCTTTAAAATCCCCTGCGTCCACATAGAAAGACATACATAAACATGCTTAAAAGAAAAAAAAACACCTTTCTCTCTCTCTGTCTCTCTCTTACACACACACACACACACACACACACACACACACACACGCACACACACGAGTTCTTGGATATAAATACCTTCTTCCACGTGATGACTGGGGGAGGCACAGCCCTCACCTCACAGGACAGGTACACCTGTGCCCCGGTGACGTTGTGAACACTCCGGGGTGGAATGATGACCACAGGAGCTGGAAGAAGACGACAAGGGGACACAACCTTTACCCTGCCAGGTCCCAAGCACCCCACTTCTAGAACCCCCTGCTTGCAGAGAGCTGGTGGGACAGTCTAACATGAGGGGGCTGCCGTGGCAGATGGAAGCTCTCCACACAGAAAAAACAAGCTCTTAGGCAAGGAATCGTGGAAGAGAGCTTGCCTTAGACCTGGACGGATGCCTGCATGTCTCCTGCTCCAATGCCTTTGTTCTACCAACAGGACAGCAGGGATCCAGAGAGGACAGGCGACTTCCCAGAGTCCCCAGCACGTCAGTGGCAGAGCCCCTGTCTTGTCACACTTCCTCCCAGGGCCCCAGCTGCCATCTGCTTTCAGCTCAACTAGACGACAGGGTGTTGGGAGGGGCTGGTGTCACTTCACCAACGGCAGAATCTTCTAACAGATGGGCTTTTCTCCTTCCACTTGAAGGGTGAAGGGCGTTTCAAAGAACAATGCCATGTAGGACAGCTGCTGCCACCCTGGAGCTGAGACCCCAATGGGTCTATTCAAGACTTCCATTTGCATATCACAGACTCACAGACTACATATGCTCTGCAACCCCCTCCCCCCACAACCTCCCTGTCCCCAGGACAAAGCTGCAGACCTGGAAGCCATGTAGAGGCTGGAATCAGGCATTGTGGATCTAGGCTGCCAGAACATTACAGAAAGGAGAGAGAGCATGTGGGCTCTCTGAGTGAGAAATTCTTAGATGATACTCCACACCCTCCCCTCCTCCCTGTGCCTGGCATCTGCTCGGCTCACAGTGACACTAAAAGAATCAAGTCCAGTGGCCTTGGCCTTTAGGCCCTCCATCTGACCCTGAGTGTACCTGCCTCCACATTGGAATGCACCCCCCAGCTCCACAGGTGGATGGCTCCCCATCCCACAGAGGGTATGCGTCCTGGTCCAGGACCTGGGGGTCTGCACGTCTTTGACCTGTTGAATCACAGCCTGCCTTGCAGTCCAGGTGCTTCCATCTGGTATCACCTGCACAAGAAGGCAAGCTTGGCCCACCCTGACATCTGTCCCCACAGTGTCTTGGGCAAGGTGAAATGTAGAGGCCTGGTGAGGAAAATGCTTTCTGCTTGTTTTTGCTTGTCTGTAAATTGTGGATAATCCCCCCTGCATCACAGGGCTGCTGAGCTGATGGTACCATGTGATAAGTGTGAAAGCAATGGTTTAAATTAACACGACAGACAAGTGGGGGTCAGGTACATGTCTGGTGAGCAGATGACTGGATGAAGAAACACATGACAAAAGAGCAAACACATTCATTCTCCATTCATTCATTCTCCGACTGCTGTCTATGGACTCCTGGGCCTTCACCTGGTGACTCAAGGACAGCCCTGCAGGCCAGCATAGGAGGGGCAAGGGAGAACAAAGAGAGGGAGACAGAGGCTGGAGGAAAAGGGGAGAGGAGCAGGAGCAAAACGGCACAGAAACAAAACTGGTTTGGCCCCTTCAGACAGACTGGGAAGCAGACCCTGTCAAGCTGGTACCAAAAACATCTCTGGGAAATTGTTTTAGAGCCACAGACTCTCAAACTGGAAGGGTTTGAGACCCCCAAGATCCTGTGCCTGAACATCTGTGATGTGCGCATCTACCCGTGACTTGCATGCCTCCAGTGACAGAGAGCTCACTACCTATGGAGCCAGGCCCTTCCATCCTTGGAGGGCTCTACTGATAAGAAAGCTTGTCCTCAGCGGGAGCTAAAACCTGCCTCCCTGTGACTCCTACCTGTTTGTCCCAGGATTGCCCTCCGGAGACCTACAGCCCCCTGGGCCAAACACCTACAGCCCCCTGGGCCAAACGCCTCCAGTGAGTTGAATACAGACGCTGTCCTCCTTTCCTCCCAGGCTGCTTTCTTCTCCCTCAGCCTGATCAGCCCGCTTCTTCACGTGTGCCTATCTGACTGCCTCTGAAGCACTACACCCCTACCCACATCCCTGAGTATAGCCAAAGTCCCTCCAATGAACCAAGGTCCTAGGCTTCTAACACCGCCTGCCGCTCCCCAGCCACCTGCCTGGCTGTCACAATGAACCACAACAGCCCTGCTTTCTGGCAGGAGCCCCATCTGCGACAGAGGACAAAGAGAGTCTGATTTATTCACATCCTCCTGCCAGCACTGTCTCCCCTGGAGCCCAAACCAGTCCTGAAATGGCTCACCGTGGGAACCATCAGAACCGTGTCTTATTCCAAAGCCCTCCACGGGTTCCAAAGGGACACTCAATCAACGTGTTTTACTTTCCTTCATGTAAAGTCATAAATTTTAAATGAGATTTCATCAATCCCTTTCAGGCCTAAATGAATAAACCCGTAAATCACATTTCATCTTTCTCTCTTTGCATTTCCCTCTCCTTCTCCTTCAATAACTACAATTAAGGGAGACTGTCTTTGCCACGGATTTCATGGCAGAAAATATCATTTCTTTTACAAAAGAGCCCCCTGCTTTTAATGATACAGTGACATTCAAATTTTTTATTTTTAAATTTACATACAGTACATCACTCTTTCTGGTGTGCAGTTCTAGGTTTTTACAAATGCACACAGCCGTGTAACCACTGCCATAACCAAGATATAGAGCAGTTCAGTTATCTTGAAATTTTTTCTCATGTGTCTCTTTGTCATAGGAATCTGTTTTTAATTTTAACATGTCTGATTTTAAATTGAAAATATTTTAATCCATAATCACTCTTTAACTAGTCATCGTCATAATAGTAACGATGATAATAATCCCACGAGCTAACAATGAGAGCTTGTGGTGTGCTAGGCTCTCTTATTCTGCTTAAGGGGACTGATTATTAACCCATTTGATCGTCCAGCAATCTCGCCAGCTGCCAGCTAGGGAAGCTAGCCAGGGTCGCCCAGTCTTACACGGTGGGCTCTGAGCCCAGAGGTCTGGCTCCGAGCGCTGTTCCACCACATTTGACCCTCTCCTTACATGACATCCCATGCATACTACTCTTTCACCCTCACCCCAGCCCTGCACTTATCCCCGTTTCACAAATGAGGAAACCAAGGCTCAGAAAGGTGAAGTGCCTGAAGGAACAGGGGCTCAAACTCAGGCACCCCGAGTCCCTTGACTCCACATTGCTTTTTCAAATGAAACATTTGTTATTCTGTATGGACTCCATTCCAGTACAAGAAAGATTTCTTTAGGGATTGTGCTGGGGATCCCCAAAACAACCCCTAGGTTCAATGATTTGCTAGAAGGACCACAGGACTCAGCAAAGTTTCACTCACAGCTATGATTCATTACAGTGAAAGGAGACAAAGCAAATCAGAAAAGGAACAGGCTTAGGGGGCAAAGACAGCAGAAACCAGGTGCACACTTCTAAGAGCCTTTCCCAGCGGAGTCACATAGACTCGCTTAATTCCCCAGCAACAAATTGTGACAACATGTGCAAAATGCCATCGACCAGAGAAACTCACTAGAGACTCAGTGCCTGATAGTTTTTATTGGGGGCCGGTCGCCTAGGCATTCTCTGCCTACTGTGTACAAAATTCCAGGCTCCCAGAAGGAAAGCAGGTGTGCAGCTATCCTTTGTACAGTTTAGGTACACTGAGCCACCCTTATCAGTTCTGGGCATGGCCCCTCCTGAAATCCAAGTTCCCAGACACCAGCCAGGGCTAACCTTACTAGCAGGCCTAAGGATAAACTACTATGTCGACTCTTTTCTGTCCAGGAATGAAACCCTCCAGGCATCACCCTGAGGGAACAGCTCTTGTAAAGATACCATTAAATGGGTGATGTGTCCTTAGCACTAGCAGGGCATTTCCAGTCCTACTGTCTCCAAGGGCTCATTCAGGTGTGGCACTGGGGTGCTCAATGTCATGACTACCATGGCAGGAGGAACCCAGGTTCAAATCCTGTCTCTGCCACACCCCAATGCTGTGACTTGGCCTCAGTTTCCTCTTCTTTAAAATTGGCACAGGAGTCCATTCTCCCTCCCCTACCCTCCCTATAGGCTGCTGTGAGGCACAGTTACAAGACCCCTTGTGAATTATAAATGGCTTCCATGCAGGGATCTGAGGACTTGGCAGGTTGCGCTACCCAAGGATAGTCTCCTCCAAGATGCCGTGCCTGCTTTACACCCTCTATTGGCCTCTGGTGAGTGGGCCTCTTGGTGGGCCCGACTCGGAGGCTCCAGAGGCCACGGCTCATAGCCCTTCCTCAGGTGAGTCTGGGGCACAGCCTCTCGCCTTACTGTTGCCAGAGCGGCCACACCCCTGGAAGAGCCAGGGTTTGCCTTTCTACCTGCCTTTGAGGAGAGTCATGTGGCTTTCAGGAGGGAGGACTATGCCTGGTCAGCCCAATCTATGAATGTGCCAGCTCTGTCTCTCTAGCCCTTCCTTGCTCAATGCTTGTTTCCTTCCACTCATGCCAGCAACAGCCTGGAAATGCTGGGACAGCACAAACCCACCCATCAGGGAACACAGAATAGTCACCCAGGTGTGCCCCAACAATGGTACCAAGGGAAACCCAAATGTCCAGGGGTCCGGTCACCAACCACAGGAGCTTGGACAAATTGCTAACCATTTCCTCCTTATCTGCATATGAAGCTGATGACTTTGGCTCACACCCTCCAGGGTGAAGAGAGAGAAAGGATGGGACTGCATTATAATCGTGTGGATCTGTACAAATGAAAGGGATCGATATTATTATAGCGTGTGGTGATCTGTCCTCCTGCCCCGTAAGCTAAGTATGTCCTTGATGGCTGGAATGAAAGATCTCTCCAAATGCTGCTGAGATTTCTTTAAAGTTAATGGTGCTAGGGGAAGAAAGAATATCAAAAGTCATCCCTCAGGACCCCATCTGCCTGTAGGACAAAGCGCACAACCAAAGAGTTTCATGATCAACGCACTAAACAGCCCTGATAATTTATGCTAATAGTCAGGTTACAATGTGGCATGAGAACCAGCGTAATCCTGCTCCCCGCAGCCTGCACCTCAAACCCCTCCCTCGGCATGAAAGGCTTTTGAGCACAAGGCCCCCCTTCTTTGTCCCTCTCACAAAGTGGCATTTGCTGCCTCTCCTGGTTACCTGGTAACACACGCCTCACAAAGACAGATTTCTAAGTGGAGCTGGAATTCCAACTGAGGTGAATTTTCTAAGATCAGGATGGCACGAGCTCACTGACGCTTCGGGGGCTCAGTGTCCTGGTGGGCACTGGCACAGGACCCTCTTCCTATCTAATTCAAAACATGACATCAGCCTGCAGGGTCCCACTCCCTCCCAATGTTAGCAGATGGTCAGGGTGCAGATGTGGAACAACAGCCTCTTAAAATAATGATAGCAGTAACAATAACAACCATAACGCCACGCCACCTTACAGTTGAGAAACGGAACCAATAATTTAGTACAGAATGAAGCTTCAGCCCTCAGCCTAGCACTCAAGGCTTGCAATGACCTTGCCCTAACCTACTTGGAGCCTCACCTCCTTCACCAACCATCCACTAGGTAGCAGCCCAGCACACCCACTGTTCACACTAGACACAGGACCTCCTACCTCCATGCTTTGGTTCATGCTGTCTCCCCATCCCTCCTTCTCAGCCCAGGAATTTTGTACCCATCCTTCTAGGCTCCTCTCATATGCTTCCCTTCAGTGAAGCTAACCCTGTTCTTCTCAGGAGCCATCATCCTGTGCTAAACAGAGGAACCAGCAACAAGCCTTGGGGGGAAAACAGGATGGGTCCAAACTGAGAAACCCTCAATAGTCAATTTGCAGCACCTTCCTACTCAGGCTGCCAGAGGGCCCCACCCGAAAAGAACAAGGAAAACCCAGGCTGGAGCCCCACTTCAGCCAGGAACCAGCCCTCTGGCTCCAGGGAATTCTCTTCTGCTGCCTCAGTTTTCCCTTCTATTAAATGGAAATGAGACCTGGCCAGGGTAGTTGTAAAAATCGAATAAGAAGATGGAATGCGAATGTGATTACCAACAGTAAATAATTTTGTATGTGGGAACATAGTGGGTCTTCATTAAGTGTGTGTTGATCAGAGGGTTATGCTCACTATTAGGCTTTTGGGGGCATTTCAGAGCATATGGGGAAAGGTAAGCATTTAAGCCTGAAAACAGTTTCCAAATACCCCACAGAGGCATGTGTAAGAACACCTCCCACACGGAGCAGAGCCTAATATTTATTTACAGAAGCCTCATTCTGTTCAAGTCAGGAGCTCGAATATTGAAGGAGTTGGTGAGGAGCTGAGATGGGGGGTTTTATCACCGTTTTGAAGCAGAACAGCTGCTGCCCTGGCTCAGTCTGCTTCCCGTCAACCAGGGTCCCCAGGGGCATTGTTAAAAAGTGCTCCTGCTGTGTCCTCTGAATAGGGGATGGCTTTAGGGCAGCACAGAGTGAGGTCCTNTACAGCATAGTGGTTAGACATTTATATAATTTAAGAAGTGATCCCCCCGTTTAGTACCCACCTGGCACCATACATAGTTATTGCCGTATTATTGACTGTATTCCCTGTGCTTTACTTTACATCCCCATGACTATTTTGAAACTACCAATTTGTATTTCTTAATGCCTTCACCTTTTTCACCCAGCTCACCACTCCACTCCCCCATGACATTCTTGTGAAGTCAGCACGGTGCCCCCCATGGCCTCCAAGCCTCTCTCCCAGGGCCTCCCCTCCATCACGGTAATTTCAATGGACACAGGACGGCCTGTCAGGGCCCTTCTCACAGGGCAGGGCTCAGGCCTGAGCATGTTGTTCAGATTTGTCTGACCAGTGAAGAATAGGGAGTCATTGTCCTCCCCAAGGACCCCAGACGTGGAATCTTTTTCAATGTCTTAATGTAATTTCAGTGTGTGAATATGTTTCCTGTTTAGAGAATATAACAAGTTTAGAGAATATAACAAATGTCAGCTCTGCTGCTCTCTAGCTGAGTGACTTTGGGCATTTACTTTGCCTCTCTAAGCGTCAGTGTTTGTCATCTATGAAGTGGGAATAATAGTCCCTGCTGCCTACATTGTGACAGGATTAAGTGAGATAATAACTATAAAGACATTAGTCCAATGTCCGATGCATGGCAAACCTTCAATAAATGCTGGCTATTATTATTGTTATTTTATTAAATGAAAGAAATGAAAACCAACATTGCCTTATGGACAATTAAGCATGGTGGGGAGTCTTCTTCAGNTCCCACTCCCTCCCAATGTTAGCAGATGGTCAGGGTGCAGATGTGGAACAACAGCCTCTTAAAATAATGATAGCAGTAACAATAACAACCATAACGCCACGCCACCTTACAGTTGAGAAACGGAACCAATAATTTAGTACAGAATGAAGCTTCAGCCCTCAGCCTAGCACTCAAGGCTTGCAATGACCTTGCCCTAACCTACTTGGAGCCTCACCTCCTTCACCAACCATCCACTAGGTAGCAGCCCAGCACACCCACTGTTCACACTAGACACAGGACCTCCTACCTCCATGCTTTGGTTCATGCTGTCTCCCCATCCCTCCTTCTCAGCCCAGGAATTTTGTACCCATCCTTCTAGGCTCCTCTCATATGCTTCCCTTCAGTGAAGCTAACCCTGTTCTTCTCAGGAGCCATCATCCTGTGCTAAACAGAGGAACCAGCAACAAGCCTTGGGGGGAAAACAGGATGGGTCCAAACTGAGAAACCCTCAATAGTCAATTTGCAGCACCTTCCTACTCAGGCTGCCAGAGGGCCCCACCCGAAAAGAACAAGGAAAACCCAGGCTGGAGCCCCACTTCAGCCAGGAACCAGCCCTCTGGCTCCAGGGAATTCTCTTCTGCTGCCTCAGTTTTCCCTTCTATTAAATGGAAATGAGACCTGGCCAGGGTAGTTGTAAAAATCGAATAAGAAGATGGAATGCGAATGTGATTACCAACAGTAAATAATTTTGTATGTGGGAACATAGTGGGTCTTCATTAAGTGTGTGTTGATCAGAGGGTTATGCTCACTATTAGGCTTTTGGGGGCATTTCAGAGCATATGGGGAAAGGTAAGCATTTAAGCCTGAAAACTGTTTCCAAATACCCCACAGAGGCATGTGTAAGAACACCTCCCACACGGAGCAGAGCCTAATATTTATTTACAGAAGCCTCATTCTGTTCAAGTCAGGAGCTCGAATATTGAAGGAGTTGGTGAGGAGCTGAGATGGGGGGTTTTATCACCGTTTTGAAGCAGAACAGCTGCTGCCCTGGCTCAGTCTGCTTCCCGTCAACCAGGGTCCCCAGGGGCATTGTTAAAAAGTGCTCCTGCTGTGTCCTCTGAATAGGGGATGGCTTTAGGGCAGCACAGAGTGAGGTCCTTCCTACCTTTGCCTTCGCTAGCTAGGTAAAACCCCCCCCCCCATCCACACCTTCATGCTTCACCAGGACACAAGGCAGGGGCCACACAAACATGTCAGGACACAAAGTGATAGGAAAA
The DNA here is from genome assembly GCF_001890085.2 of Hipposideros armiger. Lineage (NCBI taxonomy): Eukaryota > Metazoa > Chordata > Mammalia > Chiroptera > Hipposideridae > Hipposideros > Hipposideros armiger. The sequence continues at coordinate 2,583,694 of NW_017731483.1, read as the reverse complement.
TAGTGCCAGGTCTGTGACAAATGACACAATGGCTGGTGGGGAAGAAGAGGTAAATTCTGGGGAGGCTTGAAGCCTGTCATTAATGAGATCATTAAAAGTAGCATCTGAATGGCCTCCACTTGGTCCCGTGAACATCTTTACGCCTGGGGCCTGTGCCTGAGGTGGGCCTCAGATCTCATAGATCAGAGTGGAGGGGCTGTCACATTTACTTGTCATTTGGTAATTTTCAATGAATTAGGGGTATGGGGTTTCCATCTGCCATCTGGCCTCACTCTGGTAACCATGGCAACCACCACCTGCCTGACTTAACACTATCATATCCTGTCCTGAAAGAGCACGGAATAGGGTGTCAGGGACCTCGGAGCTGGTCAGGCTTTACTGGTCGCCCTGGCTGAGTCCCCTGCCCGTCCCCTCCCCCCCAGTCTCTGTCTCCTCTCCATAATAACAGATTTGGTCTGAGTATCTTCACGGCGTCTCTCTCTTAGGAACAGAACACCACTCCAGGGAAAAATCATCTGAGACCATCCACACTGGTTAGACTCTGGGGACCTGGTCAGCATTTATGCCTCCTGCACGTGGAGTGAAAGTGTTACCTGTCTGGAGACAAAGAGAACTGCCGGTGAATTAACTGCTGAAGAAAGCAGATTGTAAAAATCTAGTGACAGGAACTAGAAGAAGGAAGGAGACAGAACTGTTTAAACGTCACATGGCAGAAACAAAGGTTCAAAGTGGAAGGGACCTCAATAGTGGCTCCACAGGGGCTGACACGACTGAGAGAGGGGACGGGAACAGCACCCGGAAGCACCAGCCAGTGTTCTCCTCCACGTGAGCTCCAATCAGGAACAGCCAACGGTGACTTTCCTGTGCTCCCAGCTGCCTCGGCCCCCTCAACGGGCCGCACATTGTTTTCATGTTTCCGGGACAGGAGCCTTCTTGCCCCATCTCCAGCAACCCATTGGGTCTCCTGGACATGCATCTACCTGGAATACTTGGGGGAAAATAATACTAGACACTTCCCAATACCTGTTAAGGCCTACCCCCACCCCCACGGCTTCCTTGTCACTACACTGACTTAGGCATTTAGGTCTACACTTGGCCTCCAGGCACGGGCCAGAACCACAAGACAGGCTCCTTGGGACTCCCCAGCCACCAGCTCACTCTCTACTAGACTCTCTACTGCCCCTCTAGGCAGCACAGATAGGGGCGGTTCTCCAAGACCTAATGGGCTGCGAGGGTGCTTTGCTGGGCATCGCTATACTAATGTTTTGGACTTTTTGGTTTAATTTTTTAAAATTACATATAGAGGGTGGTCAGCAATGACACCCATAGATGACTTTACTGTGATGTTAATGAAACTTAAGTTTCTAGGTCCCCAGCAATGATTCATTTTCCATTCCTTTAAAGTGGGACCCTCCAAACTGTATAAACCTTAGCCCCACAAAACCTGGTCTGCCCCTAATGGCACCATACTCTTATCAGAGACTAGGTCTCCAAGGGTCTTACCTGTCCTAAGTAGGTTCCCTCAGAACCCGCTGCAGGGCCCCAGCCCTGGTGTCGCCAAGTGACTAATGGGTCCCGCCTTATATAGAGCTCTTCCTCCTTCGGCATCTTCACGGTCCTTCCCTCTTCATTCAAACAACCCATCCCCCAGCCAGGCCCGGTACTGGACCCCCGGGGACTTGAACCCACTGGGACTCCCCTCCCCCAAACTCCCAGTCTCATGGAGGCAAACACGTCAGGCCTGCAAATAACTGCATCAGCAAACACTTAAGTATCAATAGGGACGGAGGCTCCCCAAATTCCGACCAGCTCGGTTGGTTGGTGTCTCTATGAGTTTGGTAAGGGAGGATGCAGGAGGTGGGTTCCTGCCCCACTCAGTTTTCTTGAGCACCCTGCCAGATAAGAAAAACTGCACCCAAAGGGAAACTGAGGCCTAGTCAGCGCTGTCCATCGCGGTGCAGGGAAGATCCTGCGCCCCACACCATAGAGAGTCGGGGTCCCTCTTTTTCCACCCGCCCAACCTTCTCCACTTTGGGTGGGAAAGCCAGACTCACCAAATTCGCAGGGGCCGTCGCGCGCCTTGTGCAGGTGGCCCGGGTGCGCGCGGGGCGCGTGCCGGGCACGCAGGCGCAGCGCGCAGATGCTGGGGTAGGAGCGGCCGTCGGAACCACAGACTGCGCCGCGCTGCGCGCACACGCAGAGCCCGGTGCCCTCGGGCGCCGCCCCTGTGGAGCGGCTCGCGCACACCAGCCCCGGGCCACAGCGCGCGCCAGCCTGCCCCCCGCAACTCGCGCCCTCCGCGCCCAAGCAGCGCGCGCAGCAGCCGCACTCGTCGCGTGCCGGAATTCCCGGTTCCGGGCAGCGCACCGGCGCTGGACAGAGCTCCGGCCGGCACGGACCGCACTCGGGGCGCCGGCCGCCCGCGCCGAAGAGCCCGAGGCCCGGGACTAGCGGTGGCAGCAACAGAAGCAGTAGCGGGAAGAGCACGAGTAAGCGTGGCATGGTCTGCTTCGGGATGGCAGTTGGCGCTTCTGCTTTGCGCTCCGCTCTGAGCGCACGGCGCCACCACCCCGCCCGCCCCGCGGCCGCTGATTGGCCGGGCTGGCACCGCGGGGCGCCCGCAGACGGCTGTCCGGCCAGGGGGGAGCGCGGCTGGGTGGTCTCCCGGCCGCCCCGGTCCGAACTGGAACGATGTCCCAAGACCCGCTTTCCGACACCTAAGGGCTCCTGGGGAAACTGAGAAGCAGTCTCGGGGCGGGAACTTGCCCAAGGTTGCTGTGGTATTGTACGCACGGTCTCCAGATCCAAAGCTGGCTCCAATACTATGCCCCTTAATCCTCTCAGAAGGATGCATTATTTTATTTTGCATTTAGTAGTTTTCAAAGTATTATTTTGAAAAACGAATATATAGTTTAAAAGTTCAGAGCTTACAAGTGGATGTGACGATGAAAAGAGGGTTTCCCTTCCACCCTGTGTCCCAATGCCCCAACCCAGCCTCAAGAGGGCACTCGTTATCAGGTTGGTGTATCCAGGAATTCTGTATGTCTATAAAGCATGTGTGATTATATAGCTCCTCTTTTCAAGCGCACGCGCACACACAGTAGCATGCATTCATTGTACATTACATTTCCCATAGTTTCCTCACCGCTTATCTCTGAAACTGGGCTTCTTGTACAATCAAGGGAGCCTTATTTAATTGGCTTCCGCCCCCCACCTCCCCTTAATGCTATATAAAATCGTGGTGCATTTCATGGTTAGGAGTGACTTGGGTTGTAATGAGATATGACAATATATTTTAGATTGGCCTCGGGCTTTTAATCTTTCACAGTGTTTAATTGCACAAAACCAGTTATTTAACCAGTTTTTGGTCCTTTTGTTACTATAAATAATGCTCTGTTAAATGTCCTGGTGCACAAGTGTCAGCATATCTGTGACTTAGTGGGGAGTGCATGTTGGAAAGACACAGTGGAACAGGTTTTTGCAGTCATTTATTTACGCAGTCCCCATGCCTGCTCCAAACGAGGCTCTGTGTGCCCAGTCCTGGCAGGGGACCCAGACAAGAAACCCAAAGGAGTCCTGATCGCTGGAGTTTGATGTGTGGCCAAGTGAAGACAGTGGATGGAGGGAGGTACTTGCAGACCACGCTTTATGGGTATGGGTGGCTTTTCCTGCCTTCACCCTCCTAGCCCTCATTTGTCCCTTGTTCTTCCTTCCTTCCTTCCTTCCTTCCTTCCTTCCTTCCTTCCTTCCGTCCTTCCTTCCTTCTTTCCTTGTAGCTCCTAGAGATGAAGAAAGCATCTTGGAGCCTGGGAAGACTAGCTACAGCATTCTTGAGTGCCATTTTGCTTTTCAAGCCCAGGTCCTTCCCAGTTTGCAGTCTTTCACGGGATGTCCTTAGCCCCAGAATGAGCCCCAGCAGTGGCCACTGTATGTGGTGGCCAGAGCAGGACTAGCTGCTTGGCCTGCTTCAGCTCTTTCCTTACAAGCAGACACATAGGATGTGTATGGTCAAACTTCGTGAGGTTGGAGGTAGGTCATGATGAGGACTAAATATAATAATCGGTATAGCACTCAACATGACTCTCAGTATTTATTAATGATTGATTTCAACCAGGAGGCTGCTATCTTTACCTGGAATGGCCTTTTAAAGTGCTCACACCCCTTGACCCCCTCTGCCCTTCTATGACTCTCTCCTAAAGAAATATCACTATGTGTGAAGATTTCATTCTGGAATTGGTCACTACAGAAAAAAATCTAATTTTTTTTTAGATTTTTTAGATTAGAAACAATCTAATTGCCGACTGATAGGCAATGATTAAACAAGTGATGGTACATCCAACAATATAGGATTATGTGGGCATTGAAACTGAGGAAGGAGATGTAGTTTAACTGAAAAGAAAAGATGTTTGTAATATATTGTTTAGTGATATAGCAATTATAAATTG
>NW_017731483.1:2575327-2579204 GCF_001890085.2 Hipposideros armiger | reverse complement strand
TATATATATATATATATGAAGAAATTCAAGGTTGTTTAATGATATGAAGGAAACACTTATAATGTTAAGTGAACAAAGCAAGACTTGAAAACTAGAGATAAACCCCATTCTCCTTTTCAAGGGATATCCTTTCTAGTAAGTTCAAACTTTCAAATGGTCATGGCTGATTAAAGAGAGAATGGATTGCTCCAGAGATAGTAAGCTCCCTACCGGTGGGGGAGTTCAAGGAAGAGTCTTAGTAAGGAGCATGGTTGGGGTGGAGATCAAAGCATTAGGGATTGGATGAGAGGATCTTTCGGTCTTTCAAACTGAGCCACCATTCCCACGATACAGTGCCTGACCCTGAGACCTGGGCTGGACAAAATATGGCCGCTGTTAGAAAATAAATGTATCCAGGAATGATTTCCCTGCTTTTTATGCAAACACTGAGGGAGCAGTAACTGAACAGTGTCATTATTACAAAATTAATGTGTGCTTAAGGCAGGCTGGGAAACACAGTTGCAGAGGCACATTTACACATGATCTACATGGTTTTTAAGTTGTAGGGAGAGCATTTGAGAATTAAAACAGAAGACTCATTTTCCAACCCTGAGCCTGTGGTATCTGGGCAGAGAAAACATTCCAAAGCTTTGAAGGTGATTAGTATCCATTTCCTTTTTAAAACTGCCCAAAAGCCCCGAGCCCAGTGAACTCTGGTTCCCAGAGTGCTGGACAACACCTGTGGGCCCATAGCATTATGGGAAAAAGTGGGGATGAATTCTCTCAATGGGGACGGAAGTTGAGGCCCGTCTATTGTCTGGCAAGTGTCCAGGCTTTCTGGAAAAGGTGCTTCCCAAGCTGAGTCTTGAGAAGGTGTTATCTGGAAAGAGGGCGGTGACAGAAAACAGTGTGCCTGAAGGCATGAACTGTCAGGATCCAGGAGAAAGCTCAGCCCAGCTGCAGTGCTGTGTGGCGTGTGGAGGCTCAGGAGGTGAGCATGGAGAGGTCAGTGAGGGCCAGATCACCCGCCTTGTCTGGCCAGCTGAGAAGCTTAGCAATGGTGGAAACCAGGCTTGGTGCTGGTAGCTCAGGCCTGCATTGCTGTGTGACAGGCAGACGCTTTAAATGTGGAGGGGAAGGGGACAGCATATACCCACAGGGGAGCCAGAGGATACGTCTGCAGAAAGTCCTTCCCGGTTCTCCATTCTTCCTTTCAGCACCTCCCCGCCCCACCCTCCCAACAAAATGCAAGGTTTGTGTTGTGTTCACCAGAGCATATCGCCCCCTTGTGGAAAGTTCAGGGATTACAGGTCTAGAAATGACATTGTTCCTCGTTCATTCATTAGTTCAATAAATATTTTCTAAGAATTCAAATGAGCCACAGTGCTGGGATAAGGCGTTCTCGGTCAGGAGGAAAGAAGAGAAGTGAATACAGATGACCATTGAATGCTCAGAGGTGTGAGTCAGCCTGAAGCAATGGGGTCGGAGAGCTAAGTCAGGGAAGGCTTCACAGAGGTGAAAGTTGAGCTGAGTCAGGTAGGGAGAAGGGCTCATTAGCGACCACCTCTGACATCCTCACCTTACAGTGGGGCTTACCGCAGCCCGGCATAGGAAGGGACTTGCTCCATGTCACATAGCTCTTCAGGGCAGAGCGGGGTGGGTTTCTGGGTGTCCCAGCCCAGGGATGGCCTGGGCTTCAGTTTAATTTCCTTCAGTTTAAATGGGTCCCCTCCTGGGCCTCTGCAGGGACCTGTCTGTCCCCGTGCAGCCCCATCCCAGCAATTTGCCTAACCTGCCTTCTGGTGCCGTAATGTCTTCCTTCATTGTCTGTATTTCATCTGTGGTAAGTTGAAAAGTACCAAAACCCTCCCCAGGGAGGACATTGTGCTTAAGACGAGGATACAAGGTGTGCCCCTAGCATGTCTATCCTCAGCGACTAGCATACTTTTTCTTCTTTTCTTTATTTTATTGGGGAACAGTGTGTTTTTCCAGGATCCATCAGCTCCAAGTCAAGTAGTTTCCATCTAGTTGTGGAGGGCACACACAGCTCAGTGGCCTATGCAGGGATCGAACCGGCAACCTTGGTGTTATGAGCACTGTACTCTAACCACCTGAGCTAAGTAGCCGCCCCACTAGCATACTTCTTGGCACACAGGTGCTTCGTACATATTTGTGACATGGATGAATGAGTGAGGGGAAGGGAGGTGGATGGCACCTGAGGGACCTCCTGTGAACCTTCCCAGAATTGAGTCTAATCTGGAAAGATAAAATGGGACCAGGTCACAAAGGTCACTGAATGCACCGCTAAGGAGTTTGTCTTTATTCTGCCAGCAGGGGGTGTCAGCCCTGTTTGTGACCGAGTTGGGACAGGATCTGAATATAGATTAGTTTCATTCTTCAAAGAGAGGAAAAATGTTCTTACTCAATGGTCATACCCACCCAGAAAGTCTTTGATATTACTTAATGGAGAAATTGCACTAGGTCTTCCAGGTATGTGGATTCTTTTGTTTCTAAGTTTAATAATTAAGCCCTTTGTCTATAGAATAAATAGAGGCTGTCCTGTGATAAGCTCCCAACACTGGGGAGATAAGCACGGCCTTTGTGATGAAATGCTGTTTCCTTCTGTCATATCACCGGAACTCTGAACCCTGCTGAGCACAGGGCTCAAGCACAGTCACCCTTCCTAACCTGGGTTCCAGTGTAGTCACTCGTCTCTTTTCCTTACTCCCTGCCAGCTGACTGCAGCACCATTATATGGCTCCTGGAAAGAGGTCTTTAGTGGAGTGCTATAAGGCTCTGCTCTAGTCAGTGTTTTATTAGTTAGATGAATTCAGCAAAAGTATTCAAATGCCCCAAAGCTCCAATTAATATATATTGGATAGGAGAGGCAATGTTCAAAAATGCTTGCATAGGTTAGAATGGTAGAGAGAAATCAACTGTTGAAATAATTCTCCAGATACATGTTAAGTTTTACGTTTGGATTCAGCACTAAAATGAGAAAGTGTGAGAGGGAAAATGAAATTTATCACACAGGGTTGACTCTAGGTTCAAAGGGGTCATGTCTGGAGCATGGTAGCCCCTTAGAAATGGGTCCTTATTACTGTGGGTGAAATTGTGCTGACCTTAAGCATTTTAGAACAGTCATCTTAGTGTTTCTCCCACTTTAGGGTGGCTGCCTTCCCAACCTCCCCAGGGCAGTCAGTGGCAATTCAAAATGAACCCCCCTTAATGGCATGAAGAGAGAAATCATAGAATTGAGAGGAAAACCACCATGATAATCCAAGAGTTCAAAATATCCTTTTGAAGCCTGGGCAATGGAGGCAGGAAGCACCAGGCAGATGGGCACTCCTGGAAAGAAAAGAGCTTTGCAAGTCTTTTCCCTGAACGGTGTGGCATGGATGCACCAAGAACTGCTTTTCCCAGGTAAGGAGAACATGTGGTTTCAAAGAAAATGTGTTTACAGTGTTTCGTTGTTTCTAGGCATCCAGTAAAAGAGTTACATTGGACCTGATCCTTATATTTCTCTGTCTTTTTCATTTTTCTTTCAGTATTTTCAATTTTGAGAACAAGCATTTATGGGGCTTTCCCCTGCATCCCAGATGTTGTGCTGAATCGGATTTAGTCCTGGCTTCTAGGCCATGATGACCTATCAGGGGAGCTGAGACTTGGACACAAGTAACTGTGATGTGATGTGACCGTGCTCACAAGCCAGTCTGCATCCGGCAGAGAACAGGCACCCAATAATAGCTAATGTTCCTTAAGTGCTCCCTGTGTCAGGCACCCCCCTAAGTGTTTTATGTGTATTAGGTTATTTTAACCCCACACGTCCACAAAGTAGGTATATATATATATATATATATATATATATATATATATATATATATTTTTTTTTTTTTTT
>NW_017731483.1:2568140-2572962 GCF_001890085.2 Hipposideros armiger | reverse complement strand
TAGGTGGGGCTCCGTTTTGAACTTGTCTCCAGCCCCTTCTCCCAGCAAATGGGTGGCCTTGTTTCCAAAGAGAATCTTAAAGCCCATGGTCTCATTTTCCTAGTTTATTGCCCTGAGGCAGAGTCCTACTTTATTGCCTGTAATAACTTTTACAGCTCGCCAAAGAGGCCTCAGCTGCTGGGCGAAGCTCTGGTGGCTCAGGGGGCCAGTGCTTCTAGCAGGGGCCTAAAAGGGACAACAGCCCAGGAGAGAGGCAATCGGAGGGGGGGGGTTCCTGCTTTTGCAGCGTGAACAGGGGGGGAAGAGCAGAAGAATAGCCAACGGCACTCTGAAACAAGGAAGAAGGCCACTTGCTTGCTCCCCTTTCTCTGGTAAATGTTTGACTGGATGTTTGCCTTTTCTGTGAGTTTTTTGGGTGCTGTGAAGAGAACTGGGCAGAACACCAGAATATCAGACGCAGTCATAGCCAAGAGGCTGAAGCTCGCCGAACAATCTAGAGAAGCGAATTGCTCCCCGGGGCTGCAGGTGGTGCTTTTCCACCGAGATGCTTTCCACAAACGAGAGGTAAGTTATACGTCAAGGTTTAAGACGAGTTATGCTGGACAACTGCGTGTTCTGGCAGCTGTCTTCTCTGATGTGGGTGATTCATGGAAACCGGGAGAAAGGCGTGCTTTAGCTCATATGTAGGCAGGCTGGCACAGAGGAAGGAACCGTGGAGAGGGTTCCTGGGTGAGTGAACAGGTTTCTGTTCGTCTTCCGTTTGGAGCCACAGGGTGGGGTGGGAAGAGCCCAGACGTGGAGTTAGAGGACCTGGGTTTGAATCCTGGCTCTGCAGTTTGTGACAAATTGCAACTGAGGTTTCCTCATCTATAAATCAGGAGTAATAACCCCTGTCCTACATAGCACACAAATTTGTGGGAATCATATGAGGACAAGAATGTGAAAGATCTTACCCGTAAAGTCCTGCCCAGATGACAGGAATGAAAAATTCTCACTCAAACATTTAAAGGTCTAGTATTTAAGAACTGAAAAGGCTATTCCAAATATACATAAAACAGAACCATCGCTTCCTGGTACCACAGTGTATCTGTTTAGAGTGTCGAGGGATGCTGTGGAGGGCGAAAGAGAGGAAAGGAGTCATGCAAATACGGACAGGTGTCTCGAGAGTTACGTGGAAAAGGAGATCCCTGCAATCCCAGGCACCAGGCAGGAAGGAGAAAGCCTGGGCGCAGCGCATGGGAAAGGACACGTGGCACGAAACAGACCATAGGCGGTTTGAAGGACAGGTGGGCAGAGAGCGGGAGTCAGCCATGTGCACAGGGGGAGCGCCTGAGGGAATTGCTCTCTTTTTTCCCCTTTCCAGCTGGGCTCCTTAGACCTAGAGGGAAAGGCTAACATGTTAACAGGGGAGTGCTGTGGACTTTTAGGAAGGTCCCTGTGGTCACAGGGTGGAGAACAGTTTGGAGGGGGACATGCTGGAGGTAGGAGACCTGGGGCAGGAGGCTCCTGTAAAGCCCAGGTGAAGCTGTCGATGGCCTGGGCTGAGGTGGTAGCTGTAGGGATGGAGACATGTGTGGATTCAGCAGGGATTGGGGAGGTAGAACTGACTGGGCTTGATATGGGGGTGACTTGGAAAGGAAGGAGTTGAGGATGACTCTGGGTCTCTAGCTTGGACTAAAGTGTGCGTGGCAGTGCCATTCCTGAGGTGAGGACCCCAGAGGAGGAGCAGGTTGGAGAAGGTGTTCAGTTGGGACATGTTGGACTGGCGTGCCCGTGGGACATCCAAAAGGAGATGGCCGGGAGGCAGGCAATTGACCCCATGGTCTGGACTCAGCAGAAAAGTCTATGCTGGACCCAAAGAGCTCGGCCCGTCCCGTGGTGCCCGTTGGGACCTCTTGTCCACTTACATTCTTTTTTTTTTTTTAATTAAGATTTTTTTTTATTGGGGAATTGGGGGGATGGGAACAGTGCTGGGGAATTGGGGGAAGGGGAACAGACAANGTGCTGCCTCTCTGTGCCGTCTGGCTTCCTGGGGCCCAGGAGAAGGTGCCTGTGCCTCAGCTGGGCCGTCAGGACTATCCCAGTATCTCTCTGTTCTCCACCCCAACCAGTGTCTAGCACCCCTACCAGTCAGTCATATAAAACCCCTGCGTCGCTTCACCCGTCCACTTACCCCTCAGCACACGTGCTGTGACCTCCCCACGATAAGCCAGGGAATATGCCGGAAACCAGACTTGGATCGTGCCTTCCGGCCTCTTTGTCTAGATGTTGCTCTTTTCCATGTGGATCGTCTTACCCTACCTGGCCCAGTAGTAGATGTTTGCTCATCCTTCGTGGATTGCGCCCCCATAAGTAGAGGCTTCCTGGTCCTTTTGTAAAGCTCTGTGCCCACAGCCCTGGCACCAGACCGGCACAGAACTTGTCCCAGGGAATAATTGCTAACTGGATAATCCCATGGGCAATTCCACTCTCCAGCCCCAAGAGGCTCATTTCCTCTCCTGCATCCCCCTTACTGGGCCTGTATCCCACATAACATTTTCTCTGGGGCAGGGGTCCAGGCCCAGTGTGCAGGCCATTACAGGGGACTCACAAGCAACTGGCATACCGATGACTGCAAGTTCAAAGCTCATAGTGGCTTGCTTTTAAAAAATTAAAAGGGTATGCAGCGTTACATGTAGAGTAATATCTTAGCCTCTGACAGACCTTTTGACCAGGAGAAGAAAGGGTGACAGGAACCGCTTAGCAGCTTGGGCACCGTGGGAGCATGACCCGAGCTTGAACATGACCAGGAGTGTATGTTCAGTGGGGGTAATGCCTGGAAGCCCATTCCTCAGGGCAGTGTTTACAGACAAGGCCATGTTCAGGCAGAAAGAGCTTCGGCCCCAGGGTTAGGAGACCCGGATCTTGGTCCTGGTTCTGGGTGTGACTCTGAACAAACCCTTTCCCCTCTCTGGGCTCCAGTCTCCCCGCCTGAGTGATGCGGGAGGGAGGAGGAGATCTCTCAGGGTATTTCTGCTCTGCCGTGTGGATTCTGGGATTGTGTCCCAAATGAGGGCTTGTTAAATGAATTTAGTTGCATGTACTTAGGCACAAGCAGGGTNGGCTGCTCAGCTCGGGCTGGCCTCGAACCACTGTTGCTCAGAGCTCACACTCTTGAGCGAGCTCTTAAACAACTGAGCCACTCGGCCGGCCCCCACAAAGTAGGTATATTTACCTTAGACAAAACCAAGGATCAGAGAGGTTAACGATGTAACTTGCCCAAAGTCACACAGCTAATAAATGGTGTAGTTTGGCCCCGAAGGTCCACACTCGAACAACTGCACCAGGCTGCTTCTCCATAAATATGAACAAACAAGGAAGCCTAAATATGTGCCAAAGAGAGATGTAGACCAAGCCAAGAGAAATAAGATTACACCATGGTGATCAGGAGACACATCATGCCAGATATGACGCTTGAGGTAGGACTTAATGAACGTAAGTGATGGTGGCGAGCAGCAGTGGGAGAACGTGTGTGAGGGAGGAGAAAAGGGCTCAAGGTGGGCAAACACCAGTGGCCTGAATGTGTCAGGTATGGTGCTTGCTCACTGCCACCATGACCCTCCCTGCTCCACCAGAGCTGATTAGACCAGAGCTGTTATGGACGGGATGGTGTTCCCCCCAAATTCATATATTGAAGCCCTAACCCTCAGTACCTTGGAATGTGACGATATTTGGAGATAGGGCCTTAAAAGAGGTAATGTAGTTAAAATGAGGCCATTTTAACTAAATGGGAGGGCCCTAATTTAATCTGAGGAGTGGCCTTCTAAGAAGAGACTAAGACAGAGAGAGACACCAGGGATGCACGTGCATGGAGGAAGGGCTATGTGAGGACACGGTGAGAAGGCAGCACTCTGCAAGCCAAGGAGAGAGAGGCCTCTGAAGAAACCAAACCTGCTGGCTCCTTGATCTTGGACTTCCAGCTTCCAGAAGTGAAAAGTAAATGTCTGTTGTTTAAGCCACCCAATGTGTGGCGTTTTGTTATGGCAGCCCTAGCAAACTAACACAAGGGGTGCATGTTTGAGCCAAAGACAGAAAGGCCTATGGGCTGGCCTATGACTTAGCTGGGAGAAAAGATAAACTAGGACAGATCTTTCCTCTTGGTAATTAGAACTGGGGGGAAACCCTGGAAAGGAACCAGAGAACGTTGAGGGTAGAGTTTGAAAGGATACCATGAACCAAAGTCAGGATGGTGATGAGTTGAAGCCATGAGAGTACAGAAACCAAAAAGTAGCAAAGGGGCTGAGCTATACAGAGAATAGATTGAAGCAAAAATGCCAAGAGGCAGAGAGACAAGAGGAAGAAAGACGGGGAGGAACCATTCCCAGTTTGGGTCCCAGCCCTTGCAGGGTGGTAATAGGAAACCCCTTTCACTGGAGGCATCTTGAGTGGAACTCTTTTCCTTGTTCCCTAAAGATTTACAGTAGCGTGAGAGGCAATGTTTAGGGAGGAAGAAGCAACTTTTAAAAACCCACAAACGTGCAGGAAACCAGTGGAGATCAGGCTGGAAGGTAGAATTAACTTCTTGGAAGGCTTGGATTGGAGAGCTAGGGTAGGGAGTGCAGAGTATGGGAGGATGCTCGCAAGGGCGTGACAAGTCTGGGCTGTGCTTTAGGGAGTGTATGTGTACACTGAGCCTGGAGGCTGGAGGCTGCAGGGCCATGAGAGAGGACAGAGCTCTCATGATCGTCCAGACGGGAGGTGAAGAGGGCTGGACCTGGGGCAGCAGCAGCATGAATGGAAAATAAGGTGTATTAACTAGGATAAGGACTAGAAGCTGTAGCCA
>NW_017731483.1:2557133-2564084 GCF_001890085.2 Hipposideros armiger | reverse complement strand
CCTTATGGACAATTAAGCATGGTGGGGAGTCTTCTTCAGTCGCCAATTTTTTCTTGTAGCTCTGATCTTTTCAGAAAATGCCCCATGCACACCCTCTGAAGGAGGGCACCCCCCTGGAGCCTCACTGCCCAGTAAGCTCAGAGTGAATGGGTGAGGCCAAGGCAAAGAATAAACAGAGATCTGGACACAGGAGGAAACATGGAGGTCCTGGGAGGAAATGGAATAAAGACACGAAACGCCAATTACTACTTCATCTCTGATCCTCACAGCTTAAGTGACTACCTGTGTGTGAGCCTTACTGTGGACCAGTGGCAGCCCCTCTCTGAGGAGCCCGTGAGACTTGGGGAGCGAGAATGATGTGTAAACTGTAAACTGTAAAGCACTGTTCCTCCCCACGGTACCCGTAGCTCGGCACAGGGGGAGATCCCACAGCTTGGCCCTGGTGCAGAGCTCAGTTCCTAACCTGGCTGAGCTGATTCTGTCTCTCTGAGATGGTTAACCAGCTGGCTCATTGGTGGAACCAGGGCACCCAGCCAGGGCATCTAGCTCCTTGATACAGTGGCTCTTGTGTCTCCGTAATGCCAGTGCCTGCTAGGGTGACCCCAGTGTCTGCCAGGGACCAGGCTGTTACTTGGACCCCTCACTCCCACCTCGTGGAGCAGTGTCTGTGGGAGACAGTTGCCGGGAAGGTGGAAGCAGACTCGAGAACCAGCATGCGTGGTACTTCTCAGTTAGCAAAGCACCATTGCTACCCATTCTCTGACGATCTAGGGAAATGATGTCATCACACCCATTCTACAGATCGGCAGCCAAAGCTTCAGGAGGAGCAATGATTCACCCAAGGTCGCAAGGTCTCTGACTCCAAATTCCAGGCTCTTCCCCCCAGGCAGATCTGAGGACCCACACCAGGATGAAAATACCCCCATGCACACCTCCAAAGGAGGGTACTGACCCAGAGCTGGCCTTTCCTAGCTGTACAGGAAGGTCAAAATGAACAGGAGCGGTCCAGGTAAAGAAGAAAACGGATCTGGACACACAAGGAAGAGAGAGGCCCTGGGAGAAAATGGAACAAAACCAGGGGGGTCTTTGTGACTCTCATTGTAGAACTTATCCCTGATTCTGTCACAGAAAGTGACAGACAGAGACAAACCAACAGGCAATTAGAGAGAGAGAGAGAGAGAAACACAGATGACTTTCTGGGAAGGCTGTCAGAGGCAGGCCTGAGGGCAATAGAGGATCTGGGGACACAATGGGAGAGGCTGCCTGTAAGATGGCAGCCTGTGTGGGCTTTATGATAGTCCTGGACTTAATTTTATGTTATTAAAAAAATGCAAGCTTTTCATTATGAAAGTGTGCAAACTTACATAAAAGAAGAGAGACTAGCATAAAGCACACTCATGTGCCCATCACCCAGCTCCCACAGTTGTCAGCACGTGGCAGTCTTGTTTTGCCGACACCCCCACCCACTCCCCCTCCTCCAGACAGCCTGTCATTTCATCACAGATTTCATTTTTGACAAGAAGCTTGCTTTCGCTGGCGAAATTCTCAAAGCTGTGCAGAAATGACCTGGCACACAAATCCGCTCTCAGATCTTCATCAGTCCCTGCAAGTCTCGGGGTTTTGTTTCCAAGACAGCTCAGACCAGCCTGGCCATAGGAACAGAAAATTACACTGAAGAGTCATAGAATGTGACAGTTGGAAATTACTTATGTGATCAAGTCCCAGCTCCCCAACCCACTACCTGGGTAAGCTTGCACATGTTTCCTGATCTTTTGGTGCTTCAGTTTCCTTATCTGTGAAATGGGGTGATAGTAATACTTCTCTCATGGGGCTGTTGTGAGGATGAAATTTGTTAATAAAGGTATAACCCTTAAAGCATAGCTTGGCGCACAGTAAGTAGGCCCTTGTGAAATGTTAGCTTTCCATTCATCCATTTAGGAAATACTAATGAGCACCTGCTGTTGCCACTTGTCGGGCCAGGGGCTGGGCACGTGGAGGTGAATGCCCCAAGGAGCTCCCCATCCAGTGGAGACACTGACCCATGAAAAGACATTTCCAAACAGTGGGCTGGCTGCTGTGACAGTGGGCTAAGTTCCAGGCAGTCTCTCCTCAATTCACAAGTCACTAAACTGAGACTCACGGGTCCCCTGAGCCTAAGGAGCCACAACACTTATCAGCAAAGATGGGGTGGACTCAGCAGTTTTTCCTGGCCAGGCCTGTTTTCATGAGGGTCTCGGAGGAGGCCAGTGACTTGGGATGGCAGTGGGGCCATTCTAGGCAAGGGTCACCCTGCCCCACAGCATGGAAGTGGGAGACTGGTCATGGGGCCAGGTGTGGGCAGCTGCTCTGGCTACCGCTTAATCAGGTAAATGAGTTCAGTCCACTGTGAGTCCCTAACACCCCCACACCTAGCAGGAAGCCAGGGCTGCCAGGCAGGCTGCCCATGACATGCCCATGAGTGGACTGAGGCTGTGGAGGGGTGCTCAGCCTGGAGAAGGGCTGGCCCTAGACATTCCAGAGACACAGGAGCAGACAGGGTCTAGAGGCTAAGGAGGTAGAAACACAGCCAATGAGAGTTCCCTTTCAGCCCAACAAAAGGAAAACCCTTCCCTTTGGTCAGAGCTGTTCAAAAGCAGGGAAAGGATTGGAAAGAAAATCAATACTCACTGAGCACTGAGGCGCTTTTTCAGGTGATGTGACCCGCGCACCAAACGAGTATTCCTGACTCGTCAGCCAGGAGTCTACCGAGAGGGTACCTGAGGATTGGGTGGGAGACTGGAAAAGAAAGAGACTAGAGACGAAAGCTGGGGACAGGAGGTCCACCCAATGCTGACAGCAGAGAGTGGCCCCATTTATTGTTTACACACAGCTTCTATAGCAAAAGTAACTTTCCTTAGGTAGGGGGGTTTTGGGAACTTGAGGGAATAGTCCCCTACTCCCAGGGAACACCTCCCCCGGGGCTTTCCATAAGGTGTAGGGAAGCAACCTTCCCAGGGTGAAAGCAAAACATAACAAGCAGAAACTGTTAATAGGATGGCCTTCCACTCTGTAGCTTTCAAGGCCGTTGTCTGTTTTCTCCTCAGCAGCCAGCCTTCCCACGGTGCTCACCCGGGCCTGAGAGCCTGTCAGCCTGCCAGCTTTCAGGCTTAACCCTTACTGCAAACCTCCAGCTCTCAGGCCCCTACATCTCCCCCTTTTTTATTTATTACTTAAAGGCAAACCTCTGATTTAATGAGGCTGCGGTTGGCATCGCGGCGACTGTGTCTGCCTTGGGTTGTCCTCCTCGAGGAATGGAATCTTACCCGTCATGGGCTAACCAGCCATCTTACAGCCAGGGCCTGTCTTAGGTTGATTCCTCCTGGGGGGATCTTACCCGTCATTGACTAACCAGCCATCTTATGGCCAGCCCTCTACAACTGGTGTCTGCCTTAGGTCGTCCCTCACTTAGGGATCTTACCCGTCATTGACTACGCAGTCGTCCTATGGGCCAACCTCGCGAAGCCAAACCTAGGGATGGAGATGGAGTATTACTGCCGGACACAAGGAATATTAACTAGAGGGAGAGAAGTGGGGCTATACAGAGAACTAACGCCGTCGTGGACAGGGGCGTTTCATCTCCAGCATGAGTCCTGTGCGATGAGCCTCTAGGCTGACTGCCTGAAGGCGGGATTTCAAAACTGCTTGGCGAACTGAAACAAAGCACAATATTAGAAGCAAGAGAACTACAATCCCTACTGAAGTCCAGGTGATAGTCTGGACAATGGAAATTGATTTGAACTTGTTAAATGTGTTAATTATATCCTTAGCTAGATCTTTTGGGTTAGTAATATCCAGTTTGCTATCCTGCATAGTAATCATTTCTTTGTGAAGCAAGTCAAGGTCGATACTAAGATTTGTACTATGCCAAATGCCCTGAAGGTGATTAAAAATGAGTTTCCAATTCCACTGGGTACAGTTATACTTACAACGAGCGACGCAAATCCCTCGATACTTAGCATAACATCGGAGGGCAAGATAGTGGCGTATGACCGCAACCTCATTACCTATCTGAAGAACAACGTCCTCCAATGCACTAAGGCAAAGCTCCATTTTTGTATCTATATCTTCTTGACTATAAAGCACTGAAGAAGTATTTTGAGCAAGTGTTCAACATAATCTGCTGTTTTGATAGAATTGGTTAAAGATACAGCGACTGTAATTGCCGTGGCTATGATAGAAATAACTGCTGCGAGGCCTGCTATGATGAGTCCAACTGCCCATCATTTCGGCTTGAACCCTTGTTTATTTCCTCAAGGGCTTGCATCCCTGGGTCATCATAACCAAGGACACTAAATAGTAGTGGGGATGACAACATAAGGTGGTTGACGAAGGACTAGCATAGACTGTCCTTTGTCCCTTGGATCAATACAGTTGATGAGGTGACAGTTTGGACAAGAAATATTAAACATAGACTGACCTTTACTAATCTGTATCCCTCCAACCAAGATAACATTAGGGGCTTGGACACAGGCAGTAACGGCGGACTGCTTTCCATCCTGGTCCCAGGGTGTTTGGGAGTTAAGGTGAGTTATATAATCTGAGGCTGCCCATAGCCTCCAGATGTCTCTTTGGATAATAGGAATATTTGTGGTTAGTACAGGGGCAACACATCCTTCTGGTTTGGGGAGCTGTGTCCCTGAACTATAATAAGGGATTGACCAATCAAAGACACTAACGTGGGAGTCTGGTAACCGATAGCTTGTAGCTATCAGATAGCCACAATCTCTCCATATTATATGACCGTCATTATATTGATAGGGGCTTTGCGTGCACAGAGGGAGCAGCCTCTGTGCACCTGCTTCTTGGGGCTGACCTCCTGACGGTCTTGTAAAAGTTAACTCTGATCTGTATATTAGGTATGGATTTTGTCTATTTTTCCCTGAACTATTTTTTGTTATGTTTTCCAAATGAAAGCATCCCGTCATGGGTGTTTGGGAGGCACAAAGTGGAGGAAGCCGGGACAGACCAACATAGTTAAAGGCTGTCCGTTGAAAGGTTATGTTTTTTGTCCTGCCTCCAAGTGGGATGGAAGAATTAACCCAAACTAGGACTGGCTTGTCTCCCCACATTACGGGAGCAAGCGTCGGGGGGTTTGGGAAGTACGTCCAATACGTGTCCCCCCGTGTTATACTTACCTGCCATGTCAGAATAACCAGTATTGCAATTAGAAATTTATTAAGCTTAACCTGTTTCCAGGTTTGAGCCGATCTCTTCCTCGCCCTCCTGGACTGTTGGCTCTCTGTTTTCTCCATGGTGCTGTTTGACTAGGCGTTCTAGATGCCCCCGAGGACCGTCCGCTGTCCTAGGAAAAACACAAACATGTCCTCTCCCCCACACTTGGACCAGATCCGGTCCATGCCAATTACCCGCGAGGGGGTCTTTCCAGCGGACGAGAGCCTCCGCAGCAGGACTGGGATTCCAGAAACGGTCTGCTGCAGAGTGACCTTGAGCATCCGTTCGTAAAAAATTTAAAGTGAAAAGCGCATGGTTTAGTTGGTTGTATACTAAATTCCCATAGTCTCCCCCTTTTTGTTTTAATAATTGATTTTTGGGTGAGCGACAAGCACGCTCAATAATTCCTTGACCCTGTGGGTTATATGGAATACCTGTGAGGTGTTGGATCTGAAAAGTTAAGCAAAAATTTTTAAAAGCGTTGCTAGTATAGCCAGGTCCATTATCAGTCTTTATGACTTTTGGAATGCCCATAGTGGCAAATGCCTGGAAACAGTGACTGATAACATGTTTTGTTGCCTCACCAGAACGTGCTGTGGCAAATAAGAACCCAGACTTAGAGTCAATAGTGGTATGAACATAAGGAGTACTTTTAAAACTAGGGATATGAGTAACATCCATCTGCCAAATGTGATTTGGAAGTAACCCTCAAGGGTTAACTCCTAAATGTGGTTCAGGAAGCAAAGTTGTGCAGCCGGCACACTGTTTAACTATCTGTCTAGCCTGCTCTCGGATGATCTTAAACTGATGTCTTAGTGACCGAGCATTTTGGTGGTGAAGAGCATGAGACTGCATGGCCTTTTCTATAGGGCTTGTAGGTGTAGCAAAAAAGGCCTGAACTGAGAGACATAGTGGTTGAGTAGCCGCATCTGCAGCAGCATTGCGTGCAGACAAAGGTCCTGGAAAATCAGAGTGAGCTCTAATATGGCCAATATACAGTGGCTGTTGTTTAGCAAGAATGGCCTGTTTTAATTGATGGAACATATGAAGCAGCTCCTCTGTGGTGGCTGAGCTAACATGAGCTGTCTCTATAACCTTACAGACACTGAAAACATAATGACTATCTGTGTAGAGGTTTAATGACTGGTGTGAAAACATATGTAAAGCCCAAGTAACTGTGGATAGCTCCACCCGCTGAGCTGAGCTATACCCTGTGACTTTGGTTAAGGTCTGAGTGGGATTGTGGACGGCTGCCCTGCCATTGCTAGAGACGTCTGTGAAAACTGTGATCACTCCTGGAATGGGCTGAGTTTGTAACATTGAAGGAAAAATGAACGACGCAGACCTTGCAAACTGTAAAAGTTTATTAGCAGGGTAATGACATCCAAGCTGACCAAGAAAATTTGCCAAAGCTATTTGCCACTCCGTGGAGTTTGCATATAACCAAGATTGCTGACTACTGTTAAAAGGAACTACAATGGCCTGAGGCTCTTTTCCAAAGAGCTGGAGACATCTTTGTCTCCCCTTAGTAAGAAGTAAATCTGCTAATTCATAATATGGCTGAAGATGTTTAGAAGGAATGCTCTTTAAATGTAGCCACTCTAAAGGACCAGCAGGTTGCCAGATGACCCCTGTAGGTATAGGGTCTGTATTACAAATGATGAGAGATACAGGTTGGGATGGATCTACTCGAGTAACCTGAGCCAGCTGAATGAATGGCCTGTTCTACTCTGGCCAAGG
>NW_017731483.1:2533197-2546185 GCF_001890085.2 Hipposideros armiger | reverse complement strand
AGTGAATAGTTCACTCCCCAGTAATTCCCCCTCAGGGTGGGATCAAGTCTTCGGAGATGAAATGTGGGAATATCTCAGAGCCACCTTCTGGCCTCATGAGCTGTTTCTCTTGTCCACAGACCTCTGGACTTCGTGGGCACTTTTAGTAACCGATGGTCCTATGGAATCGCCTTTGGGGCCACAGCCAATAAGATCATGTTCTTGTTCTCGGAAGGCTACCAGCCCCTGCAGATCCCGCAGTGGGCCCAAGGTACCAGGGCTGCTTCATACCTGCTGGGAATTTTGCCATGGAAATTCTTGCTCTCAGAGACAGCATGGCAGGGGTTCTCTGGGATCAGGGGACTAAGCTTTATGAACTGTCACCATTCTTCCCAGCTTGTTACTTGCCCAACGTCAGTGCCTAGCCCAGAAAGTCTCAAAGCTTGTTTGTGGGGACTTTCTTCCAGTTAGATTCAGCGATCCTTTAGACATAGTAGAACAAAGCTTCAGAAAGTAGGCTCACCACCACCCACCCTAAAAATCTCTCTTGAGTCAGAGCCATGGCTACCTTCTTGATATCAGTAGACCCTCAATAGGGTACTTCCTCTAAGAGCAGGTCTTATTTCTTTGGCCATTGGTGTGGGGCATCTCAGTTCTCCATGCCTCATGCTCTCCCTGAAACAGCAACTCTACTCTACAGGTTCAGCCATCCCTAATACGGCAGCTTCCAAAGCTCTCTGTCCAGCCAGTTTTCTCTCATGGGCTCCAAGCCTATAGGAGCCGGTGCCTATTAATATCTAATTAGTTTTTAGGGAAATGCAAATTCAAACCAAAATGATATATCACCCATACCTCTTGGAAGTATACAATTTAAGTTTTGACAAATTTTTATATCTATGAAGTCATCACCACAATCAAAATAACGAACCACAGAAATTAACTTGTTCCTCTTTGCAATCTTTCCTTTCCACCCCATCCTGTCACTGTCCCCATCCCCAGGCAATTATATAAATGGAATCATAAATACATACATATGGAATCATTTCATATGTATGTATGGAATCATACATACAAACATACTTACAAAATGTACTTGTTTTTTGTCTTTTGTTTGGGAGGGTCTAGTTTCTTTCACACAGCATAGTTATTTTGAGGTTCATACATGTTTAGCATGTATCAAAAATAAATTCCTTTTTAATTACTGAACAGTAGTCTACTACATGGAGATATCACAGTTTGTTTATCCCTTCACCTGTTGATAAACATTTTATTTATTTCCAGTTTTTGACTATTACAAATAAAACTTTTATGAACATTACATGTCTTTGTATGTAACTAGGTTTCCATTTTTCTTGGGTAAATATTTAAGAGTGGAATGGCTAGATTATATAAATCGTATAGTAAATCATACTTCTTAAGAAACTGTCCAACTCTTTTCCAGAGTGATTGCTCCATGTTAGATTACCACAATCAGTGTATGAGAGTTCCAGTTTCTCTGTATCCTTGACAACGAATGGTCAGTCTTTTTCATTTTAGCCATTCTAAGAGGCATGTAGTGGTATCTTATGGTTTTAATTTTGTTTTCATAATGACTAATGATGTTGAACACATTTTCATGTGCTTCTTTGGTGAAGTGTCTGTTCAAATAATTTACCTATATTTAAAAAATTGGGTTTTTTTATTGAGTTTTGAGAGTTTTTTATATAATCTGTATATAAATCCTTTATCAGATGCATGAATTGCAAATATTTTCTCCTTGTCTGTGGCTTATATTTTCATTCTAATAACAGTTTCTTTTGCAGAACTGATATTTAAAATTTTGATGAAATCCAATTTATTCAATTCTTCTTTTGTGAGTCATGAAAGTAAGATTCATAAGAAATCATGATTATAAGAAATCATGCTTATAAGAAAGCGTATAAGAAGTGTCATATAAGAAATCTTTGCTTAAACTAAGGTCACAGCTTTTCTCCTATGTTTTTTTAGAAGTTTTATAGCCTTAGGATGTTTTGCATTTAGGTCTGTGATACATTTTGAGTTAATTCTTTTTTGCATGTAGTATGAGATATGGATTGAAGTTCCTTTTTTTGCCTGTGGCTATCCATTTGTGCCAGCACTAGTTGTTACAAAAACCTGTTCTTTACCCACAAAATTGCCTTTGTACCTTTGTGAAAAATCAATTGGCCACATGTGTATGGTTCTATGTCTGGACTCTATTCTGTTCCATTGATCTGCAATGTGCAAAGGTTCCAGTTTCTCCACGTCCTAGCCAACACTTGTTACTTTCTTTTTTTTAAGTTATATCCATCATAGTCGGTGTGAAGTAGTATCTGACTGTTGTCTTGATTTGCATTTCCCTAAAGACTAATGATGTTGGCATCTGGCTGGGCCAGAACAATATATACCCTCATTACATCCGCATACTTTCTGTTGCCTTTTTCCCTCCCCCTTTTTTTCTGGACCTGCCATTTTCCAGCTCCTAATGATCTATTCTTATTTTGGGTTCTTAATGCCAGCAGCCCACCTCCATGTGAGGCACTGTCCTGAGAGGGGACTTAGATATTAATTAGAGAGAGTTCATGGGGCCCAGACAGCTCCAGCATCTTCAGGCCTTCCTAAGATCTGCTTATTTGAACCTATGAATCATGGCCTTTAACACCGTGCCCAGTTTCAGCTGTTATTTCAGCGTCGATTTTGTATGAGTATCTGCAGGCAATTTTGGGTTCCTTTGTTCTCGGGCCTTTAGTCATCCCACTGCCTTCCCTCTGCTTCCTTTTACTCAGATGTTAATATCAAATGGGCCTTGTCACCTAGATGTGTTGTAGATTTTGTCTGTGGGTTTTGATTTTCCCATCTTAGTTGTTCTGTCTGCTTCCATGGCAGCGGCAATTCAGGTAAATTTAAAAAATTATGCTGTTGCAGCTTCTCTCCTCACGGCAATTATTCCTTTTATATTGTCTTTTCCTGCCGGTCATCTACCTCTCACATTCACACGAATAACTAACTAGCCCCAATCAGCCACCTCCTGTCCTCTGAGCAAGGAATGTCCTTCCTTCCCTTCTTGTCTCCATCCTCAAACACCTGCTTATATTTCATGGCCTTGCTAAAGTCACCAGATCCAGGAAGCCTTCCTTGATACACAGACCCCAGGTGGGGTCAGTGGCTTTCCCCGCTTGTCCCCACAGCAGGTTGGATGTGTCTCTGTTACCATACATATCACAACATTCCCATCCGTATGTCCTCTACTGGATAACACGGGGCTCAGAGCAAGAACCTTGTTCATTCCTCCTGTGTCCCTAGTGCCTGGCTCAGAACCCAGCTCAAAGCACTTAGTAAAGGTCACCTTGCGTGATTAGATTTTATTGCATCCTGTTAGCCTAGCTCAGAGCCAGTTAGTGGCAGAATTAATGTTATCATTGCCTTATATATACAGCACGTGGTAGTTCGCAAGAGGCTTTTGTACATCACCACTCTTTGTGCTGCTATGGTACACTTGCAGTGCTTTACTCTCAGTGATAATTTTTTGTTCATTTGTTTGTTCATCTGCGTGGTCTGTTTCCACTCACTGTATTGTGAGCTGATCAAGGGTAGGGACCAAGTTCTCTTTATCTCAATAGACAGCCCAGTGCCTGGATGAGGTACCAGGAAGGGTCTGTTGCATGAATGGATGAGATTCATTCCTTCATTCCTCCTTGTGCTAAGCTGGGGTTTGTCCACTCATCTTGGATCCTGCGTTCCATGACTGCANACCGAGAAGCGATGGAGAGAAACCAGAAAAACATGGTTGATGGAAGCCTAGGGAAGAGTGTTTCTAAGAGGAGAAGGTGGTCAACGCTGCAGATTGCTGCTGAGAGGTCAGGCCAGAGCTGAGCTTCAAGTTTACATTGGATGGAGCAAGAAGATGGTAATTAGTGACTTTGGCCAGAGGTGTTTCCACGGAGTGATGGGGGTAGAAGCCAGGTTAGGGGCCTGAAGATCAAGTGAGAAGGAAGGAAATGGAGGCAGGAAGTGTAGTCAAGTCTCAAGAAGTTTCTTGAAAAGGGGGAGAGAAAAAGGGCATCAAGTATGTAAAAAAATGACTGAATCCACAGGAAAAAAAGCAAAGAAGGATTTGCAATGTGACATTTATTATACCGTTTTTACAGATGAGGAAACTGAGGTTCAGAGAAGTTAAGCCTCCCTCCCAGCCAGTATGTGGGAGGACTAGATTTGAACTCACTTCTGTTCAGGGCAACACAAAGGAGAGCTCCGTAGAAAACATTCAGGAAGCTCCAGGTGGGTGCAGCCAGCTCCCTGCCTCTGGAGGTACAGACATTCTGAGTGCTCCGCTCACCCACGTGTTCCCTTTTAGCGCAAGCACCAAGGCCATGCTGAGGAAGAGTATTCCCACTGACGCTCATCTTCTCTTCTTGTAGCTTTTCATCATTTTGGTCTTATCCTTTCTCCAAAGATGGGAGCACCGTAGGCAGAGAGAGGATACTTCTTACCTCCTGACGAACCACTTCGAAATCATCATGTAAGTTGATCATTACAGCTTGGGATACCCAGTGATTGGGGCCAACACCAACTGTCAGGCCAGGATAACTCCCAGTTACCTGCCTCCACACCTCTATCCCACCATTGACAACTCTGCCCTTCCCTGCTCCAACCCAACCCAAGCTCTGAGAGTTCAGAATTGGCTTCCAAGCCATTGCATCCTGGGCACCCATGGCTGCCCAGAGGTGCTTAAGACATCTCAGGGGACTCAGATCACTATGGGAAAGCCTTCCCACACTCAGGAGGATGGCTGCTTTAGGAAGCAGGAGGAAGGGGTTCCCTGTCACTGGCGGCAGCAAGCCCTCTTGTGGGATGGCACCATGAGTCATGCACTAGGAGAGCCTGCTGGACCAGGATGCTTTCAGGGCCTTTCTAGCTCTGCCATTCTGTTTCTGCACCCCAATCACATTTTTTCTTGTGTTCTAATTGTTCATATCTCTGCCTCATCACCCCCTAATAATTAATAACAATAAAGCAGTTAACATTTATTGCACACTGATTATGACCTAGGCACTGAACCATTTGCTTTGGCTACATCACTTTGACAAGCCCTCTTGCCAGCCTATCATGGTGAAGATTGTTAGTGCCATGTAATGGATGAACAAACTCAGGCTCAGAGAGGTTAAGTGACTTGCCCAAGGCCACACAGTCAACAAGTGATAAGAGCGTTAACCCAGGTCTGGTTGATAGTTGCTCTAATTCCTCCAGTGTTACAACCTAAGCAGGCTCAAGCATGTGGAAATGCTGAGGCCTCAGCCTTGGACTCTGGAGAAAGGAGAGGAGGCCAGGATGTCAGGACCGAGGCTAGGGGTGACCTGAGCTGAAGGATGAGAGAAATCCAACCGCAATGTCCAAGGACCCCATATGCAGCTCAGAGTCAGCAGACTCATTCTGGATACTACCCCTTAGAGCAGTCAGCCCCTCCCAAGTTGCCAGGTCTAAGTCACATGGGTTGGGGCACAGAGAAAGACTGGGGCTGGTGGTTGAAGGCGACCAGACTCTGCCCTAGGCATTTGGCATGCCGGGCCTGGTGCAGGACTTTATGTGAAGTAAGAGTTCTATATGGATCATGTTAAACTGCTTTGAATGAAATTGAGAATGGCACAATTCACTTGCTCCCTGGCCACTTTCCCATCAAAATCTCTGATTTTCTGAGTAATTTTGGCCCATCATCTTTACTTATTAATAACCCCTCACATGTGCATGGCACTCCACAGTTTATAAAGCAGTTCTTCATTTGCCATCCACAACACCTCCCTGATCTGAGCGGAGCAGGGGTTTCCATCTCTGTTTGAAAGATAGGGAAACTGAGTCCCACATAGCTTTTAAGTACTACAGGTGAGATCGATTAGAATTCAATTCAGTTCAATAAAGTGCAGGTCCACGAATGTGCAGTGAGCACCTAATCTTTTCAAGGTCCTATGCTAGGTCCCCACCCCAGAGGAGTTTATGATTTACTAAACAAGTGGTAACACAAAGGGAAGTGTGGTGGAACACGGACATGAACTTAGTACTGAGGGGACAATGACGAGGCAGCAACTACGCGTGCCAGACTGGCAGTGGGGGATCAGGGAGACTTCGCAGTAGAGGTGCTTTCTGAGCTGATCCTTGAAGAGAACATGAGAGAGCCAGATGGGTCAGGAAGGTGAGATCCAGGCCCTACCTCCCAGGTCCCTGCCTGTAATGCATTGCTGTCAGTGCTACCCTGAGTTTTCATTTAGGCCTGCTTCAAACAGCACTTCGCTGGGAAAGCCTTTTCTCTTTTTTGTAAATGCAATTGCATACTTTGATGTAGACAAATCTCTTTTGGTTAGAAGAAACAAAGATCCAGTAACGCTTGTTTACATAAAAGGAAAAGATAGGATTTTTTATAAAGTTACAGAGATCTCACAGATACTGGCAAGGCCAGCCTCATGGGCACTGGTGCTCTTGAGAGGGGCATCTCTGGGAGACGGAGTCTTTCTCTCTGTTTCTGCTTCTCTGTGTCACTGGGGCTCCCTCAGTACCATTTTACCATTTTCCTCTCTGCTACCTGACTTAGGATCTATGCTTCCCTAAAACCTCAGATTGCCTCTAGCACTGAATCCAATCCCAACTTGGCATGACTTTCCAGAATAGAATATTAACAGCTAACTGGCTCATAGCCTCAGGGTCATAAATCTGAAATACAAGACCAGGTATCTGATTGGCCCATCCAAAGTCAGGTGGTCACCCATAGTCCAATTGGCTGTGGCCAGAAAGACATGATCATATGGAACCAGCACAGCTGGTGATGCCCAGACCTTCCCAGGGATATTGGAAACAAGAACTCTCAAAGATTGTGGCTAGGTGCAGGGCAGGCTTCCCATGGTCTCTTGAGTCCTACTGCCCGTATGTCTCAGAGATGAAAGTCATTCCATTTGGCTTGTTGTCAAGACAACTGGTGTCCTTGCTTGTGCCCTCCTAGGCTTGGAGAGCCTCAAGGGAAAGAATTTTGTCTTCTTCGTGGATCCCCTGACTCCATGCCTAGCCCCAGAGTTGGCACAGAGTGCCTAAGAAAATGGCAGCTGAAGTGAATAGTTCACTCCCCAATAATTCCCCCTCAGGGTGGGATCAAGTCTTCAGAGATGAAATGTGGGNCTGCGGCTGCTGGCTGCTCATGCTGGCTGCTGGCTACACGGTAGCCCATGGCAACCCACTGCCACAGGGGCTGCAGCCTACACCTTCGCCAGTGACTCACAGCAGCCCAGCTCCAGGTTGAGCTGTTGTTCACCATCTTAGCTGTGGAGGGTAGTGTCACTGGCTCTCATATGTGGGATCCGAACCGGGGCCCTCTGGCATCCCAAGCTAGTTCTTAACCATCGCGCCACTCAGCCGGCCCGAGACCTACAGTCTTTTGCCCAGTGTTTTTCACGCCTGCATCTAGGGCAAATCTGAGGTGAGCGTCCAGACTCTACTTGGGGATTTTTACCAGGACACTCCCTGGCGAAATGGCCTGCCTGCCCACAAGAATAGCATACTCCCTCCTTATGATGTCTCTCCCTCTTTTGTTGCAGCTTTGGATTGAAAACCTTTTGTAGTGCTGTGGCAAGAGCATTGCCCTGAATATAAGACGGCCCTACATCTGCACAAAGGCGGATAAAATCTGAAACATTATCCTTTTTTCTATAAGGTTGTATTAGAGATTTACAGGTAGAATTGGCATTTTCAAATGCTAACTGTATGGCAAGAAGCTGTGTGGCTCCTGGGTCATTAATGAGCCGCCCTATGGCTTGCAGGAGCCGAGAGACGAAGTCCTGATATGGCTCATCTGGACCCTGTCTTACATTAGACAGATCCTCTGTCTTTGCCCTTGTGGTAGGAAGTGCTCTCCAGGCCGTAGTAGCACAGAAATTAATCTGTTGATAGGCCATCGAAGGATATCCTATTTGATTATGAATGCCTGCATAATTCCCTTTATCATTATGTGGTCTGTTGGTGGCCCCATCTGGCACTATGGGTGGAGAGCACTTCCTATGTGGTCACACAATCTGTAGCCATGTTGACTGATGCTTTTTTTCTTTGATCTAGTCCCAACCACTCTGCACTGTTCAGGATCTTCTTTTGAGTAGTTTCTGTGTTCTTGATAGATCCCCTTCTTGCTTTCAAATATAGTCATGTTTTCTTTTTTTTAAAGCAACTAACATCTTTTATAACATTTTGAGGATTTGGTACAGGATGGGGAGACTAATGTATGTGCTCAGTTGACCTGCCTAAGAGCATAAGCCTGACTTTTACAGTTTTATCACATTTCTGACAGCTTAAGCCCCACCCCTCCCCACCCCCATCCCCACCACTTCTAGGATGTTTCAGACCTATGGTTACACATAACCAGGAAACATTGGAATTTTAAAGAATTATAGGGGACTGTGCCATGCTCATGGGCTCCCAGAGGCGTGCTCTTCCCTGAGATGTCTGAGGGAAAAGTAGGAGCTGGCCAGGGAAGGAAGCCCAAGGATGGCTAGATGGATGCTACTGGAGTAGGGGACAGAGTGAGCAAAGATCTGGAGGTGTGGAAGTGTGCTGAGACGGTGTCGTTGAAGTCAAAGCAGCGAAAACAAAGTGTTGTGGGAGCCCCAGAAAGGAGGAGGTCCCTTTCAAAGAGAAGTCACAAAACCGCTGTCACATGCTTCAGACATGAGGCCCCAGCAGCCGACTGTCCTGCAGACTTTGAAGCCTGGAGAGGACAAAGCTCACAGTCTGTCTCCTAGATAACCACTGACCTGCCCTAGCAGCCCAGCAGTGGGTCAGGACAGGGCTGAAGCCCCTTGGCTTTGGTTATAGAAAACTGTGTCCAAAGGCTGATTACCCTGTGAAGTTACTAAAATTGGGGTCTCAGGGCTTCACACTTGCACAGGACCCTTCCAAGGCTCCGGGAAGGTGGGAGGCACCTTAGTTAAGTATTAACTATGAGGAACTCCAAATCTAGTGGTGATATGTTTTCCTTAAAATATGAGAAAAGTAAGATATTTTTGTAGTTTCATTTCAAAAGTATTTCCAAATTATATAAGCTTTGGGCCCCACAGAACTCGAATCTGTCCCTGATGTGTCTTCAAGAAAGGAAGGAGTTAGATCCAGTTAGCAGGGCAGTTGGATAGATGATTAGACTGGAGAAAGAAATCTGAAAGAAGATTAATCTGCTTAGGGAAGACACACCATAGGTGAGCAGTATTGGCTCTGAGAAAGCTAAATTAAAAAAGATCAGATGATCTAAGTGGGCAACAAGCCAAACTCTTGACAGTGATGACCAAGGCTGATGGGTCAATGATTACAACAGTGACTAATGATGCCAGTGTGGTTTTTGGCTGTTTTTCAGTACCAGGCAGCTGAATGGCACCTGTGTGGGCTCGGTGGACATGGAGCTCTTCCTCCATTACTCCCTCATCCCATCAGTAAGTAAAGGCAGGGAAAGGCTGAGGAGGGTAGGGAAGGGGAGCTGGGCTGCTTCCATACACAGTCTCCTACAGGGACCTGAATAGGTCAACAGAGACACATCAGCTAGATTTCCTTGACTTGCTCTCCTACATTATGCACCAAAAACACAGGCAGAAGAAGGCTTTTAAGGGCCATATAGTGAGAGACAGTGTGCCTTTTAGAGGAGTCAAAAAAGACTTTGCTGAGGAAGCAATGACGGAGCTGAGTTCTGCTGGAAGATGCAGTAAAGAGCATTTCAGGCCGAAAGGAATAGCACATGCAAAGTCTCTGTGGAGGGAGGGAGAATGGAGAGTGTGAGGAACTGGGAAGGCTGGTGTGGCTGGAGTGGAGAATTGAGGAGGAGCTGTCTGCGGAGGCAGGCAGGGCCAGGCCAGGTGGAGCCCTGGGAGGCTCTGTGTGAAGGAGTTTGGTCTGCATTCTAAGTACAATGGGAAGTAACTGGAGTGTTTCCAGCATGAGGGTGGCATGATTAGATTTACGTCTTGAAATGATGGCTCTGGTTTCAGTGTAGGGGATCAGGTCGGAGACAGGCAAGAGAGGAGACAGGAAGACCAGTTAGGAGATAGTTGCAGGGGTCCAGGTGAAAGGCAATTCTAGCTCATCTTAGTGGATGGTGGTCAACTCAAGACATTTGGGAGGTAAAAACAATAGGACTTGATAATGGGTTAACTAGAGAGGTTAGGGAGCAGGAGACGCTGAAGATGACTCATTCTCTAACTTGCACAGCTGGAAGGATGGTGGTGTCTGCCGTTCACTTGTTAAGGAAAATTAGAAGAGCCCCAGGTCTGGGGTGGATGAAGGAATAGAGNCTTTTGTGGTTTAATTAATCTCTGAGTAATTAAAGTCCCTAAATAAGAGAATGGAGAGTTTTCCTGAACTTTTTCTGGGGCAATGACTAGCCCTACCTTATTAAGATTATCTTTGAGGCTCCCATATATTTGATATAACATCTCCTTGTTAGCATGTGAGATAAGGATGTTATCCATATAATGAATGATATAAGCCTCTGGGTGTAATTGCCATATGGGCATGATGGCTTGACTAACAAACATCTGACAAATTGTGGGACTATTGGCCATGACTTGGGGAAGAACCTTTCATTGGAAACATTGCATGGGCTCCCTAAAGTTTAGCGACGGAATGCTAAATGCAAAATATTTTTTATCATCAGGATGGAGAGGGATGGTGAAAAGGCAATCCTTTAACTCTATAATAATTAAGTGATGATTTACTGGAATAGCTGTGGGGGAAGGGAGCCCAGGCTGCAGCTCCCCATGACCTCCATAACAGCATTAAAGCTCGCAGGTCTTGCAACAGCCTCCATTTTTTGGATTTCTTTTTAATAACAAATATAGGCGTATTCCATGGGCTGGTGGGTGGCTCTATGTGTCCAGCAGCAAGCTGTTCCTGGACTAATTTCGTGGCTGCCTGAAGTTTCTCCTGAGTTAAGGGCCATTGGTCAACCCATATTGGCATTTCTGTAAGCCATTTGATCTTAAGTAACTTGGAGTGGGCTGCAGGCGATACCAAGGCCCCTAGGGAAAATTTTGATACCCTAGTCCTGACCTGTCAGTCTTCGGAATAGTTTGTACGGGCTCCAGTCTGCCCTGTCCTGAGGCACCTAATCCCTGGCCTGGAATATATCCCTGATTGAACATCATATTGGTGGCTGAGGAACTAGGACTATAAATCATGACTGACATTTGACTCAAAATGTCCCATCCCCAGAGGTTAACAGGGAGGCCCTCAAGGATGACTGGAGTAAAGGTTCCAGAATGTCCCTCAGCGTCTTTCCAAGTTAATATCCTGGAACTTTGGAAAGGTCCTCTTTGTATCCCTATATCCTGGAGACTAGTTAAAGCCTCCTGTACAGGCCAAGATGATGGCCAGTGTTGTCTGGAAATTACAGATACATCAGCACCTGTATCAATGAGACCCTGAAATGCTTTTACTTCTATAGTTAAGTTTAAAATGGGACGTTCTTGCCCTACTCTCTGGACCCAAAATGCATCTGAGGACCCAAAGCCTCGGGACCCTCGTGCCTGCTGAGAGGCAGTTCTACCTGTTGTTACAGTGGGAATATGCACTATTTGAGCTATTCTGTCTGTGGAGAGGACCTGAATGATGTCTCTGGAAGCTCCAGCCATAATTTTTATTTTTCCAGTATAATCAGAATCTATGACTCCAGGAAAGACTTGAAGTCCTTTCATGGTCCAGCTACTCCGGCCAAGAAGAAGCCCCCACTGTATTAGGTGGCAAAGGGCCATAAACTCCAGTGGGGATGGCCTGTGGACCCATTTGTGGGGTTAATATGAATCTGGAGGTGGGGCTGAGGTCCAGTCCTGCGCTCCCTGGGGTGGCTCGGTATAGTTGTTGTACGATGCGCCGTGTTGGCTGCCCCCAGGATTGCAGAATGGGTTGTTCCTGGACATTGGAGCTGTGAGTGATTGCTGGCTGTCTAGTGACCCTGGAGGCTCAAGGGCTAAAGCCCCCATTATTTGGCGGGGCCGGGGCTGGCCCCATGCCCTGTTTCCTGAAAGCAGTTGCCCATTGATGTCAAATTGAGACCTACAGTCTTTTTTTTTTTAAAAAGATTTTTATTGGGGAATTGGGGGGATGGGAACAGTGCTGGGGAATTGGGGGAAGGGAAACAGACAAGTTGCTGTCGTTTTGTTCTTCAGTCTGGTTGTGGAGGACGTTGCTTCACTGGCCCAAGTTGGCACCATCATTGCGCTCTTCCCAGGCAAGGCACATCANAGCCCAGTGCCTGGATGAGGTACCAGGAAGGGTCTGTTGCATGAATGGATGAGATTCATTCCTTCATTCCTCCTTGTGCTAAGCTGGGGTTTGTCCACTCATCTTGGGTCCTGCGTTCCATGACAGCAAGTCAGCATGAAGCCGCATAGCTTCCCTGGGACTCCCCTGAGCCGGTGAGAAGAAGGACTCAAAGCATCTCTGGCCCTGTCTCTCCTAGCCTTCGTGCTTCTGATCGGAGGCGTCGAAGTTGGCCTGTCCCACTTCCCCTTCTTTGCCTGCCTCTCATCGGAGTTCCGGCTGGTCAGCTCCATCCTGGGCTTCAGCTACTCTCTGACCTGGTAAGATGGACTTTGCCTACCTGCCCTCCTGCGATTCCTTTGGCCATGGCTGAACTCGGAACGAAAGGCCAGAGGTGACTGGAGAACTCTCCTTGGGAGGGCACCTTGGCCCAGAACTGAAGCCCAGGGTGGGTGGAGTGACTGACTGGTCCATGCTTCTATTGCAGCCTCTCCTTGGGACTGCACACGAGTCTTCAGAAGCTCAGGCCAGCATTCTGTCTGTTTCATGTGAGGCCGCTCATGATGAGAGTGTTCCCAGTAGTCAGGGATGTAGAATTCATTTCTGTAAGCTGCCGAGCGCCCCTCTGGTAGAAGCAGGAGCCCATGTGGGTGCTGCCTCTCTGTGCCGTCTGGCTTCCTGGGGCCCAGGAGAAGGTGCCTGTGCCTCAGCTGGGCCGTCAGGACTATCCCAGTATCTCTCTGTT